>NW_004567132.1:19190368-19331704 GCF_000260355.1 Condylura cristata | reverse complement strand
AAAAAAAAAAAAAACTTGTCAAGTAAAAGAATTTTTTGATTAGGAATTTGGCTGAGTTTGTCTTGGTTAAAAATATGAATATTTAAGAGAAAAAGAAACTGCAGCACATGGTAGTTTCTTTCCCCCTACAGCTAAGAAATAATAAATCCGTTGACAGAGGAAAGAAGTCCCTTAACATGCTATGAGTCGGAAATGCAGCATAAGTGGCAATAGGTTGCAACTTTGCAGGTTTTCTGAAGTTAACAGAGGTAGGGGAGAAAAATAAGTCTGAGAATTTGAGCAGGTCTGGAGGAGGGGGTGGGGAATAGTACTCGGCTGCTTCTCTACTGGTTTCTCACCCAAATTTACAAAAGCAACTATATTAAAATTACAGCCAAACTAACAGTACCCACAATATATTTGCATTTTATGTTAATGTGTAGTTAAGAATTTGAGAATCTTAACTTTGGAATGATCTGTGATATCAGTAGTCAGGGCTCCTAGCCCATGTATCGCTGGGCAGGGAAATGAACCATAGGAGTCAGTTCTTCCTGAATATTGAGAGTACATATGCCTGCTTCCACACTGAAAGTACTTTTTACTCTCCCAAGTCCTCATAACATGCTTCTCTGGCTGCCTATACTAGCCCAAGACCATTTTTTCCAGAGCTCATATATTGTTATTCCATTATGCAATAATAATACAGTGTCTGGCAATGCAAACTTGGGTTACCTTGGCAGCTTACTAAAGCTCCATTGCCAGATTTGTCTCCTTCAACATGAAAGGCGTACAAGTAAAGGGTATATACTAAGTCACATTTTTGCCATCGCCACAAGACTTAGTAATCTTCCTTTGGGTTCTGGTGTTCAACAGTGACTAGCCAAATGTTATTGTTATTAAAATGTTGGCAGTAAGTGACAAGACAGACACTGTGCTTTCCAGTGCTGATATACATATGAACTCCTGAAACTCAAGAAGGCTTTTCTTAGTTCTAATGCACTGTGGAAATTTGAAAATCAAGGATAAAAGGATGAACCTAAAGAGCAAACATGCAACACTGGAGAAAATAAATAAATGTCAAATAAATTGTCTTAAATCAGCTGGCCCTTTGCTTCACTAGATGAATTCTCCTGATATTGTAAGCCGGTGGCAAATTGTATTAATAGCTTTACAATATGCATTTGTCTTTTTGTTAATATTGTAGGTTTCCGTTTAATTACGCGGCTGAGAGGCATGCGTGTGGTGCTAGTGCTACTTCCTACATTGCTGCTTGTTATGCTTACGGGGGCTCAGAGAGCTTGCCCAAAGAACTGCAGATGTGATGGCAAAATTGTGTACTGTGAGTCTCATGCTTTCGCAGACATCCCTGAGAACATTTCTGGAGGGTCACAAGGCTTATCATTAAGGTTCAACAGCATTCAGAAACTCAAATCCAATCAGTTTGCAGGCCTTAACCAGCTTATATGGCTTTATCTTGACCATAATTACATTAGCTCAGTGGATGAAGATGCATTTCAAGGGATCCGTAGACTGAAAGAATTAATTCTAAGCTCCAACAAAATTACCTATCTGCACAATAAAACATTTCACCCAGTTCCCAATCTCCGCAATCTGGACCTTTCCTACAATAAACTCCAGACATTGCAATCAGAACAATTTAAAGGCCTTCGGAAGCTCATCATCCTGCACTTGAGATCTAACTCACTAAAAACTGTGCCAATAAGAGTGTTTCAAGACTGTCGAAATCTCGACTTTCTGGATTTGGGTTATAATCGTCTTCGAAGCTTGTCCCGAAATGCGTTTGCTGGCCTCCTGAAGTTAAAGGAGCTCCACTTGGAGCACAATCAGTTTTCCAAGATCAACTTCGCTCATTTTCCACGTCTCTTCAACCTGCGTTCAATTTACTTACAATGGAACCGGATTCGTTCCATTAGTCAAGGTTTGACATGGACTTGGAGTTCCTTACACAACTTGGATTTATCGGGGAATGACATCCAAGGAATTGAGCCGGGCACATTTAAATGCCTGCCCAACTTACAAAAATTGAATTTGGATTCCAACAAGCTTACCAACATCTCACAAGAAACCGTCAATGCATGGATATCATTAATATCCATCACCTTGTCTGGAAATATGTGGGAATGCAGTCGGAGCATTTGTCCTCTGTTTTATTGGCTTAAGAATTTCAAAGGAAATAAAGAAAGCACCATGATATGTGCAGGACCTAAGCATATCCAGGGTGAAAAGGTTAGTGATGCAGTGGAAACATACAACATCTGCTCTGAAGTTCAGGTGGTCAACACAGAAAGATCACACCCAGTACCCCAAACTCCCCAGAAGCCTCTGATTATCCCTAAACCTACTGTCTCCAAACCTGATCCCACCAAGCCTACCCTTGAAACACCGAGCCCTTCCCCAGGCTTTCAGATTCCTGGCACAGAGCAAGAATATGAGCATGTGTCATTTCACAAAATCATTGCAGGGAGTGTGGCTCTCTTTCTCTCGGTGGCCATGATCCTCTTGGTAATCTATGTGTCTTGGAAACGCTATCCAGCCAGCATGAAACAACTTCAGCAACACTCTCTTATGAAGAGGCGGCGGAAAAAGGCCAGAGAGTCTGAAAGACAAATGAATTCCCCTTTACAGGAGTATTATGTGGACTACAAGCCTACAAACTCTGAGACCGTGGATATATCCGTTAATGGATCTGGGCCCTGCACATATACCATCTCTGGCTCCAGGGAATGCGAGGTATGAACCATGATCCTCCTAAAAGCATTTCTACTGCGGGGAAGGAGAGGTAAATGTTTGAAGCTCTAGAGGTGTCTCTAATCACTAGAAAGATTAATGACCCTTTTGCTTTTGGGTTTGCTCAGTGTGAAAGGTTACTTAATTAAATTACAACCACCAGGAAATTGACTGCTTTTTTTTTTTTTAATGGTTGAAACTTGAAGGAAGTTCATTCAAGGATGAGATTAAGTTGGAATAAAGCACTATGTTAAAACATCTGGTTTTTACAGTTTGTATACAGGGGTTGGACTTACAAACACACACAAAACTTTTCATTCTGAAATTTATGTCTGGTTCTTGGTGTTTGACTTTTGTAATGAGGTAAAGGGCGGGGTGCAGCTTAATTAAAAAACAAAAAATAAGTGATTTTACCAAAATTCTAGGAGGTAATGAAGATTTAAACCAAAGAGCAATTTACCCAAGGGTTGATTTTGTTGTAAATTTTTAGTTTTAATTAAAGCATGCAACAGGGATCTCACAGGGATAACTGTTTCTGTGTTACTTGCCATTTAGTTATTATACCAGCATAGAGAATGTCAGAGACCTACTGTGTAATTGTACTAGGCTTTTAAAGATTCCACCCTCCATCCCTCTTTCCTCTGTCCTTTCCCTCCTTCTTTCCTCTTTCCTCCCCTCCCTTCCTTCTTCCCTTACTTCTCCTTCCTTCCCTCTTTCTTCCTCCCTCCTTCTTTCCTTCTTTTCTTACTCCCTTCCTCATTTTTTTTTTTTGAATTACTGGACATAGATCACTTTTCAAGGTTTTTCTTAAGTTCTGGCTATCTGTATGTAATCAGAATGAAACTTAAATTCCATGTTTTGACTTTGTCCCTGGTAACTGAAATCAGGTGATGCTGTGGGTAATTTAGCAATACCATAATGACAGGCATAACAGGGACTGTTTGTCATTGTTGCTGTCATCCTCAAAAGAAATAATGTGTATTCTTGTTAAATTTATCCAAAATTAAGTGATGCAAATAATTATAAATAAGAGGTTTGAGTTATGGGTATTTTCCCTTTTTGGAACATTAACCTCAAGTGAAGGTAACTTACGTTTTATTTACATTTTCATGAAAATAAGTTTGGATCCAGTTTTAATTATTTGACTTAAATTGTATTTATGAATAGAGTTCCAAATTGACAACAAGTAATACTGAATGCAAATTATTCTTTTCTTGGTAAAGTTTATAACACAAATTGCAAAGACTGTGACTTCCAAGGCCTTTTCGCTGAAATAAACTGATAAAGAGAGATTAATTCTGGCACTGTTATCATAGTAGCTGATTTTAGGCGATTACTTTCAAAAGAAAGTTTTAATGCATATTTAATGACTTTTCCCTTTTTAATATTAACTGTAACAGTTGGAAAATACAATTTGCTCTTAGATAATATATGCCCAAATCTTTCCATAGTCCTATATGCAGATACTAATGAAAATGTTTCAGACAAAGCACTGAATTTGAAGTAATATCCAGCTCCGTATAATTTGGAATATTGAGCTATTCTTCACCAAGTTCATTTTTTTCCATTTTGTGTATTGAAAGTAAGAATAGTCCCAAAAATTACATTTCTAAAGAAACTTGTATAAGTAAATGCCTTTAAAAATTAAAGAGAATAAAAGATTTTATATAAGTCTAACAAGGCTTGATGTTTTTATTGCAGGCCAACAATAACACAATATACATGAAGTAAAATTTCATGTAACACAATATACATATTCGTAAAACGAGTTCATTCTGTTTTAGTCTAGCTTCTTATGATTTGTGACCCTCTTAAAAGCTAGTAACATTTTAAAAAAGGAAAATTCAGGCCATTCACTTACTTTCTTTTGACTGTAGTTAGTAGGATGGTGATTTTTTTTATCTGTGAGAACCACCAAGGAAGAAGAAAGATTCTTAAATAAGTAGATTTGAGAAATGGTTCTGAAACTTTTTTAGAGATTTTAAAATTCTAGAGATTATTTCTTCAAAGATATTAAACCTTACCATGATAGAAACAAGATGAAGTCACAGGAACATTTTATCTCATAAAAATATTAGTGTTTTGGTACTATATATGCTATGGAAAGTGGAGTTTATGGGTATGAAATTTCAGTACAGTTGGGTATGATGTGGTGTTAGGATACTAACCATGAAGGATTTAATTGAATAGTATAATGAAGTTGCTGAGTTGACATGTCAGCCTTACTGAAGTAGATCAAACTTTTCATACCCTAAAAAACTGAAAATGATGGGCTCTACACTTAAGGCCATTTACTCCCCTACATGCTTGAGAGATCCAGGAAAGCCACAGTTAAATGGATATTAATTTGTTTGGAAATACATACAGACAGAAACACTGCAGTCACCCCTCCCCCATTTTTAATAGGCTGTTCTGTGTATTACAGTTGTAGGCAAATAAAATAAGTGAGAAAAGTACATCCCTAGAAATTGTTATGAAAGCCATACTTCCCCCTTACTTCTTTGTCACCCAAGAGTAAAATTTCTCCTCTTAGGTAATGTTCTTTTAGAGAAAGAGTGTCTACAAAATGAAGCCGAAAAGAATGATTTGCTCATGATTTTTTTTTTTTTTTTAGGACAGTAGAGGTGTGCTGGGTTTTAGTTTAGTGTTATTTTCATAAAACTCGTATTAGTAAGTTAGAAAAATAGAGAATTATTAATATATTTATAATAAAATTCTCTGAGGTGGATTGATTTTTTTCAAGATGTATAACTCTACCCAATAAAGCCATAAACACTTAACTAGAAAAGTTAGCACCAAATGCTAATTTTCTAAGATAGTGCCTTGAAAAATAATGCATTAAATGGGAATTCGAGTTAAAACAGTCATTTTGTCTATTTCACTTAGGAGGACACAAATATTAAAATTCCCAATTTGAGTGGTATCCAAGCCATTGCAAAAATATGGCATGCTGTTTTCAAAGTTAAAAAAAAAAAGGGTTCTATTTTTTACAAGTTTTAATTTGAAAGTTCCATGTGCACATTCTGTAAATTGAAGGAAAACATTATAATGTATAATGATTTAGGCAGTTAAAACCTCATATTTGAAAAAGAGGAATAGAATAGTTATAAATCATGTAGTACATGGCACAGTTCTAGTAGATACATACATCTCAGTTATACTTTGAGTGGATCCATGTACTTGGTTGAACTAAACCATTTAATTTGTCCTCAATATGCTCAGAAATGAGAACATAAAGACCAAAAGATGCAGCTTTGTTTAAAACTTAATAGATGTCATAAAAGTAGAACATTGCAAAAATTTATTTTTGAAAATAGCTTATTAAACTTTGCACCATTTTATCTTATTAAATATAGCAGAAACCATGATAAGATTAGTTATTGTTAACATAGGGTGCAAAAACATTTCTAATTTTGTCTCTAGAATTAAAAAGAAATTGGAAAAACCTTAAAATGAATGCAAGTGGTCTCTAAAGAGATTCTCCATCCAAAGTGTTTTAAAAGTTAAGTAATTGAAATATAAAGTTTAATGACCCCTTTGTACTAAAAGTGCTGCTACTAGGAAAAAGTGAGAGTAGGTGACATGATAGACATATATTTTCCGAATATTTGATGTTTTGGTTAATCTCTTAGAAAATATATCAGTTGTCAGTTTGGGGTATTATTTCTTTCACTGCTGTGCAGTGGGCAGCATAGACCATTTCTAACAGTTTATATTTACATATTTATTAAATGTATTAAGTTATTTTCAAAATATTGATTTAAGAGAGATTATTAACTTTTTGCTATACTTTTTAAAATTGACATTTTGGAGTATACTTATATGTTCAAAGAGAATTCAGAAATAGGAGCCCAGTCTGTGTGAGGTTAATTTATACTTTAACAATATAAGGTTACAGAAATAAACTGTTTTGGAGGCTTGCTACTGATGTGTCATATTAAAATGTTTATAATTCAAACAATACTTTGTATATTCACATAAAGTATATCTGTGTGTGTTAAGTGTGTGTCTGTATGTATGTGTAGTGTTCATATTCACAGAGAGAAAATTAACATATACCCATGAAAATGTCCATATTTGACTATTTGACGTATTAGTGAAATTATCATGGATTATAATTCCTAGAATTTGTTAGTCAAGAACATACTTTTTAAAATGATATTTATTAACCTCTGAAATTATGAGGATTGTATATCTAGCTAGGTCGTCTAATATCCTTAAACCACCCATTGTTAATTTTGTTATGCATTTGATCTAGTCATTTCATGTCTCTGTAATGTATCAACACCACAGTATATCCCAACTCAAAACATCCCTCAAAGTATTAAACTTTGTAAAATGTCGATGGTTATTCCCAGGACTACAAGAGCAACATGGGATGTGGAGGAAAAAGTGAGCGTAATTGTCAGAGAAGACAAAACTTGTTGACTGAATAAAGTTTACATGCATGGCTGAGAAGTAACACAAATTCCTTATGGTTGAGAGGAAAAGTCTAGAATACATGCACTCACACAAATTTACATCTCTTACATTTTTCCAGTAACTAGTTAATTTGGAAAAAAATTAAAATGTGATTGTTTTAAAAGATAGTCTATCCTTGATCAAAAAATCTACTGGGAAGTATAGTTTCATAAGAATTTGCAAATGGTTGTGGTGAAGGATGATAACTGCCAAGACTAATTTAGGGAAGATTTTTTTTTTAAGATTTATTTATTTGTGCACACAGAACTGGGGTACAGGCCAGAGGCTCAGGGGCGGCAAGAGGCTTCACCAGAGACAGAGCAGGGAGCAGAACAGGCAGATCAACTAAGTACACTGCTGAGGGGAGCAGCAGGTGGGTCAGGAGAGGTCTGCCTCGCCATGTGGTCACCTCTGGGGCAGGCGGGAATCCAATTCTTGGGGAAGTGGCTCTAGCTTCTCAGTGCTGTGCTTTAACCCACTGCACCATCAGGGAGGGCCCTACGGAAGATTTTAAACTAGTGATACATGAGTGGTACTAATTCCTATTTTTAGAAGTAGTTTGCACTAACTTTTCATGGGTAGAGTTTGTTTTTGTTTTTTTGTTTTTTTTTTTTTTAAGATTTATTTATTCGTACAGAGCAGGGGTACAGGCCACAGATGCGGAGGGTGAAAGGATTCACCAGGGACAGAGTGGGGAGCAGAACAGGCAGTTCGACGAAGTACACTGCTGAGGGGAGCAGCGGGCGGGTCAGGAGAGGTTTGCCGTGCCATGTGGATCTCCTCGGGACAGGCGGGGATTGAACTCATGAGGAAGTGGCTTAATCTTCTTAGTGCAGTGCTTTAACCCTCTGTGCCACCAGGGAGGACCTTCATGGGTAAAGTTTTAACAATGGTTGTCCTCTAGGATTTTAAGTTGAAGTGTGTCCTTTGTTTTTACAAATGTACAGTTTTTGACACTCCCAGTAATTGTCACATGATTTCAGAATTTTTCTTTCTTGAGACTTCAGTGTTCTATACAATCATCAAACTACTCCTGGAAAATGACATTTATAGATAGTTTCACGCTTTGGTAGTTGCTTGGTAATATTAGCGTTGGAGACTTGGGGACTCATCATAATTCTCTTATCTGTAGAATTTCATGATTCACTAAATCAAACTGAGTGGCAACCAGTATATCACCAGATTCCGGGAGATTTGAAAATCTAGTATGTCTTTTGATCAGTGAAAAGATGTTGAGGTTGTTTTAAAAATAAAAATTGCTTTTTATATTAGGAGAACTATCATTCTTTTGGTCAGTTTAATAAAATATCAATGTTCTTAATAGGAAAGAAATTATAAAGGTGTTTTTCTCATGCTTTCCATAAACTAATTAAATTTTAACTGTAAAAAACAGTTTGGAAAAAAAAGCACATATTTCCTATGGTCTAAAAATCACTGGCTTTTTAATAAACTGCTTTAATATGCTTGAAACTGCTCAATATGTACAAAGGCTATGATTTATATTCTTGCTAAAGAGTTTTAAAAAATAATGCTTTCAATGTCAAGGGAAATTAAGATCTAAGCAACTGTACATGTGAGGAAATTAGTCCTATAAAAGTAAGATGTTTGACTTTAAGTCATATCTTACATACTGTATACTTGTAAGCATGTGGTTTGTGAATAAATGGCAGCACAGCTGACATATATGGACTGATCGAGGGTAAAGGAGAGATGAGAATATAAAAAAATTCAGAGAGAATCTTGTACAAAAGTTATAAATTGGCTAACTAAAAAGAAAATATTGACCAAATGCTAATTTTCTGCCTATTAAATAATGAACAAGTTCACAATTTAAATATCATATTAAGGATTATTGCTTGTGAATGGAAGTGGAGCATTTTTATATTTTAATGTTATGTAAATATTTTTAGACATAAATGTCAAAGTAACTTTGAAGTATAAATGCATTTAGTCACATAAATTCCACATAAATATGTCTAGATTATGCAAATGTGTCAATATACTGAACACAAATAATAAATATATATATATTCTTTTAAATAAACCCAAATTTTCATGAACATGTTCAGTTCATATGAATGCCCTCAAAAATGAATATTTTAGACAGGATATTTAAAAAAATTTAAGACCACAAAATAATTTATGCTTCCTCTGTCATTGTCATGACTTTTTTTTAACTTTTGGGTACTCAACTCACTGTGCATTCTATTCTCTTATTTCCAATTCTTTCTGTATTTGCCGAATTCTCTGTCCTTAGAATTAGAGGTAACAGTGTATTTGTTACATTAACAAGTAGGTTACTTTTCTGTAATGTAAACTTTTTTAGTAGAAAAAATTAAAAGGCAGTAAACATTTGTATCACTTTGGTATTAAAAAAGAAAATGGTAAGGTATAGAGTAACATCAATATCAAAAGAAAATTTCCTAAGCAATTTTATAATTTATTTTTTAATGTATTATATTTCAGTGGTTGGATTCTCCAGAGCTTATTGAATTTAACAACTACAATGTGCATTGTTTTAGTAACCATATTTGAATATTTGAAACAGACAAGATAAGCTCAGGATGGAAAATTTAGCGCTGTCTTTGTATTTCAGTAAGCAAATGCACACTAACTCATAGTTATGAGTTTATATT
This sequence comes from Condylura cristata, assembly GCF_000260355.1. NCBI lineage: Eukaryota > Metazoa > Chordata > Mammalia > Eulipotyphla > Talpidae > Condylura > Condylura cristata. Next base: position 19,321,880 of record NW_004567132.1, on the reverse strand, counting down.
ACTTTGGAGTCATTTTTAAGGGTAGAACAAAATCATATAAGACAAAACTATTCAAGTAATTTTGGAATAGCAAATGATAATAACCAAAGAGGGAAAATGCCCAAAAATCTATTATTTGGAAAAATGAGTACTAGTTAATTCATATTACTGTATATCTTCTTTTTAAATTAATTATTGTTTTGCTTTCTTTAAAAATTAAATGTTAATAGGTAAATTGAATTAAACTGATTTTTATAAAACAAACTAGAAATAGTCTTGGGTATAAATTCAGAGCTTACTATTTCAATTCCTTTCTGTTCTTTTAAGTCATGTATATTGGGGTATTGGTTCTTTCACTTTCTTCAAGACATCTAATTATTTGTAGTGCTGGGAATTATTAAAGGTTCATTTCTTGTTTTTACATGACTTCTATTAAAAATATTTATGTTCAAATTAAGCCCTGAAAATACTGCTTGTTTGTTTTAGCATACACTTGATATATTTCTCTATTATCATTAGTATTTGATATTCACAATTTGAAATCCACATCAATTATTGTGGCATGTATCTAGTAAGACTTTAACAAGAAGAAATAGAAATACACATTAATTATGTCTGAGTCCTTTTTAGGACTCTGTAGATGAAAAATTGTTTTTTTTCCTTTGTGTTCATAGATCTGTAAAAGTAATAGCAGAGAGGTCAGCCTGGAAGTACTTTAGGTTGATGGTCAAACCACAACTTGCACCAAAATTGTATTGGTCCAATGCTTAGATCGAGGGGTGAGAAAGAGGTCTCAGAAACTTGAAATGGACTCACTTTGCTTCTGTAATATTAGACAAGTAAATATATATAGCTGACCTTTCTATGATATAATTTTTCCATCTATTGAACTAGGATATTAACTTTCCAACAAACTTGTTGACATGATTAATGAGCTGCTGTTCTAAAGTACTTTCAACTCCTCCATGGAAACCTTCAGTGTAAATACAAATGATTAGCCATAAGCCCTACTGTCTACTGAAAAATGCAAAATTCAATGTGGCTGTATTATTTTCATTGTTATTATTAGTTATAATGATGGTTATAATACTCCCTGATGTAGAAACAAATGTTGTGGTTATAATTTTACTAAAGTGAATAATAAACCTGACCTTTCAGTCCCTTGTCTGAGCTGTAATTTAGTTCCGGTAGCAGACACAGTCATACTTAAATAATACCCTAGGATTTATAAAATACTTCCTTGACTGAACATTATATTCATGTTTTAAAGAAAGCAGCATTTACAATTCTTTTGTTAGTATTAACACTTACAGAAAAAGTGAATTGTGAAAACAACTTTTAAATTTTCAATTGATCAAGTATTGTCCTTCAGTTAGTTTTCTTAACACATGAATATGGCTTAAATTCCTCTAAAGTGATAAATGGGAACTTTCAGAAAATATGTAGAGTGTTCCTTCTAAATAAGATGTTAATATGCAATTTCATGAAGACCTGATGTATTTCTATTATATATATTATATATAACATATAAATTATATATACATATGTATATATAGGTGCTTTGACGTGCATAACAAACAAGTATTCTGATAAATATGAGCTTTTATTCTGCACAAAATATATAATTCCTTATTTTGTCCCACACCTGTAATGTGTTCCATGAACTGCATGGAACACCTCCTGTGATACTGTTGAGTGCTATGAAATAGAGAACACCACAGGTACAGGTTTTTAACAAAAACAGAAAAACCTTATCCTAGAGAAGACAGTAGTTTTCTTTGTGGTTGAAATGGCAGGATCATTCCAAGTTGGGAATTCTGCCAGTTGCTGAATACATCTGTTACAATTATTTATTCAGGAACTGAGGGAATGACCACCTAAAGGGTTCAGGGCTGCTTTGGACCACTGTAAGATGGATCCATGCTAAACTCCATTGGTGCCCTAATCTGTATGCCCCGACTCTGACTTGGGGACTAAAGTGGTTTTGGATCTCTAGGAATTAGTGTCACTTCAGAGTCAATGTCCATAGTTCCTCAAAGTCTGATTTCTTCACTTTTCCCAGTCCACAGTGACTTTGGTGAATAACTGGAAGAAAGATGAAAAGTTTACATTTATTGTTGGAAAGTTTTTCCTTAAGGGAATCTGACCTACTTTCATTCAAAGGGTTTTGGATCTTTAAAATGGCTCAAATCTGGAAATTGATTGTAGAAACATGTTACTCTGTTTTAGTGAGATGTTGGACTTCTGTTTACTAGCTCTAGGTCTACTGTACTGATGCAGGTCAGTAAGAATTCAGATTTCTTTCTAGGATCACCAAGATGAATAGACAACCATCCTAGGTCTTTTGAGTCCAACTGATTTCATTACTGCTTTGACTCTACTGTCTCTGATTTAACTATGTCTCTCTTGTCTTTGACAATTAAGTGCTGACACTAGGCCCACATACCTGGCATCTCATGTTACTCATTGTATTCAGGGTTATCAGTTAAGTGGTAGAAGTAACCAGCATTGGAGAGATACCAAAGGGCAATTAGCCCAGAGCTTACTTGTCTTAATCTTCTTCCCCAGCCCACATATCAGGTTGTTAGCAATTTCATCTTCTTGGAATACATGGTTTAGGTATAAGATGATGTAACTATAAGAGTATATTATTTTGTAACTAACAGTCTCTTTGACTTTATGTCCATTCATGTGTTTTTTTCTTCTCTCAACTGGAAGGATAAAAAGTGATTTTAAATCAGTATCCTAACTTTTTCCACCACTGTAATTTTAGTATAACATCTTCCTTGAGGATGTTGTGTAATTTGCCACCAAAACACGAATATTGGCAGTGATCATTGACCTAGAAAGAAGATAGTGTACATGTTCTTTGTCATTGCATTTATTACTGAAAAATTACCAAAATATGTTTAATTACATAAGCAAATATTTGTTAATGCTGTTAGACTGTATTTGTTGATTTTAAACAATTTGAGAGAAAAATGTTCTGAAATATGACCGAGGGCATTTAGTGGATTACTCTGACATACTATATTTGTTTCCATTATTTTCTAATTATAATTAAATTCTTCTTTAGTAGAAAATGCTGAAAACATTAATTTATAAAATTAAAGCACTTGTGAAAACTTGTACTAAACAGAGATAATACTTAAACATTTTTGCTATCTTGCATATTATACACAATTATGTGTATATTTATAAAATTTATTTGAAAACTCTACATGTATATAAGTATCCATTTCTTTCAACTTCACAGTTAGTGATGAGTTAATCATTTTAAAAATTTTTTAAATTACATCCTTAAAGGTGTACCATATTTTACTTAAACCTCCTATTTTGATGAATTTATGATGCTTTAGTTCATTGTTATATTTCTTCAGTGATCGATCACCCAGGCAGATTCTTAAGTGAAAATAAATGAAAAAGAATAAATATTTTAAGCTTCTTGATTTGTAAATCAAATTACTATATCAGGAATAGGTATCTATTTCTATTACCATGTACATTTTATGAGAATACAACTGTCCAACATAAATACCAACATTATCTTTTTAAAATAAATTAAATTTTTTTAGTATTTAGCATTTACAGTTAGTTTTAGTGAAGTAGGATGTTAATTCGCATATGTTATATTACTGAATTTTAAATTTTGCATTATGATACATAAATGATCCATGAAGTTAACAGTAATAACAGTTTCAATAACCTGCTTTTATTTTTAAGCCTTCTCCATCCTTTGTATAAATTAATGTTTACCCCTTCGATCAATTTCTCCATAGATTTATATTTATATTTGATTTTAATCTAGATAAAATATTCTGTAGTATAGTATATGACATATGGACTTAATTTGTTTTATCTCACTTAAATAAGTGATATTTAAAGGTTGTTTTATCTAATAATAAAGCAAAAGTTACATATATCCATGATGTTGTAGTGCATTCTGTAATTCTCATGGATATTCTGTTTTTGTATCAGAATCATATTTTTACACTATTATAGTTGTAAATATAAATATATTTTAAATGATGTAAAGTATCTTTAGTTTCCCACTAAATCCTGACATATATTTTTAAAATTTCCTTTCTTTATTTTTGCTATTTTTATTTGAAATAAAAATTTGGCTTCTTTCTCAGTCTCCCCCTTTCTTTCATAAATCCACACATTCATACACAGTGTTTATACTAGGATTATGTGAATCAGTTTTAAAATAATTGAAATCTATGGTTATCAAGTCAAAATTTTAAAAAGTTGTGCTGAATGTATAAAAGCAGCATAGAGCACTATTTATATTACCTATTTCTTTCATTCTAGTAAAGAGTTGATTTGCTTTATTTTAAAGTTCTTATGTATTTATAAGAGTGTATATATATATATATTCACATACAATCTTTTAAATTGTTATTTTGATGAGGTAACTGATTTGTAATGTGACATATGATTTAGGGATATAAGTCTCTTCTCATGAAAATATAATGATAAATATTTTAACCAAATCAATTCATTTTTGAAGATTTCTGTTTAAAACTATCTTTTAAAGCACATGTGTTACCTTTATAATGGTTACATTTATTATTATTTTTTCCTATATTGTACTGACTAAATCAGCCCGAAATAGTATTACATAATTATGTAGATTTGAAGCAAGAGTTGTGCTTTAGCCTCCCTCCCCACTGCCAGATCTATAGGGACTACCTCCTATGTTTTCACACAGTTCAAACTGTTTATTCATTCACTTATTCAACATGAATATGTTGAGTGCCTACATTAGTAGGTGCTAACACTGTGATTGGTGCTGTGTTTACAAAATGGATAAAGTACTTTGTTTTAGGTTTAAAAATTACCACATTTATCATCACTCTTGTATCTTTTATATAGTACACATTTATCAGCATAGACATTATTTTAATGAATGATCTTTTGGCATTTGGTTTTTCTCTGTGTGAGACATAGTTGATTTTGTGATTTATGTCTCTATTTCCTAATACTAAATGTTATTTGCATTTTCTGGAATAAATTATAGATTTTTTTAATAGTCTTTCACAGACCAGCTCTTCTTATTTTATTTTAATACTGTTTGACAAATTTTAAATCTTCCAAACAGTGTGCTCAATATTACAGTCTTAGTTAAATTATATGATCTTTTTCTAGCTCTAAAATTATTAAAATAATTTGCAAATGATCATTTTTATTTAAGTATATAATTTACCATCCTCAAAAGCCATTTAAATCCCCCTTTTGGGTGTAGTACTGAGAAAATACTATAAATGTTCTTTCTTTTTTTGCTTCCCCACCCAACAGCAAACCATTGGTGCCCATAACCCATCCACCTCCTCTTCATCCCTTCCTCTTTCCTTGCAAGTTTATCCACATGCATTTTTCTTTTTCTGTTCTTACATCAGAAGGTTGAACTATAGTTCCCTAGAAAAATACCATGTTTAACAGTTTAGCATTTTAATGACATATATGGATCACTTATTCTTCATGTTTTCTGTTCACTCATTTGTTCAATCACTATGGGCAATACTGGTAACTCTAAGTGAGGCAGGTGCCTTTGATCCATACTCTCCTAATTCCAAATAAAATCATCAGATTATTAAAGGTACTTTGCATTTAATAGTAAATCCCTTCGAGTTGTAAAAAATAAACCTTAGTCTTTTATAAGGTTTTTTATTTGTGAATTTATTCTTCATAATTGTTAAACCTTTCAGATTTAAAAAAAAATAGAATGAAGAGAAGTAGATTCAAATTATAAGGAATTATATGACTATTCAACTTCCCAAGGATTAACATCATCTATATCTGAATGAATCCTTCTGCCAATATTCTCTCTTTTAGTCTCTATAAATTTGTTATTATCCTTAGGTAACCTTTCATTTGCTTACATAGTCAGATTTTTTTTTTAAATTCATATCAATTATCAGCAAAATATTTCTGTAAAGGACCAGAGGATAAATAATTTAGACTGTGGGCTACATGCTCTCTCACAGTGCTCACCTCTGCCATTGTGATGCATTCAGACAACTGTAGAAAATATACAAAGGACCTTCAAATAGACAGCAGGCTGGTTCTCCTTCTTTCCTATAGTTTGCTATCTCAATCTAGATCATTTATATAGGCTTTAAAATAAACTTAAGTCTTATCCATCAAAAATTAATAATGTAGAATTTTCTCCTAACCTGTTATCTTTCTCTACTACTGTTCTATCTTTATCTCTCCCTTTCATAGCAAATCTTTCCAAAAGATTCTACTCCATCATTAATCACTCAGTTCTTCAACCCACTGTGATCTGTCATCAGTACCTAACAAGCCACTAAAACAGCTCTTGCTAAGTTTGCCACTGACTTCATTAACACTAAATTCAGTGATATTTTAGTTTATTTTGTTGTTGTTGTTTTATTTGATTGTTCAATAATGTTCAACAGTTAGTCTTCATTCTCTAAATGTTCTCCTCCATGGGATTCTATACACTGGAGTATTGCTTCTTCATTTCCTACATTCCTTTTTCATATCTCTTATAAATTCATTCCACACCTGAATATTATATTTGCCTTATGACTCCATACTCAGACTGCTTGAACCTCTTTTATACCATTGTATTCTCTTTGTTTTTCTGGATGATTGCGCTTCTGTATGCAACATGCACTACTATTTACTAACAATAAATTATTTCTCTGGATGAACATCATTCCTGAACTTTTCACATGTAAACTCGTTTTCTATTTGATTTGAATTCAGATATCTAAGAGATACCTTAAACTCATTTCCAAACCAAACCATGGCCTTTTTTTCCAGGCCTGTTTTTCTTTCGGTGCTTCTTATCTTAGAAGAGTGAAACAATCCATTTTTTTGAGTGTCAGAGTTAGAGGATCATCCTTGACCCCATTCTCAACCTCATACTCCACAAAACAATCCATCAGGAAGTTGTTGATTTTATGTCTTACAGTCTTACATATATTTCAAACCAAATAATTTTCTCTGTTTTCCCCAGTGCCACTTGTCTGTCCTTACTCTCTTTAACTCAGCTTTTGCTCCATTGGATTTATTTCCTACACTGCACACAAGGTTCTTTCAAAACAAAAACTGATCATGTCATTCTCTTTCTTTGTTTGAAATGATTTAGTAGAATCCTGATGTTCTTAGAATGAAAGCTAACCCATAACATGACTTCTGAAACCCTGACTAATCTATTCCTGTCTTTACATATTCTTCTCACATCATGCTCTCAAATTTCTTCCAAGGAAACCTCCACAGTCTCTACCTGGGTCTCATCTTCTCTCTTCTATGTCATGTTCTTTCCTTTGTCACCATCACTATATAAACCCAGCCCTAGAATCCCACTCACTCTTAGTTAATTCTCATTAATCACTTCCTTAGGCAGTCATTGCTAAAATACTTGTATTGTCAGATCACAATTTTTCATGTGTGTGTATATGTGTGTACACAATAGGGAGATCATTAGTAGTCATTAAAAAAAGTTGCATTACCAAAATCTACTTTATTCCCTGCCTTTTAAAAATAAGTAAACTCTATTCTTTGAAAAGCTTTGTAATATTTATCTCAAACATTAGTAAGCTTATTTCATTATTCATAGTTTAAAAATCTAGATATACTGTAGAGTTTGGTGTGGTCCATTTTTTAAAATTTTTCTCTTTTTTCATTAATATGCCTTTTTGTACAAGTTTATGTTCAAGATGACAGACATAAAAGAATAAGAATAATAATTTATTTGTGTATGTTGTGTAAGTAAAAATAATAACAGCAGGTTATGTTGTACCATTTTTACTAATACACTGTAAGCATATTTATACCACAATAAGCACTCATTTCATGACATTTACTTTAATTAAATATGGACAATATCCTATACTATTATGTTCTATACAGATTCAAGTTTTTCTCTGATGGTTGTTTCAACATTTTTGTCATAAACTCAAGTTGATCCTCTTGTATTTATGTCTTTCCATATATACTCACTGATTAAAAATTTATATTGCTATTTCAAACTATCTTTTTCACTTTGATATTTAAAAGAAATTTTGGTGGTGATCTGTTATAATATAGATCAAATGATATGTTGCCATTTTTATATTCATCCCTTTGATAACTAATTATATATATTTATATATATACATAATTTCATAGATTTTTTTTGAACTTTGTATATTTTGCTTCCTGTATTTTACATCTATTTTCTGTGTGAATACATAAGTTCTGTGATTTATGTTGGTTTAAATTTGTATATTAATCTGTTAGCTTCTATAAACACCACAAATGTTTTCCTGAGAGGTTTTCATTCCTCTTAATTATTTTACATGAGATTTTGATTATATAATTAGAAAATTGACATCATTTTTGTAAATTATTCTATAGCTTATTTTATTGTTTCTTCCTTTATTATATGATAAATAGGTAATCACCAGAAATATTAAATACATTCTTTTATTTTCCTCCACTTATATCATGGCTTTACTTTTATGTGTGCATATAAATAAAAATAAACCAACTTTTTCCTTTCGACACTTTTACTTAGCCCCCCAAACTTGTTATTTGCTCACAGCTATCAAGTACTATATTTTTTAACTTACAAAGCATTAACTCCTATAGATACATGACATTTAATATATACATATTTATGAGCTCTGTCTATGGGCTATTAATCACATGCTTCCATATAGATGCAAATATATATGAACACAGATGCTCAAACTTATTTTTCTAATGCTTTTACCATACAGCTTAATTAATATTGTGGGATAAATTATGTTTCACTATATTTCTAAATTATTTTGACTATCATTTTATCCAGTTTTGCATTTAATTATAAGCCATTATATATAACATAATTATATGTATTATATTTAAAGAATATATAAATAAATTTATATATATATATAATTAATATATACGGTTACTTTTGTCTTGTTTTCTATTGCCATTTATCCTGTCCAGGACCATATTCTAGAAATAAATAATTGTTAATACTCTATTCTGTATACTTCTGAGTATTTTCTGTACATATATATGAATATGTTCTTTACAAATGATATGATACTAGCTGTGCTGATGCACATTTTGTTTGTATACCTTTGGATAATTTTATTTTTTTTAATGTAATAGATCTTGGACATTTCATCATGACAGAAATAAAGATCTACCTCTTTGTTTTTAATTTATTAAAATGGTTCTTCAGTGGTAGACAAGTGAGATGTTTTTGGACATGGAGATGAACTTTAGAATTATCATGTCATTACTCTAATAAAATTTATTTGATACATTTATTGGATTGTGTTATTTTTTAAGAATAATATGATGTTAAAATCTTTAAATTCTATATTTTCCATATCATGATAGGATAAAATTCCAATTATGTTAATTCCTATTTGTGGGTTAAGTATATGGTAAAATAAAATATATAATAAAATTGTATATCTATAAAAATCATATATATAATTATTTTCTATTATGTATATAATGAATTTTCTTTTTCATTTTTTTTTTACTTTCTTTTTGCTATCTAACCATCTAATATAAATTTGTTTATGTATGAGGATACAAGTGTTGGATTTTTTTAATGTGCCTGTTATAGCCAGGGAAAATAATATTCTAGTTGTGTTAACCTGTGGGGTGCTTTGGTTTAACAAATAAGATAGTCTTCTTTTAACCATTATCATTTTAACCTTCCATTAATTCAAATTTATCTCCTCTGTATAGACTTGCAAAATTATGTTGACCAATTAGGAACCTGAGAGTGAGGGTGGGGAGGTATTTGTGGATATTTGATAACTTTTCCCTTTCCCACCTCCACCATAATTCTGAGGAGGACTTGTAACTGTGGGAAACTACAGTCTTCAAGAATCTATGAAATTATTCAAAATTTTACCACTTATGAACAAATAAAATAGATGAGGTCCAAAGTTCTTTATGGTTATTTAGTTAGAATAACATGTGTTGGGCTTTGAAAGGTTGAAAACATCATGTGCATGTTGTACACTCCAGTTTACCACAACTTAGAAAAGGAACTAAAACCATGGCAGAACCTAAGACCTGTGAAGTTTGTTTTAAATTTGTTACTCCCAGAAGGCCCTTATCACTGCATCTTAGTGACAACCTTAACATCTGACATTGTTGAGCAGACTCAGGTAAGTGTATAGAGAACTAGAAACAGGAGAATTTCCTTCAGGGACTTATAAATGCTGAGAAAGCTCTATGTCTCTTCTATATATTTCCTTGCCAGTAATGCCATTCCTAACTTAGCAAATAATATATTGCAGTTACTCAGCCTTAGCACTGGATTTTTGCGGCCCATAGTAGTTGGTAAACACTAGTGGTAGAAGAGATGGGAATCTGACCTGAACATTATAGCAAATGTATCTAGTAGATACTTGAAGCAACCCCCACACTCCAGTTGTTAGAACCAACAATGGCTCCAGATATAACTTCTTAGGGAGTCAAAAGTAAAATCAGCTATATCGATGGCTTAGATCTATTGATATAGTATATTATGTAGAATCTAGTCTTGGAGAGAGAAGATATACTTTTGTGGTGTAGAAGACTCATGAGTGAATCTGACGCTTTAAATTTCATGTCATATGTCGGGCACATAGGTTGGCGATGGCTCTAAAATAAACTCAAGTAAACTTCAGAGTTGTAGTGTCAGAATTTTGTTGCTGACATGAGTGATACCCTTTGCTTTATAATGGGTTTCAGCCAAGGTTAAAAGACTATTCGTTATCTGCAAATAAAATAGTAATAGTTCAGTTCCAAGAAGGAATCAGAAACAGGAAATTTTATTTTTCATCATCATGGTACTGTAGGCCTAGAAAAGTTTGCTTAAAGCAATTTAGGAGAAACACATGCTAAGAAAACTTCTTCCTACTACTTTTCTCAGTACTTAGATTTGAGAAACACAGATCACACCCATCAGGCCTAAGAACAATTAATGCGTAGTGAAGTATCAGTGAATTTAAGGCTGATGTTTGTTTACCTATTACATGCATAGGAAGGGGAGAAACCCCAATAGATGTGTTCTACACCTACTTCAGTGTTGGAAGACCTGCAAAACAAGTATCCTGGGATGAACTGAAAAGCAAATAAAAGATTTTGAACACACCAAGTGAAAATGTGCAGGAGGAAACTAGCCTCAGGAAAACTTGGGACTGGCAGGGACATTTTTGTAATTTTCTACAATCTCTAAGAAGATAGTTTTTCAGATGACTTGCTCTATTGGAGGAAGCAATTTTCACGGATGGCAGAATTTCCCCCTATTATATGGGAGAGATATGGTTAAACTCTTGATGAAAGATTTCTTCCAATTGAGTTTGGGGCTTGCAAGTAATGAAATCTGAACAAATGCCATAGACTGACTGGTACCATGGAAAGGCTGAAATTAAAAAGAAAATGGTATTTTTTTCCTTCTCTCTTTCGTAATGCTTTGGAGTAAAAATTATCTGGCCTCAAACAGTAGCCCTACTGCCGCCTTTAGCTCTGAAGTTATGGCAGACTATGTAGCTTATGTCAACCTCTTATCTATAAAATAATGATGTTAGGTATACCTTATAGGGTGATTCGAAGAGATCTTGTAGTAAAGGACATACCATCTGGCACACAACTATTGGTCTTAACAAAGGTTATTATGTAATGTTTGTAGTGGCCACATAGATATCACAGATTTTTGGTTATGTTTATTGCTGTTACCAGCAGTTTAAACATAGAACAGGGCATGTGGTGTTATTTTGGAATATACCACTATTTAAAATAATTGAATATAATTTATTATATGTATATAAAATTCCATATACAAATACACATATACACATTCATATATGTGCAATTTATACATAGTGTGCATCATGTATGCATGTGAATGTATATGTACATTCAGACTTTGTCTTGACATCTTGAAGCTGTAGTACTGTGACACAAGGAGATATGGAAGAATGGAAGACTATCTTGATCAAAGCTCTGGAAAAAAATTCACAACTGCAGTTGATTTAAGAAGGACGTTTGTAATAATAAATGTCTATGAGGAAGAATGAAGGGCTCATCAAAGACCTCAGTTTCTGTATTAGTAAACTAGAAAAAAGAAAAGCAAATGAAACTCAAAACATGCACAAAACAAAGTAGTGGTAAAAGTTGAAATCAGTCAAAAAGCAAAAGAAACTCAAATGTGATTTTTTGAGTAAAATGATACAATTGATTAAATTGTAGTCAGATTTGCAAATAAGAGGATACAAAAATAAAAATACCAACATCAGGCATGATAGTTGTGATCACTCAAAATTTTAAAGATATTAGTACATATTAATGTAATTTATAAACATACTCTCCCAAATTAACCTGGCGATTTAGGCATAATTTACAAATCTCTTGAAAGATATGCCAGTGATTACACAAGAAGAAATTCATAAGCTGAATATTTTTGTGTCTACTTAAAAATTTTAAATGTACTTGAAAGCCTTGAATGTGAAACTCCATATATGATGACATCCTTTGTAAAACTACACTCAAATATACCTACTCACCAAGTGTGTAAATATTCTATACACATTTAGCAAATTCAAAGGTTGGAGTGATGACCATGTGAACTTTATCCAAGAATTACATGATTGGGAAAAGCATCTGAATATCATTGAAGTTGATATAATTAATATATTTTAGTACAAGCAGATAAAACATTTGACAAAATCTCACATAAATTTTAAAATTAAAACTCACCAAGTTAGACACAGAAGGGAATTTCCTCAAACTGATAAATGATAGAAAAAGCAATTACTAACATGTTAAATAACATAATGTTGATATTTTTTATTCTAAGATTAGGAACAAAAGGATGGTGTCTGTTTTCACCAAATATTCAACATGGTATGAATGTTTTACTCTCTACAATAAGGCTCAAATAATCATCAAGATTAAAGGAAATAGATAAGTGTTGTTAGCTGCAGATGACATGACTCTTTATATAGGCAATCTGGTAGAATCTACTAAAGGAAAGTCCCCAGAATATGTGCTTATTAGCAAATTATATGTAACCATACTATCACAAAATAAATCAATTACATTTTTGCAGTAACAAAAATTTAAATAATGCCATTTATTAACTACTCTGGAATAAAGATGACAGACATCCTTAAGTACTTTACTCTGAAAATTATAAAATATTCCTGAGAGAAATTAAAGGAGCATCTTGTTAATGAATTGGAAAGCTCAATATTCTCAGTTTTTCCCATCACTGATCTATGGATTCAAGAAAATCCCAGCAAGTTTTGTGTGTGAGTGTGTATACAATGAAAAAATTTGAAACACTGAACTTCATATCGAAATGCAAAATAACTAGAATAACCAAAACAAAATTGTAAAGGAAGAATGTGCTGAAAGGCAAGTTGCCTTATTTCAAAACTTACAAAGCTTTAGTATCAATACAGAATGGAATTGACATGAAGATAGGCAGATAGTTCAATGAAACACAGTAGAAGTCCAGAAATAAACCCATGCATATATAGACAATTGAATTATGAGAATGGAGTCAAGGGGAGAAAATGTAGACGTTTCAACAAGTGATGCTTGATATTCATATTAAAAAATGAATAAATAATTCATACCTCAAAACAATTTAATTCTCTGGTTAATAGACCAAAATGTGAAGCCGATAACTACAAACGTCTAGGTCTAGAATAAATATGGGAGAAAAATCTTTGTGATTTCTTGGATATATTAATGAAAGCATGACCACAAAAGACCAGCCATAAATTAAAATTAATCAAAATTAAAAACTGCTTTTAGAAAGGTCGTGTTAAAAGAAAGAATATGTAAGTCACAGACTGACAGACATAGCTAAAATGGAAATGTTAATGTTATTAGCAAAGATGTGGAAGAGCAGAGCTTTCATACAATTCTGGTGGGTGTATGAAATGATAAAACTATTCTGGAAAATCATTTGGCAGTTTAAAAATATATATATATAGCCATTGTAATTCTAGGTATTTAACCAAAATATATGAACACGTGCTCATACAAAAATGTCTACATGAATGAATATAGTGGCAATATTTTTAATATCTAACAGCAGGAAACAATGTAAATGCCTATCAACAGATCAATGGATAAAGCATGGCTCACCCATACAGTGTCCACTGCTCAGATATAAAAAGGGACATGCTGTTAGTACTATAGCATAGATGAATTTCATATTTATGTTAGGTGGAAGGGGCCAAACAAATGAATAAATTCTATATTATTCCACTGTGAAAAACTCAAGAAAATACAAATTCTACTCAGGATTATTTATAGTGATAATGTCAGTTATAAACTGATTTGCTGGTAGTAGAGGAGGTTGTTAGTATGAAGATTTAAAAGGGCCACAAACATCTGAATGCTTCCAATTTTGTGTTGTTAGTTTCATCAGCATGTACATGTAAACCTTATCAAGTTGTATATTTTAAATATCAATGCAGCATATTTTATGTAAATTTTGCCTCCAGCAAACTGTAAAAAAATTCAAACACAGTCTTAAAAGTCTGAAACACATAAAATTAAGAGGAAGAAGTCAGTCAGAGATGTGTGGATTTCCATGTAACAATTTTTTAGTAGAAGCAATAAGCAGAATGGCAACTTTACTTTTAATCCTCTGCTGATCTCTTTTCTTAGGGCCTTCCTGGTGATTTCAGCCAATAGAGTGATTTATTTAGAGTTATCTACATGTTGGGATATGAAGATCTCTAGGGACAATAGCTTTAGCTGCTTCCATGAGTCCTTATGGTATGGTGCTTAGTTCCAGATGGTTTTATTTGTTGTATTGTGTTCTATTTTAGCCTTAGATTTATTAAGGGGAACACCCTGCTTTGCTTTTGTATAACTGAATTATAAGATGTAAAAATAATGCTAATTAACATCTGATTCATTACATTAATTTAGTTTTACTTTGTGATATAATTTGAGATTGTCTTATTTTGATGAATGTCCAAAAATGTTTGTTACAAATCTTGGGGATACAGATGTATTATTTCTTTTCATGATATAACTTCAATAGATTAGCCCTCTTGCTGATGTTATTTTAGATACACAATTTCTTATTTGTGCTAGTATTTCTCTCTCAATACTGGACTACATATTAAATCCATAAAACTTCCTACAACTTAACTTTTAACTTCATAATGAATCCTTATATATTGATCTTGTTATTTTTTAGTATTAATAACCTTGTCTATATGATTGTTACATTATTGCACAAAGTTTCAGGAAATTTTATGTTTCTTGGTAATAGTCCTGATTAGGAATATGTATAAATACCTTTTACAGGAAATTGCTTTTCAACTAAGTTCTATAAACCCTTTTTCAAGATTTATTTATTTATTTATACATACATATAAGAACCGGGTGTGTAGGCCAGAGGTGTAGTGATGAGAGAACTCACCAAAGACAGAGTGGGGAGCAGAACAGGCAGATGTACTGAAATCCACTGGGAAGGGGAGCAGTGGACAGGACAGGAACAGTCCTGTGGGTTAGCTCCTTGGCTAGTGATCTAACTCAAGCTACTATGGTTATAGCAAGATAGTGCTGAGATTAAACCCCTATGCCCATGGAGGGCCCAAAGTTCTATAAACTTTTATATTCAGTTTGTGATCTTAAAATCCCTAGGATACTTTCCTGTGCTCTCTTTCTGATATTTCTTCTCTCTATTTCATCTTATTGTTTCATAGCCTCAGAATTTAAAGGTCTTTATTCTGCTAAGTGATGGGAAATTCTGTTTTTCATTATTCTTGTATTTATTGAGGATTTGCCAAAGTAAGTCATTTGGAACTTGATAAACCACATGAATCTGTATTGGAGTCTTTCATGTCAGGGACATTGCTAATTCCGCCTGATTATTTTCCTGCTGTACTTCATTTATCTCTTTTTCAGTTCTGTGTTTATCTATTTGACTTCACTTTCCTCTTTATCCTTTATCTTGTGATCTCTCTCTCTCTCTCTCTCTCTCTCTCTCTCTCTCTCTCTCTCTCTATATATATATATATATATATAAAAGTTGTGAATTTAGGTGATTTTTTACAATTTTTTTCTTTTTAATTTTAATTTTCAATTAACTATTTTGCTCTTTCAGTACATAATTACAGAGTTTGTCTCTGAATTTGGAGCTTAAAAAAATTCTTAAATCCTCTCCCTCATTTCCTCACCCTGTGTTTTTATATTTTGATAATCTGGTATTCTGTCATTTTGATATTTTGTCTTCTGGATAGATGTCTATTTTCATTATACCACATTATTTTAAAGAAAATGTATTTTTGTGAACAGTTTCTCTGATCCTTTTCAAAGTTGTTTACTAAGTTTGTTCTTTTTCTCTCTATTCATTTGCTCTGTAAGATTTTCTTATCAGGTCCACAATCTGTTCTTCCTGAAACAAAGAAAGATTATTTCAGATGCAGTGTTTATAAGGGGAGGGGGGAGTAGGGCTGATAATTGTGTTCAACAGTGAGACTGTCGAATTCCTTTCTAGATGTGCAACAAGTGTGGAAGTCGATTTGAGATGCTTACAGGCTCAGCTCCAAATTCTTGCAGGTCTTTTCCCAGTGGACCTCTACCTAATGAGGTATCATCTTTCTCAATATAGATTGCCTGGTTTTCATAAGCTTTATAGTGAGATGGAATGAGCAAAGAGTAATTTTATCACCGAGTGCTATCCAAGTTCATGTAACAATAAATACCACCTCTTCTAAGATTGTTTCTTCTGTGGACTCTGGCCGAGACTATTGTGCACTTCTCATAGTAGATATGCCCTTATATTAGAGGACTTTAAATCTCTGTAGAGATATTATTTTCCATGTTATTATACATTTTCATTTAGATTTAATTTTATTACAAATTTATGAAAATGATAATTTACTCAAATATATAATTTATTTTCAGTTTTCTCTGACATTGCTTTTATAATAATGATATTTCATTTATTTTGCTTTATATCTTGTCAAATAGTTGTAGTCTTTCAGTAATTGTTTAAAGCACAGCACAGGCATAAATGACATATTCCAAATACATCTAAATATTGGTATGTTTCTGTGTTCCTTTTATGTGCATAAACTAGCAGGGCTGAGTGTAAAGTTATTTTTGCATATAAAATGTTCCTTTTGACATTTAATGCTGAGTGTATTTCCTGGATCTTTGAAAGCCATGGACGATAATAAAAGAAGAATTAAATGCTTTCTTGACTACGTACTGAAAGTATTTTATGAAGCTACTCATATTTATTCCATGTAGGACCATGTCAGTTGGGTTCTATTTGTCTAGTTGTGTGGGAGAGTCATCCAATGACTATTAAAAGATGATATCTCCATTTTCAACCTTATTTTATTATTGTTCTTCATTTTTATTGAAATAACATTGCATTTTATTTTGACTGTATATGTTACAGGTGTTCATTAGTAAAAATCAATGTCATTTAAGCTCACCACTAAATTTGAATATGACCCTTCACCGTACAAATGATTCTACCTACTTGCTTCTTTTAATACCTCCATACTGGTCACTGCTAGTTGGTTTTATAATGAAGCCATTTATTTTTTGTTTTAATTAGTTCACCCATTTGTTTGGTTTCTCTGCATCCCACCAATAAGTGAAATATTTCCATGTTTGAATGTCTCTAGTTAACTTATATATTTCACAAAGTATAATACTTTCTAACTCCATCCAAGTTGTTGCAAATGGTAGGCTTCCATCTTTGAAGAAAACTAGTAGCATTCTAGTGTATGCATATATACCAGGTTTTCCTTATCCACTCATTTGTGGATGGACACATAGGTTATTTCAGTTCTTGGCTATTGTAAATAATACTGCAATAAACATTGACTTAATATGTCCTTTTTAATTGGTGTTTTTGAATTATAGATTAACAACCAGACATCAGATGACTAGATATAGAACATGGAATTTCTGTTTTTAAATTTTTCAAGCCTAGTTAATCATTATCTTTCATTTGTAAATGATTTAATGATGAGTGGGGAGAGTATATATCAGAGCCGCTAACTACCATGCCATGATATATTTAAAAACATGCTTTTGATCTTTATATCTATAAATATCACAGTTAACTGTTATTAGTTATCTGAAGTTGTATAAGCCTTATTTACCCAATTTTAAACTAAGTTTTTTAAGAGATACATTTTATGTATATATGTGTTCCTTTTAAAATATATTATTTATCTATAGATAGCAATTGAATATTTGAATATATTATGCAAATTATGAATACACTTAAAAATAGAGATAATAGGTTCTCTAGTGAGGGACTGGCTACTGGCTACTTCCACTGTACAAATTTATAGCTACTTCCATACTCTAATTCTTATTTAAATATTACATGGAATACTAAGGAAGGCAAGGAATGGGAAGAGTGCATGGAGGTTAAACTCTAGGGATATAGATTTTGTCATTTGGGGACAATCAGTTATAATTCTTGTATATTGTAAGAGGAAATCTTAAAATATTTTTTAAGATTTATTTTATGTATGCATGTAAAAATTGGGGTGTATGCCAGAGAGTGTGGTGAGTGAGAGAACTCACCAGAGACAGAGTGAGGAGCAGAACAGACAGATCCACTGAAATACACTTCTGAGGGGAGCAGGAAACAAGACAGGAGAGGTCTGCTGTGTCATGTTGGTCTTTTGGACCAATGGCTGCTGATAGCTTCATAGTGCTGAGACTTAACCCCTGCATTACCAGGAAAGCCCAAGAAATTAATTTTTTTTTAATTATGAAACTACTTAGCTATGCTTTAAAGCTAACTAATAATTATATTTCTGGCAGTAGGGTCCACAGTTTTAGAATAAAGGAAGCTCATAAAGATGTATGCTGATCTAAATGATGAACATATTTCCTTTAGCAAGATTATTTAAAGTAGATTATCTTTGTGAACAAGATACTTTTTTTATTTGACTTGTTAATTTGTAATTTTCAAATCAGAGTCTATATTAGAAATGATTGTTTAAATATTTGGAATTTAAATCCCAGTTCTCCAAATCATAGCAAAAGTAGAATTCTAAGAAAGGAAATTTTAGGTGAATGACAGTTCTGAGTAAATGAAAACCTGAAGGACCACCTGTGGCTATAACTTATGTGCTATCTGCTACCAAAGGGTAATATTTGCCCAGGTTCAGACAGATTATAGTCTTCTTGACAAGAGGCAATTTGGAGAGATCAGAGGTAAACGTCATACAGTAGTATTGAAAAATCAAACTATATAGAGACCATTTCACTATCATTGTATGTATTACTAACATAGACACCTGTTAGACAGAACAGTAGACTACTGGTAAGTCCCAAATGAAGTCACAAATAAATAAGAATTGTTAAAACTTGTTTGCCCTGCCAAATAATTCACTGCCCTGTTTAAGACTCACCTAACACTAGATACAGTCCTGGGAAAGACTATGCATGAGTAGATAATAGAGGATATAAGTCAACATATTAATTTCAGCAATTGATTAGATCATAGTGTAGAAAATAGATGCATATACATTTATTCTTGTATTATAGAGCAACTTATTATTTTCCTTGATCTGTAAATACTACACTTAAAATTTGATAGACGTTTCACATGTCACACTTTACATTTGTGGCTTGAATTTTCATTATTTGACTGGTATTTAAATGAAAGTAAACCATGATCTTTCAATGTGTTATAAATTATTTGTGCAATTAGATATATTTGGCTATTTAATTTTGCATTCTTTCTGCATGTTATGTTATCTCTGACTGTATTCCTCTATTCAAATGGGAGAACATTCCTAATATCTGTAATTTTTAGATGTTTATCACAAAAGTTAGAAATGTTTCATTCTCATGAAATACCAATATCTCACTGTGTAAATATTTTTCCCCTTTATTTCTGAATATTACGTTAAAATTACATGTAGGCTATTTATCAGTTATACCCATGTGTGAAATTTAAGAAAGAATTTATTTTAATTTACTTAGATCCATTCTTATAATCCGTCATCCATAATTATGCCATATCTTCTCTTAAGGTACACTATAATGTATTATGATGAACATGTTATAGTTTATTACACTATATAATGTGATATAATGAGTAAGGAAAGGTTTTACTTATTGCCAAGACAAATACATCAAAATAAAAGGCAACATTTCCTCTATTTCTATTTTTATTTTTTTGAGGAGGGAGGAAATGAGACAACATATTAA
The DNA here is from genome assembly GCF_000260355.1 of Condylura cristata. NCBI lineage: Eukaryota > Metazoa > Chordata > Mammalia > Eulipotyphla > Talpidae > Condylura > Condylura cristata. The sequence goes on along the minus strand of NW_004567132.1, from coordinate 19,301,708 downwards.
ATATTTGCATTTGTTTTCAAGATCCTTTAATTAATATGTTATTAAACTCTGTGAGAATGACTGCCTTCCTTGTTTGTTTCTGATAAAGCTACTCTATTGACTTGGAAGGAAATGGGCATTACCATCAAAGTCAAGTAAAAGCCAATTAAAATAGTCTTCATGACTTTGTGAATTGGAAAAATGCAACATGTAATAATCACTGAGTCATTACTATATGTCCCTAGCATATATAATAATCATTAAATTTATTTATTTTTAGTGCAGCCCTCTCCTCTGAGCAAGTTTATGGGAGAAACTAACAATCTTTGTTTGTTATAAAACATTTATTTATTTACTCATACAGAGCTGGGGTACAAGCCAGAGGTGCAGAGATGGTGAGAGGCTTCACCAGAGAGAGAATGGGAGCAGAACACACAGATTGACGAGGCACACTGCTGAGGGGAGCAGTGGGCTTGTCAGGAGAGGTCTGCCATGCCATGTGGTCATCTGCAGGGCTGGGAATCAAACTTGCACTGAGGTGGCTGTGGCCAGCTTGCAGTGTTGCATCCTAACCTATTGTGCCACCAGGGAGGGCCAACAATCTTTGGTTTTATGTAATCAATTCAAGCCTATCTCAAAGAACAAATCTTAAATCACATTCCTAATTTGAAAATGTCTTTGTCTCCCTTTTCCTTTCTAAAAACATCCAATTTCCTAACCTTTTCACAATCTATATAATCTGATTTCAGACCACCTCTCAGCCTCAAATGCTGGTAGTCTTTGATATTCACTCATTCATTCATTATGTATGTGTGTGTGTGCATGTATGTATGTATTTAACAGCAGGAGCCACAACTTTACAGGAACATTCCATCTTCTGTCAGTTCCTATCCATAGTGTCCTCTCTATGTATATTACATTTTGCCCTATTTTTTTCTACCTGGAAAATCACCTTCATTTATGATCCAGTTGAAATTTCATCTTCAATCTACAAGTGCCTTAGTGGTGCTCTCTTAAGTATTCCCAAGGCTGTTTGTTCTCTCTGCTTTCAACTCATTCATATTACATGATCTACTTTTAAAAATCTTTGTTTACATACTATTTTCCAATTCAAGTTTGATCTCCTTGGAGAGAAAACCTATAGTGTATTTATCTTCTCTATCTAGGGGTCTAGTAAATTGATATAGGAAAGATTGCCAAAAATAAATCTTAAAAAATAAATGCCTGAAGAACATATTAAGTATTGTAAATAATGTATTGAACAGAAACCAGTTCTAGAACTTATTCTAATTCTACTTGAGATCCTGATTTATTGTGTAATTTTATTTTTAATATGAGTTTTCTTAGTCTTTCTGCAGATTCCATATCAAGATTCTCCTTAGTGTTCTCTACTGATAAGCATGTCATTAACTTCTGTTTTAGTTTGGGTAAACTTGTGTTATAGTAATTAAATCCAGTGATTGCAAGATTATTTTTAAATTGTTAAGAGAAAGATGAATTCATCAGGAAAGAAAAGAGTGAAAATATATTTTTAAATTTCCATGTGTTTCTGTTTAAGTAAAAATAAATCTTGTCATTAGTTATACTTGCTAGTGTTAAAATCATTTTAAGAATGTTTAAGATATATTTCTACTTAGAGTACAAATAATTAAGCAAATTTTGCTATAATTACTAGTGTTCTTGCCTTGGGATAATGTCCTTCACCTTGAGAAAAGGATTCTAAAATAATAAACTATTTTTTATAAAGGGAGCTCAGAATCTAGATACATCATGGATTCATGGATACCTCTCTGCAGTTTCATGTCTGGCTTAAAGATAGGCACATTCCTTCTGATAATTAACTTTGCAAAAATATATGAATGGGTCAATGATCATATTCATCATGAGCCACCACAGAGGGACACACCACCTCAGTATGTTAGAAACAGAGTATATTGAAAACATAGGGGAGGGACTGTGGTGATGGTGCACGGTAGGAATTTTACAGGAACTACACCTGAGATGAGAAAACACACACTGTACAAGAAAGAATGATTTAATATATATAAATAAAATAATAAATAAAAAAAAAAGTTCCCAGTGGGGCCTCCCTGGTGGCTCAGGGGTTAAAGTCTCAGCACTGTCAAGCTTTTGCCAGACACTACAAGGTAAGTTAGACCCTCAGCCCCCCACTTCATTCCTGGTGGATCCTTTCTTAACCCAAATCCACCTCCACACCTCTGACCTATATACTGGTTCTTGAATGAATAACTGAAGACAAATCTTTAAAAAAAGACATAGAGGTTATTGAAAACTTCAGAAATATTGGCATTGCAATATAAAGACAACACAGGTTATATGTTCAAAATTTCACCTGTGACTAAACAACTATTTGGATATCGAAAGGCCAAAACCCATGATTTGGTGTCTTGAACATTATCCACTGCCTAACTGTGTTACTTGATATTACTTGTTTCTTAACTTAGAAGCATATAGAAACTCTTCTATTAGGTTCAAACTAACCAAGTAAATGCAGTCTAACTGTACTTCACTATGCTATGGTCTAAGAATAACACAAAAACATATTGTATTCAACAATCCTTCTAAGACTGATTTTGCAATGATCTAAAACCAAAATATCTATCATGAATTATTGATATAAAAATTCTAGTTAGGTGTTAGTAACTCTTATATAGAGACAATAAATAAATGTAATTTATTATTAAAATACTTAATATAAACTTGCAGTTATATTTAGATAGCTGGCTTTCTTTTTAAAAATATTTATTTATTTATGCATATAAAATCTAGGGGATAGGCCAGAGGTGTGGGGGTTAAGAGGATTTACCAGAGAGAGAGTGAGGAGCAGAACAGGTGGATCTTCTGTGGTACATTGCTGAGGGGAGCAATGGATGAGATAGGAGAGGTCTGCATGCCTTATGGGTTAGCTTCCTGGGGATTGAACTTACACTGCAGTGGCTGGTGATAGCTTGACAGTGCTGATACTTACTCCCTGTGTTACCAAGGAGGGCTCACCCTGTGTTACAGAGGAGAACCCAATATAGCCAGCTTTCTATAATAGCCAAGATAGTGTTATGAAAATTAGATAGGTATGTAAGCTGTTTCTTTTCATACCGATCTGTCAAGATGTTTTTAGTCCACATTCATTCAGATTTCATTTCACACTCAAGGTCATTTTTGTTCTTTAACGTCTCACCCAAGAGGAAATTTTACTCAAAGTCCTGGGAAGAAGTCTTTTACTCAAAGTCCTTATGTCTAAAAATGTACCAATCAATATGTCATGTAATGATTTTAAACTTCTTTTAAATTCATTATGTAATTGTTCTTTTCCTCTCTGGATCAAGACCTCTTTGGGATCTATGTCATTTTATTTTCTGTTACATTCAGTAGAATCAAAGTTAATCATGTCAGTGTGCTTTTCAAATACATTTCTAAGGAAGTTTTCATGTTAAAATACATTTTTTATGTTAATGTATGCTTCATATTTTTCATTCTTTCTTTTCATTTACTTGAAGTCTCAACAATCTCATGTAGGGTATTCAATTTGCAAGCCAATGCCTTATAGGAAATCAAGTGAGAAATAAAGCTTTCCTTTATTCTCTCACAGTTGGAATGAAGATTGGCTAAATCATAATGGAAGAAAAAAATAAACCACAAGCAACATCAAATTAGTGAGGATTGCTGTGGTCATTAATAACATGCCTCTGCTCTCCTTTTTATCAAAGTCACTATTTTAGACTCAGGAATAGTTTAGTCATCTACTGACCTAAAACATACAACATCTGACATGAAATTTTAGAACATTTTTCATCTCTATTCAGCTGGTTAGACATTAAATGTGTGCAGTAATTCTGTGTTCCCTGGGGTATGAAAAGATGGGAATGGCAGAATCTTGTTCCTTAACTTTCCACCTAATTTCTTCTAGAATCTAAAGGATAAACTATTTTAATTTTATCAAGCCTCTCTATTTGGGTAATTCTTCACAGAAAAGGAGCAAGAATCCAATGGATTATCTTGCTAAAGTCAGATATTGTTTATGATCACTCAAGAAGGTTCTGGAACCACATTGCTATATTTAAATGTCACTGTCTTACCCTAGATCTGTCATCTGATGATGCAGGTTTAATTTACTTCTCTGCACCTCAGATTTCTTCTCAAGGAATGGAGATGATAATTGATTGGCCCATGCTTCCGATAGTTGTGAAACAAATCAATGTGTGAACATACACATCGATTCAGTGTAGGGATGTCACTGGGAATTTGCTCAATAGTGTCAGTTAATATTCATGCTCCTCTTTTTCTGAGATGCCACCAAGTAGAAAATGGATGAAATATATAAGTGGAAGAGTTGAGATTGTTTAGAGAGAATGAATACAGGTGTGAAGATTACTATATTTACATACAGCTCATATCCTGACAACCTTACTTTATATCAAGACTGTATCAGAGATTGTGTATTGTGTTGGGTGATTTGGTGACCCTTGGTTTCAATTCACATGGAGAATTCAACTGTTAAGAAAGAGAGAGGCTTGCACCAAGAGCTGTTGCAATTTGACTTTCTGTGTGTCTGCCTGTCTCTCTGCCCTTGTTCTCAGTCTCTATCTGTGGTTCTCCCTCACATACACAAGCATACACACTCCTAAAACAGCCACATGCAAGAAGTTTTAAGTGTCAGAGTGCTGAGAGGACTGTTGAATGACTCATATGGGTTATTCATTTTGTAAATTGTGAGTTTTTATGGCTGCACTTTCTTTTTACCCCCTGCTGCTGCCAGTGCTTAATTTGCTTGCTTTATTAATAGTGGCAGTATGGAGTAGGCAGAGAGAGATCTATCTAGGAATTGAAATGTTACATTAATTGATTTGCTTGAGCCTGCTTGCCTTCTCAATGGTGAATTGAACAAGTGTCCAATGAGCAAGGAGGCATTAACCCTGGGTGAGGCAGCTGCTGATTTTCCATGGCTGTGCTCTCTTTGCATTTGCTAACATATTAAAATAGAAGAAATACACTCTACTGTTGGGAAAATAGGACAAGAATTAGCACAAAGCATCTCTAAGGAAGAGTGAACACCTTTAGAATTATCTGAAAATAACCTGCTGCCAGGCAATAGTGCTGTAGATACCTTGTGAGAGTTCTGTCTTTGTTCTGTGCTCAGGTCCTTATACTTGATAATTTCCTCTCTAAAACAGATATGCACAAACGTTAACCTCACTGATTAGGCTGGAATTACTGAGGTTGATAATCAGAAGCCATGCAGTTTAAAGAAAGAAAGTGGGCTGAGGCAGACTCTGTTCTCCCTGACACCAAATTCCAACTTCAGCACAGGTCACGCACTGGATTCCGGGAAGTTCACTTTCTTCTTCTGCATAAAGGCTCCATTTCCATGATTTGCACAGGTCAGCTGCAGTCATGGTGAAGCGACACCTTAGATGGAAAAACCTGCTGTCCTACCTGAAATATATTTGTCTCTGTGTATTTGGATTTTTCCACTGTCTCTAATTGTGAACTCTGAGTGGTCTGCATCTGTGTGAGGAAATGAAGTGTGTAATCATTCTGAAGAGGTACAGGGAACCATGAGAGAGAGAGCAGGGCTCCCCCTCTGAGCCCCTCTGTGCCAGGGACAACTTACAGGGCAGTGATGTGCTGTCTATTCCTGCAGGTTACATCATTCTCCTTGTCAAAAACAGCTGCCTGCTATCTTTGTTTAGGAGTCTGTAGAGATTAGTGTCCTGCTAAGGTGCTTACTCTCCAGTAAACTCTGAAGGCTTGCTTTTTTGAAACTGCTGGAGCTTTTTTGCAATGTGCACTGCCTTTTTTTTTTTTTTGTCTGTTTTATTTTATTTTATTTTTTTGTCTGTTATATTTTGTTAACAGAAAATTATTCATTTCTGGATCTCACCTCCTATACATTTTTATGATGGATGTTAGAGAGCCCATTAAAAGAATCTCACATTTACTTTCGCATAAAAATAATCAGACAGTGACATTAATGAAAAGGTCAACAAGGGACCTAATTGCTTAAGAGACAGAAAAATCCTTATATAAGAATAAATACTCAATTACATAAAATCCCACATTGTACAGGACCGATAGAACTAGTCCCTTGTTTGTAGAAAAGATAAAAATTTTAAACTCATGCAGCAATTTTAAGGTGACAGTTTCTTCACACTGGAGACCACTTACAGGCCTTTAGAAATAGTGCCTCTGATATGACATGAACGGATAGAAGTTCATTTTCTGTAACTAGATATCTTAGAAACCCAGGTTATATTCAGGAAGGTAGTTTGTATGTAAATGCTATTGTACATGTAGAGACTAATACCTCTCAATCAAGGGACTTCTGTGGAAAGTGTGAAAGTTGTTTAGCACTGAACTAAGTTCTTACAGAAACAAAGTTTCTTCCTTTAAGGAATCCAGAAAAATACATGAAATATTTAAAATACTAGTTGTTTATGTAGAATACTATATGTTTATATATGTAAAGTTTTCTGAATAACCTTTGAGATCTCTAATAATTTAAAGAGACAACTAAGGCATTCATATTTGTTAGGGCATTCATTCTGAAAATGTTGAAGATGATCTGTGTCTAGAATGATATTTGCATAGCTGTAAAGATAAAATTACACTTAAGTATTTTTTATTTTAAATTGCATATTTATTTTTTTGCATAGAAGAACTGGGGTTTAGGCCAGAGGTGCAGGGGGAGACAGTATTTACTAGAAACAGAGTAGAGGAAATAATAGGTGGATCTACTGAAATACATTGATGAGAGGAGCAGCAGGCAAGAAAGGAGAAGTCTGCTGTGGCACGTGGGTCAGCTCCCCAGCCAGGATCAAACTTAGGCCTTGTGGTAATAGTGAATTAACAGTGAAAAGCAGGTGATTTTCGAGTGAAGTTTGAATTTGTGTTTCTGCTATTGCTATAAAAGTCCTGCTCAAATTTGGTAATATATGACATACAAAAGAAAATAGAGGAGGAAACAAATACTTGGAGGATGCAGCAAATAATAGAAGGAAAAGCAGTGGATTTCAAGATTGCCAAAATTGAATTTTAATTTAATTAATCTGGCAATTTAGAATCTGAGAAACCTTGAAGGAGATATTGAACATCTGTGTTCCTGACTCCCTTAATGATAAGATGGAATTAATAAACCAGCCTAATGTGGTTGTTCAATGAGTAATAATATGTTAATAATTTTAAGTTCTATATCATATAGATATGCTTCTCAAAAGAAATGTATTTTTCTTTAAAAAAGTATATAAAGGGAGCAGAGCTTTCCATTGTACTTATGGAAGAATTTGAAATCAAAGGTTAACGCTACAAAATAGGACCACTGCTGTGCCAAGTCTCTCCTGCTGTAATAGATACAGATTTCATGGACTCCACAGTCCCCCCCAGATACTGGAACTACAAATCCCCTCAATAACCAATGAGAAGCACACTGGAACCTGAGGGTATTTCTGAGCAGCCAGGTTGGGATAAAATCCAGACATGTAGGCTTTGAGGTTCTCTTGGCCTGGTGATTCACTGCTAGTCTCTCTTCCTTGACCTCATGGTAAGTGGCTGGTTTTTTGGCTCCTGATCAGCTTTCAGTGTGCTACTGGGGTTCCAAGTCGACAGAATTGGTAGGATGCTCTAGTTAACTTGTATTTCCCTCTCTCTCTCTCTCCCGGGGTTGTTCCTTTTCCTTTCCCCTTTGTAAATAGACCCATTATTGAACCTTTGTGTGTGTCCACTGTACAACTGAATCTTAAGCGCACGGATGAGGACCCACAGACAGGCAACCCAATTCACATTGGGGTGCCCTGTAACACTACAGCTTGTTGAAATCAGAATACGAATGGGCCTGTCCAGAGTTTCACTGGTTTTGCTATGGGAATTTCCATATATCCCTAGGATTGTTGTGATGTAGCTTAGTAATTACTGTTATGTTTTATGGTGGATCTTTATTTTCTAAAACAAGGGGTTTTAGAAACAATTGCATCTTGATGCTAAAGGTGACTATTGGATGTTCTATACTGTTCTATACTAGTCTCCCCCTTGCCTTTCTCCCTTTCTTGCTCTTGTTCCCCTCCACTCTTCCCAACATTTTTTGGAGAAGTATATTAGAAACCTAGTGAAACACTCCTATTGAGGTTAACATTTACCATCCTTTCATCAATTTGTGGGTAAAAATCAAAGAAACACACACCTCTTCAGAATAAATTATTCCATGTCAACTGTATTTACTTTTACTTTGTTTTTAGGTGGCCTTTTTGAAAAATTGATAACATACTTCTAAGTTTAAGAAAAAAAAATTATCTATAACATTGCGCCTTAAAGAAGTGATCATTCACTTAACTTTCTGGTAAAATGTAATAAAGTTTACTTTGTTCCCTCAGACTGTTGCTTGCAAAAAGTGATTATCACCAAAAATAATTAAAAATTTCAAAAGGTGTAGTCTTTGTTTTGTAGATATGTAGTTCTAAATAGCCTACCAATAATATTGTCTCATTTCTTGGTCATCTTATTTATTTACAAGTTTGGTTCGTCAAAGACTGAGACAGATATATTACAAATTTTTGCCCCTGAAAAGTAGGAAAATACACTTAAAACAAAAGTAATAAGTTTGTGACACTTACACATAATCATTGATGTTTACTCTTACTAAGAAAAGAGAATATTAGTTCAGTGAAACTGGAGTAATTGGTTAACTGTTTTAGAAAGATAATGATAATTTATTCATATCATTCATATCATATAACAGTAGCAATACTATTTGAGTAAAGAACATATATAAATAAATGAAATAATCAAAGGACCAGAACATATTAAGGTGGATGTTGATATAAACCTGAATGGGAGAGAGGAGAGTATGGAAGGAATTTTTTTTTTTTTTGCATGGAATTCATGAGTGTCCCTATCACATGTAAGCAAAGTTTTCTGAGTAATTTCCCCTTACTGAAAAAAGTTTCTTTAAACTTTTTTTTTTCATCTTGAGGAAAGATTCTATTATTTTCATTCAGTTTTACAATGTCTGTTAGAAGGTAAATATTGATCAAATTAAAAATATAAAAAAATTTTTCTTGTGGCCCTTCCTGGTGGTGTAGCGGGTTAAAGCACTGCACTAAAAAGCTTCAGCCACTTCCTCATGAGTTCAATCCCTGCCTGCCCCGGAGGAGATCCACATGGCACGGCAGACCTCTCCTTCCCACCCACTGCTCCCCTCAGCAGTGTACTTCGTAGATCTGCCTGTTCTGCTCCCCACTATATTCCTGGTGAACCCTCTCACCCTCCGCATCTCTGGCCTGTACCCCAGTTCTGTATAAATAAATAAATCTTTAGAAAATTTTTTTTCTTGTATACTATAAAATCATAACATAAGGAAATAAAAGCATAGCTACTATATATAGTATATACTATGATACTATGCTAGAAAAAGTTACTTTATTAAATACAAAAAGTAAGCCATAAACCAATCAAACTTAAAATGACCTACTTTTTCATTAAGAAAAACCCAAGGGATATGAGCAGGCAACTGAGAAAGAAGAAGCATAAATTGCCAAGATTTAAAATCACTCAAGTTCACATAAATAAAAGGCATGAAAATCACACTAAAATTATTTTGTTACTTTCCTTTTCAGATTAATAAATATGTTAAAGATTATTGAACTGTAATGTGGATGGAGAATGGGTATACCTTTCTAAAAGATAGTTTCAAAATCATATATCAAAAATCTTAAAACATGCATATTATTTACTAAGAAGTAATGTGTGTATGTGTAATTGACCTAAAACAATCTTTTGTTTTTACCTTGAATGAAGAAATTTTCTATATATAGGAAAATATTTTATATTAGGTAACTATTTATTCCTTAAGTAAAATACTACATGCCCATTCAAAATTGACAAGCTTTGTGACAAATAGCCTAGGCATTCTTCATTATAACTTTTGTATTTGGTGATATGCACTAGGCTATCAAAATGACGTAGTAGGCTGTTTGTACAAGTTTGACTTTTTTTTCCTGAATGGAGAAATACATTCCCCAAATTAAACTAAATTTGTTGCTTATGAATGAACTGAGTTGTAAAATCAACACCACCTGTGCTTCTTTATAGGTGTGAAGTGGAGTAGCTTGCTCAGCAATGCACACTTGGCACTTGGTATATTAGGGAAAGGGTAATTTTTCTTTTCTTTCTTTCTTGCTCTTTATTTTTATTTTATTTTATTTTATTTTTACATTTTGAAAGAAGTTGTTTTGTCATAAGAGTACATCTCTCCTGGTTACATATTTTTCTTGGTCCGTATGTCTGCTTTTCACACAATGAAGTCATTTGTAACATGCTGAACCTTCCTATTCCCCAACTTAAACTTGCTTTACAAAACAGAATTAGGACTTTTGGAAAGCAGCTGGATAAGCAATTTCATGTTATGCAATGATGCTTCCTGGCCCTCAACAACTATATTATGAGAGCTTAATAGCATACATATTACCAAAATGTATGTTGATTATTTGAGATTCTAGCAGATTGTGCGTTTGTAATTGTGTAATGAATGCAGTATGAAAAAATAAGTGGTTGTCAAAGACAATATCTTTAATCAAAAGCATTCACCACTACCCTTGGAAAAAAGTAAATTTGACTCTTAATGACAGCACAGTGCATTTCATAGGTCAATGTGGAGCCATTATAAAGTAAAAAGAAGATTCATGAGAAGCTAGGGTGTTATATATATTTTTAGCAGTTTGTTACCAGGTTTAACTTCTGAGTATTTTACTTGTTGATTTTGACTTTTTAAGTTTTAAGCAAACCTAACTATCATATTGCTTCTATTCCAAGCTTAGTCTTGACATTGAAGAGCCACTCCTATTAAGAGGTTTCCACTGAAAGAGCCTTCTGTGACTAACTAAATGAATCATATAAGAATTGACAATTTGGTTTTGTCAGAAAGACATAATTGTGAAGGCAATAAAGCAAGAGTTGGAAAGTGATAACTTATAATAATTTATCCCTATGTAAATAGTTATAGCTCCAGACAAATATCTCAAAATATACTTATTGCCTTTTGCTTCTTTGTGACCTCCCTCCTTTGCTCTGTCTTCATCCCTTATAATTGTGTAATGAATGCAGTATGAAAAAATCAGTGGTTGTCAAAGACAATATACTTTAGTCAAAAACAATCACTGCAACCCTTGGAAAAAAGTATCTCTGACTCTTAATCACAATATAGTGCATTTCAATAGGCCAGTGTGGGACCTTTTTCCCTGTGTTAAACTATCCCTTCCTTTGTGTTAATTTTAAAATAATTTTCTTTCTTCAAAAATTAAAACACATACACATGAACACTTAAAGTGGATCCCATGGTTGATATTTTCTTCCTGCATCATTGACCCAGATCACACAAAAATTATATTTGCCTTTCAATGTAATATCAATGAGAGATGATAATAAGCTAAGGACAAAGCAGACAAGTACACCTGGCTTGCATTCTATGGGAGGGAAGTAAGAAAGAACACTTTCTAAATTGCCAGCACTAATTGCGTAAATGGTTATTTGTAAGAATGACACACAAGCAGGCTTGGCTAGCGTTGTAGTGCTTAGAATTCCACCTGCCAAAGAAAGTGGAGAAAATGCACAATAGGAAGAAATCTCTTTTTCATTTCTTTATTAGTGTCACATACACTCGTGCCAATAAAGCTGTCAGGCAGATGTTTCGGCTTAAATACCCCTGGCAGTAACTTTATTGAAAATCAACACAAATCATGGTCAACTCTCAGTTCTTACTCCCCAAAGAAACAATTAAGTCAAAGTGACAGCCCAGAAGGTCTCATGAGGCGAAAAGTAAAGCTCAAGGTCTGTGGTGGTAGGTGTTCAGTGTCACAGTTGTCAAGCAGCAATCAGGTCAATGGTCCTTTCTTTATTTGATTTTACTTGTACATCAGTCCACTCATTTCTAGAAAGAAAAAAAAAAAAGGGACTAATAGAGCTATCAGGTGAGCACTGTGCATATAATCAATCCCATTAGCCTGAAGGGAAAGCAAAATTCTTGTGTCTGAATGGTGTTAATTTGTTTGTCTTTGGTTTTTACATTTGTTGTTGTTGTTGTTACAATAAGCATATTTATTCTAAAATGACCTCTTTAGGAATTCTTTAATAAATGTTTTTTAAAATGCATAGAAGAATGGTTAATATTGTAAGATGTTTGGTCATTGTTTTAGTAATATTTCATACCTTTAGTCCGTTCCAAGTTACTTTTACATTCATTACCCTCCTTCACTCCTTGAACAATGCAGAAAAAAGCTGCCAAGGAAGATATGCTTTTATTTTAGGCCTGGACCTAGAAGTTCTTTCCTTTGCCCTCTGGGGAAAATTCGCCAGAGAGTGCTGTGTGTCCTTGAGCCAACCAAGGCTTTATTAGAGAGACTCATGCATGAGGGAGCCAGTGTGGGAAAGGAGAATATAGCTTGGCTCCCAAAGGGAGATGTAAAGAGATATTTAAAAGGTAGGTCCTCCAGTCAGAGAGCAAGCTGCAGCATCTCAGCATCATAGCTTCTGGTTGGGCTGCTCCCAGCCCAGATGGGTTACTTTCCAACTGCACATGTGGCTCTCATCTTTCCTTTCCAGGAATTGTGAGATAATCATTAGTCAGGAGCTGATGCTTTTATTTGTCATGACGCCCCATATTCAGTATACAAGGCCAAGCTGTTGGGCATAGCTACCCATCTGTGATTTAGTCCACCCACTCAAACAGGACTGGGGCACCTCATCCCCCTGGCTTATAATTTATTTGATTAAGACTGTATATACCAAAGAAAAATCTGAATTTTAAGTTAGCGATTTGATGATAAAGATAGGATGTGTGTGATTATAAAGTACAGAAAAATATACCCTGATAGAGGAGTGAAGATGCTCTGAGTCTGCATCCTCAATCTCTTTTCTTCTTTAGACAGCTTTGTGGTTTAGGTCAGTGTCTTTATTTAGTATTTAATTTAGGAATAAAGCTAATCTTTATATCACAGCCAGTGGTATTATAACAGTGTGGTCCCCAGGAAAAGGGGAAGTTCCAAGTTCCCTGCCCCACCCAGAAGGAGGGTGGAGCTGAGCAAAGTAGAGAAGGAATCTGAAGAAGATGGAAGCAGGATGGAGAGCCAGAAGACCTAAGGAAGCCACATGGAGCAGAGAGCATGTGATGAAGAAACTGTGCTTGTTTCTTGACCCTTTGCTGGTTGAAACCGATGTGGGTGAGCGACCTGTGGGGAGGATGACTATGGCAGTGATTATATTGATTTTGATTGTGCTCTTTTCCTCCCAGATTTGTCTGGTCCCTTTTCTATGGGTCCTTTTCTATGGGTCCCAGCCAGAAGGTGCTTTAGTCTTGTGGCAGCTTTCAGGCCTTGCTTTGGACTAATCCCTTTTGGGTTGACTTTTGCCCACGAGGGGATGGCTAACTTCAAGTGTTTGATTTAGAAATTGTATTCTTTGTCTTCGTTGTATTAAATTTCCTTCCCATTAAAGCTTTTATGTCTTGTTTTAATGCAGCGGATGGCAGAACCTATTTAGGGCAGGCAGATTTGAGGGTTCAAGGGCGCCCCTCTCTCCTTGCCCTCTAACAGTATGAACTTTACTATGATAGGTGAGAATTTAAATTTAGAATTATATATGGCTGAAGTGTAGTTGTTTAATTAATGCATTTTTTCCTTTCTTCATTTCATCCTTCAACCAGAGAGCCTTACACCAGCTTCAAATTGAGCACTTGGTTTCACTTTTAACTCTGACAATTACCAGTGAGTAACTATGCAAGTGATTAAGCTCCTTATTCTAAGTTATTTATATGTAAAAATGGTTGTAATGTCCTCTACAACATTCATTTGTTGGACATTTTACTGAACAATTGCTGTCTGCCAGGCAGAGGTTTAAAACTGAAGATACATTAGTGAGGAAAATAGACAAGGTAAGGTCCTGCTTTTGCAAGATCTCCTACATTCTAGAGAAATATGGCAATAAAATAAAAGAATAAATACAGTGAAATCTCATTGTTCCGAGTATTTATGTTTTTGTAAAGTCTCCAGGAACACTGAATTAGCACACACAGAGCCATTGCTCCTGGGGGAAACATGGGGTAGGTTCCTCTGAGCCTCTGATCAGTCACTGGAATTTTTCATCAACTAATCAATACATAGCCTTGTTTTATGTGTGTTTATGCTTAAAGATACATTATTTAATATATGTTGCTGATTCATGACATTGAGCTCACAGCCAACAGCACTGTAACTCCTGCCTCCAACAAAGCTCATCCAACACGCATTTTCTCTGTAAGGCACACCACATCTTTCTTGTGCTTAGGGACACTTGACAGCATTTCAGCACTACTCTTGAGGCCATTTTAAACAAAAAAAATCACCAACAAAGAGCACAAAATGCGAAAAACATGGCACAAAATACACAGCAAAAATGATACTTGTTTGTAGTATGAAAGCTGAAACATGAAGGCAAAGAGTTCAACCTCAGATGAGAACCTTCCCTGGGGGGGACACATTTTTTTGGAACTCTGTACATGCCCGTGGATGACCCTGAAAACAATGCAAGAATTGATTTTGAGAGTATAAATAGTTTTTAATGCAGATGCATTTGCAAGTATAGATTTTTTATTTTTATTTTTTTAATGCAAAATATATTTGCTTATTTTTTTCCTTACAATGTTTGCTTTTGTTTCTCAGGGATAGTCCCCATTGAATAACCACCACAAATTCACTAGCGTATCATCACTACACCATAGTCCCCTGTGTTCTTCCTGCCCTCATTTTGATCTCTGTCCTTCTCCCAACCCTGCCGAATATCTCTGATTTATACTTGTCTATTTTTATTGTGTTGTGTTTTTTTTTTGTTATTATATTTTCCTTGATCCCTTATATTCCTCCTATAACTGAAACTATATGGTATTTTCTTTTTTAAAAAAAGATTTATTTATTTATTCATACAGAACTGGGCTACAGGCCAGAGATGGGGAGGGTGAGAGAACCCACCAGAGACAGAGTGGGGATCAGAACAGGCAGATTGATGAAGTACACTGCTGAGGGGAGCAGTGGGTGGGTCAGGAGAGGTCTGCCACGCCATGTTGTCACCTCCAGGGCAGGTGCGAATAGAACTCATGTGGAAGTGGTTTAAGCTTCTTAGTGCTGTGCTTTAACCCGCTGCGCCACCAGGGAGGACCCTATATAGTATTTTCATATTTCATGAACATAATTCCTTCAAGCTCCATCCATGTTGCTGCGAATGGCATTAAATTATCTTTTTGGATTGCTGAATATATTCCATTGTGTGTGTGTGTGTGTATCACATCTTTTCCATGCACTCATCTATTTTTGGGTATTTGGGTTGATTCCAGGTCTCACCTATTATAAATAGTACTGCAATAAACATAGGGGTGTATGTATTCTTCTGAATTAATGTTTTTGTGTCATTTGGGTAGATCTCTAGGAGTGGAATCTCTGTATCATATAGTAGTTCCATTTTTGGTAGACTGAGGAACTTCTGTACAGTTTTCCATATTGGTTGGACCAGTTTGCATTCCGACCAGCAGAGTAGGAGAGTTCATTTTTCACACATCCTCACTAACATGTGTAGTTGCTACCATTCTTACTGGTATAAGGTAGTATCTCATTGTGGTTTTAGTGCAAATATAGAATTTATAAAAATAAAGAAAATGTGTGTGTGTGTGTGTGTGTGTGTGTGAACATGTCAAAAACATACCAATATATCAGGTGTAAAAGGTATTACGTAGAAAAATAAATCTAGGTAAAGGGGCTAGGAATACTGCTGCAGGTGGTTGTGTGCGTTAATTATCTAAGATAGTCAGGAGAGACCTCTGATAAGCTGGTGTTTGAACAAAGATGTTAAGAAAGTTAGGGAGGAAGTCACATGGATATCTATAATTATCTTTCAGGAAAAGACCTGCAGTGCAAATGTCTTAAGTAGTATAACCGTTGGATTTCTTGCAATTGGCATTCTTGTATCCACATCCATAAAATCTAAATGGGAAGGGAAATTTGTACATTTAAAAAAGATCAGCTTCTATTTTAAGACCCTGGAGTGCAATTTTTGTGGTCTATAATTATAAAGGTAAAACTTAATAAACATATTATAAAACACCAGATGAGTTGTTGATTCTGATCAGGATCCAGCTAATAGAACTGAGATGTATTGTTAACAATCAAGTATTGCGATTATGATTATGTCATAAACAGCCGCTCCTTAACGGATGGATCAATTTGTTCAGTTGCTTCACTTTTCTACTCTTCATAGATTCATTGGGTGTCAAATCAAGTGACTTTTTGTGGGTTAGTATTTCAGTTGTCCCTAAAAGACATTTGGGGACCTCCCTGGTGGTACAAAAGATTGAGTCTCAGCACTGTGAAGCTATTCATAGCCACTCTAGCATGAGTGAGTTTGATCCCCAGCAGGGAACTAATCCACATGGTAAAGCAGACCTCTTCTTTCTTGCCTGCTGCTCCCCTCAGCAGTGTATTTCAGTCAGTTTGCCTGTTCTACTCCCCATGCAGTCTCTGATGAATCCTCTTACCTCTTACCCCATACCTCTGGCCTACACCTCCAACTCTTATATGTATAAATACATAAAATAAATCTTAAAAATAAAAAAGACATCTGTATGTCTTCCTTTGAAAAGAACTTCATGCTTTCAAACACTTGCTTTATGTCATTTGGTCTCTGTTTTATGTAATTTTCAATATATTTGGCATCAATGTGGTGTGCTTTCCAAAATTCTTATGTCCATCCATCTGCTTGTCCATATGCCAAAAACCAGGATAAATGGATCTTAATCCTTCCTTCTTAAGGGAATAGTTGAACCACTTAGAATGAAACATTCTACCTAGTTATATGATGTGTTGGTAAATGAGACAGACAACTTGCTTGCCAGAAATTATGCTTTTTAAAAATCTGTTTGCCTACAGCCTAAACACAAGCCCCTGCTTTCCCAAGCAATTCTATGTTAGTCTGGGAAAGTGCCTAATAGAATTAATACAATGTGATTCTGAGTGATTCACCTCTTACCCTGTTTGACCCAGCCAGGCCTTTTAGTATTGGGTGCAATCTATGTTTCCTGGAATATACTTTTATTGTTATTAGCTGCAATTCCATAAATAAACTTTTGTTTTACTCCATTTTGATATTAAATTAATCATCACTTAAGAATGGAGATAATTGGATCTACCCTCTCTACCTTTGAGTTTTGTAAAAAATGTCAGGGTATGAAGTACCAGTGACAGAAGTTTCTTTGGATGTGCATAAACTTCAATGCTACATGCATTTATAGGAATATATACACTCATATGTATGTTTTAAATATATATGATATACATATATAACATTTTTAATCATTTCCAAAGTGAGATTGATATCTTTAGTTTGCTGCAATTCATCATCTGATTTTCTTAAAATCTCTTTTTTAGATATTCATCAAAATTAGGGCTTTTATTCTAGAATCAGATGGAAATGAAATAAAGTCTCTTGCTTTCTCATTTGCATAATTGCAAAATTTTGATTTATGTGTTAACCTGGCACTAATTCCCATCTATTTCTTGGCAGCGTCTTTACTGTTAGCAGCAAGCTTATTTTGTCAGTACATTAGCTCTCTATTACTAAATTTTAGTTTGAATTCTTTGTAGGATTTTTTTCCTGCCCTCTGACACATTCTCTCTTTCTCTATCAAACAGGCTTCTGTTTGAGTAGTTTATTAGTGGCCTTCTGTGAAATAAAGACGCTTCTGTCTGGGCTGTGGTTTCCCTCCTGCGCTTGCTTTCAGAAGCAAGTCCTGACTGCTTCTTTTGCCCAAGATTCTGCAGATTTTAGAGATCATTACTTAGAGATCACTGCAGCCTAACTACTTTCTCTAAATATAAATGCTTAGGTGGGAGTTGAACCTCTTTCCTGCTTATGTTTCCCCTCTTACTGTCATTCCCATCTTCCTTTTAAGAAAACAGTTGAATTTGGACTTGAAAAAACAATTTCTGTTCTCTGTAAGTGAGGCACCATCTGCACCAATTGGGTACATCTCAGCTACTCTTAAGTGAAGATCTGATTTAATTTTCAATATCTGCACAAATGTGGCCAAAACTGGCAAAATACTAGGTAATTCTCAAGCATTAAATCTCAAGGTGTGGCCACTTAAGAGGCATTTTCAATGATGTCCTCATTGACTGAGATAGAGCCCTCGTGCTTCTTTCTCAATTGTAAGAAGAGATGATGTGACCTGTGTGAGATAAATGTTGAATTTTGGGAGTCTGAGCATGCAAAAAGTGGTGGGACACCAGACACGGCCCCCAGTGGACAGAAGGAAGAGAGTCAGGAGAGAATGTGATGACTTCCAGACTCTCCCAGTGAGAATTTAAGTCCCCAACACAGGGTAAATATAATCCCAGAGCATCTGCTGGACACTCCATTGGGCAGTCACGAAGCTACATGCAATTAGCCCTGTGTTCTATCTGCCAACCCTGGAGGCTCAAAGTTCAATAAGGACTTTGGTGACCCAGGATCTAACTGGCTCTCAGTATTTGAAGAGATGAAGATGGTTCCAAAAATGTTTTAAGCATATTTCAATTTAAAGACTATTGTAACAAGTTGCCTGACCTATGAGCTTCTTGTGGATTAAGTATGTGTATTATGTACCCTTGCATTTCCAATAATGCATCTCAGTTCATAGGCCTCCCAAGAGCATCACACAATACATTACTCATCACAAAAGAAAAGATGTATCAAATGAGGACATGGATAAGAGAAGAATGCAAATGAGTCGTACTAGCCAAACATATAGCTAATTATTGTAGTTTTGATGAAAATCTTTACTTTGTTAATATCCAATCTGTTGACCTTCATTCTCTGGAGAAGAATCAGAGGAAATTAAAACAACAAATAGCACAGTGACTGATAGGATATCCCATGATAAATATTTATAATACCATAGATATTTTGGAGACAAAAGGAAAAGCTAGTGAAATAAAACAAAACGCAAAAATAAGTAGATGAACAGAAACGTAGATGGCATAACTTTTTCATCCCTGGCATAGAGAACTTTATAAGTGCCTCTGATTACAACTCAAAAGTAAATATTGGGGGAAATGACAGATCAAATAACCTCTGACATTTATTCAAAAAATTTTTTCAGAGTTGGCTTGCATTGATTTTATAGCACAAGAAATGTGTTTCTTTTCTAAGGTCTTACTGTTTCCCTTTCTGTCCAAACTGAAGATCACTTTGTTACTTTCTGTTTCATAACAATGTACGATTTTCAGAATAAAATGTCATTTTAATTGTGTTTAAAACCATATATTATTTCTATACTCCCCACCTAATTAATAATCCATTTACTGTTTGTGGTCCTAATTTCTTTGAATTGTATCCTTTTAGAATGCTTTTTGAAGCTTTTCAAAGCTTCCTGTTATCTTGGTGGTGAAGAATGCAAGATTCTACTCTACAAACAGGCAGTCAAAATGTGAAAATGAACATGTGTGCTTTGCTGGATCTTTTAAAGCAGAATTTGATCTAAGCACTCCGAGACCTCGGGGATGCAGAAAATGACTAGATGACATTAGCATGGTCCATGCTGGATAAGAATCTACAGCAGCAACAGCATGGCTTCTGTCCTTCCTGAATGCCCCAAGACATGGCGAGGCCTGACTGCATGGCCCAGGAAGGGAGCAGAGCCTACTGCTGCATATCAGGATGGCTGTTGCACACTGAGAATGCTCAAGAAAGAGAAAATCTGCTCTGCAGACAAACTGGACTAGAGCTCTGAAAGCTGTTCCTGAGATTCATCTTTTAACCACCCAAAATTCCACTCCCTCTCCCCACTGTAAACCACAGAATGACAAAAAAGCAACCTTCTTTCTTCCTTTTTCATTTTCATCCAAGTAACATTGGTTTTCATGGTATGAATTCGAGGTATAGGGTCTCCCCCTCTAGGTTTTGTTACCTCCAGAGCACCCCAAGCCCTTCACCTTAGTCCATTGTGTTCGGTCCCCATTTTGCTCTCTACCTCACCTCAGTTCTATTGTCAAATTTCAGTCATTGGTTACTGGTTTACTTTATCTGATGCTCTTTTTTTGTTGCTCCATATCCCACATCCCATATTTGATGTTTAATTTCAGTAACAGTAATGCACTAATACAAAAAGATAGTGAAGGTTGCTGTGCTTTACAAATTTTTATTGTGGCACCAAGTCTCTTATTTGGAGACAGGTTATTCTAGAAACAGTGGTTGGAAAAGAAACTTGTGTTGATGTCTTATGGATTTGACTTTGCTAATTTTTGCTAAAGAAAAGCAATGGTTAAGAATCATGATGCTAGTGTTTGCATGCTAATGATAATGTAAAATGAAAAAAATCTTTAGAACATGAAATAGTTGACAGATTAGATTGGTTAGTAAGTGACTCTAGTGAATTGCATCAGCAACTTGTACTTCTTTACATTAAGACATCTCTCCCAGACCATTAACCTCACCTTTGAGGTTATAAAACTCAAAATACTTATACTTAGCTGCCAGATATTCTCATTAGTTTTTTTTTTTTCTTGCTCAGTGGTAACCAAGACCAATTTAATTCTGACTCCTCTGAAGTAATTAATTTGGGGTCTTATAAAAATCAGAATTCTACAGAAACAGGGTTCTTTTCACTTCCATCCAATTAAATTTACAAGCCTTTACTGTCCCCATATGCCCCTTTCTGATAAGCTTTGTTCAGAATTGAAGCTCTGTGGAGAGCTGATCTGAATTTAATTCTATTATTTTTAAGAAATGTATCCCATAGTTAAAATCTTGTTGTTTTTCTCTAAAACAAAGATCTCCTCCTTACATAAAAAGAGTCATGGCTGCTTAGGGCCTGAGTTAGACAAGTGTTATGTTTTATGAATGGATTATAATCACTAAACAAAATAGAGTCACAGAGGAAAAATAGTCTATATTGCATTGGAGACACCTGCTGCTTTTATCATTACCTTAGGTGCCAGCTGCCTGTATATATTGTTCTATAATACCAGCCTAATCAGTGCAGACACCAAGAATACAATATCTGTGAAAACCATAGAAATTTTGCAGGGAAAAAAAAGAACAAAATCCAAACACACATTATAACATTGGAACCATTCTATAGTGTAAGCAAACGTTTTTTGTGGCAACATGTAGGCAAAATGTTTGGCAAAAAGAAATGTGTTTAACACTTGAATGTTATTGGATTGACTCTTGAAGGTTTAGGAAGGTGGGAGATTTTATAATCTCAGGTGCTTCTCCATATAATAACATTATAGGGAATTTCCCATGTCCCCACTATGGTCACAAGTCAAAATAACAATACTTAGGGAAAGTCATTATGAATTAGAGGATCTTCAGAAATTTGCTTTTAAAATGCCAATTTTTTTAAGAGAAAAATACAGCAAATTATTAGTGAGTGTGATTTTATAAGTAACCTTACCCTCACAAGAAACAGACAAGTGTTGGGGAGATGTTACTATGTTAATGAAGACCCTGTATATATAATCAATTTTCAAAATCCATATTTTTTCAGTTTATGAAAGTGTAGACTTTTAGCTTAAATAATTTGGTAACTGGCCAAAGGAAGTAAAGGTTTCTTCCATTCATTAACCAAATGTTTATCGAACACCTACTATTTTGAAGGTACTATTTTAATAGTGTTATCTTATATGCATGCTATTAATCTGTCCCAATCCTTGTGAAGATTATATGTTAATGATGGTAGAGAGACAATTAACAGTATATGTTATAGTGTGGGCCAGTGATAAAAGCTCTGATGTAAAATTAAGTCTTTGAAATTCTGAGACTATGACAATTATGTTTTATTTTTTTCCCCAACATGCTTTCTCTCAAGGTAAAGGGTTATTAGAATCAATTACACTATTAATAGTGATGGATTCATGTAACATCTCTCCTAATTTGGGAAGGACTTCCAAAGCTGGTTATTTTTTGCCCCAGACATTAATGTACATAAGAAATACTTGATTAGCTTGTTAAGAATTGAAATAGGCTGAATTCCTATTTTCCAACCTAGAGGTTCTAAATTAATAAACCTTTGTAGACAATTCTTTTATTAAGCATCCGAGATTCTGAGACATGCGATCCATTGGCCACACTTTTGATAAGTTACCCCAAGAATGGATAGTTGGATTTGGTCATCCACAATAATGTCAGGTCTCACCAGTGAGGTTTCTGAAATGTAGAAATGCCCGAGACCAATTCATATCAGAACTGTCTTGTTCAGTACATGTGGTTCTTAATCCTTTGAAATGTGATAGTCCAAATTGAGATGGACTGAAAGCACAGAGTACGTACTAGGTTTTATAGGCTAGTCAAAAAAGATGACATAGTACATTAGTAATTTTTATATTGGTACATGAATCATCATATGTTGTATATGTTTAAATTATACATATTACTAAACTAATGTCACCATTTAAATGTTCCATTTTTAGCATGTTTACTACAAATTTTGAAATTATTATATATGTGATTCATGTAATTCCATTGGATAGCACTGTGTCTTCATTTAAATAGGAGGCCTTGTTTATTAACATATACCTGGGAAATGATTGCACTGCTTGCCTAGACTTTCTTCCCAGGACCATGTTACTATGGCACATAAGGGTCTTTCTGCTACTATGGCACATGAGGGTCTTGCCACACCAGACCAAGGTACTCACTTTGCTTATCTTATTTGTCAACCTGCATCCATGACGTTTGTCATATCTGTCTCTCCCCACAAGAATCCATCTCTACTATTCACTGATTCTACTATTTCATCAAGCTCATCTCAGATCCATGTTCTCTAAAAAACATTCTCACTTACCTATACTACTTACTATGTAACTCTGGACTCATCAATTCAGTCAAAACTTACTAAAATAGTGTAAACAGTTATGTCTCTTATCACTATAGTCTGTAGAGCACTCAGAGATGTGCTGTTCAGAGGCAGTGTGCAATCCCTGCCTCACTAATAATCTCAGATACATCACTGGGAATGGTGCTGCAATGAAACTGTGATAAAAAATGTACATTTACTTCATTACTTATTATTCCACTTGTAAAATGGAAATTGAACTTGTGGAAATGAAACAAGGTCTGTGAATGAGAAAAAGATAGTCTTAGACCTATAAAGATATATAATGCCCTTTCATTCATATAAAATATAGTCACTGTTCTCTGGAGGGTATTTTTTGGAGGAAGTCATGCAAATGCACTTAGAAATAATAATATTTTCTAGTGTTGTATTATAATATAGGTATCTGTAAACTATTGAGAATTTAGTACTTTAGAACTTGTGAAAAAATTATTGGTTATGGAGAATGTATTCATGTGTAGTATTTGTGGTTTGCATAGAAGTTACTCATAAAAATATCATAACATAAAACAAGGGGTTGTTATTTATTTACTAAGATGATATAATCAAACCATAATAATTAAATTTAATATTAACAATCAAAATACTTCTCTCATTACCCCTATTTATTTCTCCTATGGTGAACTTTACCTAGCTCCTCCTTGCTCCATTCAGGTTGCCCTTGTCTTCTGACCTCACACCCCCAACACCCACTCCCCCTTCTGCAGGCTCTCCTAAAACAAGAGGATTGGCCTATTCTCACAATTTTACAAATTATATGTGCATTGATTTCTGCACAGGTAGGCAATTTATGATTTTATTTTTCCCTATGCTGATTGCTAATTAGGGCAGATGCAAGACCTGCTTTGTTTCCATATGAAAGTGTTTGCTTGTGAGTATTTCATCATCTTTTGAATACAGCAACAGCATGAATATCAAAGAGAGAGCTGTTGGTAGATCTTCCTGCCACCTGTTTTTATTTTTTTATTTTTTTCCTGGTGAGCTAGTCGTGCATTTCCATATGCTAGAACACTTCCTTGTAAGGTTTCCTTCTGTTAAGACAGGAGATTATTTACTGATTGGCGATGTCAGGGGTGAGGGAAGGGCTGGGTCAGGAAGTGTCAGGGGGAGGTTGGGCTCTAAATTATCCTGGTGTCTGTTTCCCATTGAGCTTGTTCAGATGTCTACCAGGGAAGAGGGCTGCACCACAATAATTCCTATGTAAGGGAGACTTTCTGAATGCTTGGGCTGATGGTGCTCCTTTTGCAGCAATAATCATTCCTTTGAGAGAATTAGTTTTCTTTTGGTAATGACTTCTCTCTGTCAAATATTTTGCTATATACTTGGGATGCTCACATTATGGTTCTCTGTGGAGAAGACAACAAGATAACTGATCTTTACAATAAATGCTTTTGTTGAAAAATGCAAAGGATATTGTGAGAACAGAATAGGTGGGGCTTTTAATTTACACTTATCAAATAAAGTGTTCCATGGAACTGCTGGCTTAAGTGAGTAGATAACGGGGGGGGGGGGGGGGGGAGGAGGGCAGAGAAACTCAGTTTTTAAAAGCAGCAAATTCAAGATGCCATTTTATTTAAATGTTTAGGGTTTATGGCCTGACTGCTGTTAATTTATATGTACAAAAAGTCAAAAGCATCCAGGAGTCTTTTGCTAAATGCAAACAGAAAATAAAACAAAAATTCAGAGAAAGGAAGCACAATTCAGTCAGCCATTTGAGGCAATTGACTGAAAAATCATTCTATTGGTTGCTCAGTATAATTTGATACTCCCAGGGTGAGAGACAAAAATCAGCCACAGAGGAGAGAATGCTGAAGTGAAAAGATCGACAATTTTCCCAAAGCCTCAGAGGATAGTGTATTAAATGAAGAAGTTTTTCTTAGGTTCCCAGCAAAAGTGTAATATACACAACATTTTTTTGAAAAGATGATACTTGTTATTTCAAGATGACCATCAATGTTATCCTCATTAGTAAAATGGTTTTCTTCTGGCTGCTTTACAGCTTTGTATTATACTTATTTTTCATTGCATAGAGGTAATTAGAGGTAGCGAAAGGGGAATGCTGACATTTTAGTCCATGTGGCTTCTAAAGTTCTTAATCCTTGCCATGGCAGGACATTCAGTTACAAGTCTGGGAAGATATTTAATCCACACTCAAATGAGCAGAGCCAGAGAAATCCAAATACCAGTTTTGCTGGCAAGTACTAAATCTGAATAAATTTCTCTGCATATAAGGATATGTATAATAACCAGAAAATAAAATCCATGGTAACAGTGGATATTATTTGGGTGCTTTATAATAGTCCTCATCTTTTTCCACATTTAAGACATAAATACGTATTTTAAGTCAGATAAAAAACTTCAAAAGCTGTACATATAACTCTGATTTTTGTGTACAAGTGTGTACATACACATATCTCTAGATGTGAGTGTATGTTTGTAAAAAATAAATTGATGTGTAAACAAAATTTTAGCTTCACTAAAAATGCTTGACAGTGGTTTGAGTTTTTCCTCCCAATTCTCAATAACTTTCAAATTCTTAAAATTTAGCCTACATCCCATTTCTGGCATTAAGTGGGGTAAAGCATTACTTTAAAAAATGTGAGAGTTCGGCCTCCCTGGTGGAGCAAGGGGTTAGGTGTCAGCACTATGAAGCTATGGGCAGTCACTATGGCATTAGTTCAAACCTCAACCAGGGAGCTGACCCACATGGTGCTGCAGACTTCTCCTATCCTGCCAACTTCTCTCAGCTGTGTATTTTAGTAGATCTGCCTGTTCTGCTTCCCACTCTGTCTCTAGTGAATCCTCTCAACCCTACACCTCTGCCCTACACTCCAGCTCTATAGGTATAGTAAGTACATCTTTAAGAAAAACGTTAGAGTTGGTAGAGTGTTAGAAAACGGCTAGAATTCCTACTGTCAGAACAGAATTCTGGGGTGCAAATGCTTTATTAGAAGTCAAAGGAACTTTGTTCCTAAGACTTTTTATAGTTTATTTTCTCAGCATTCTGTTACTTTGGTACATAGATACAGTTGCTCAAAGAACTACAAAAAGCACTTGCTAACCATCAAATCAAAGACTTTAAGTATTTTTTTTTAATCTTTTCAGCCAGTGTGCAACTAAGTCCGTGATTGTGTCATTTCAAAAATAAAGTTCATTCATGATTACCTGTGAATAATTATTTTGGTCAATGAACTATATAGATCGTCAATTTAAATTATTTTTAAAAAATGATTGCCAGGATTTAAACTGAAATGCTTTCAAGAAATAAACCACCTAGGAAAAGTTTTCTTGCTTTGTGTGGGACAAATGGAGGTTTACAATCATCATCTTCATCATACCAATAGCTCTAAAAGCTTCTTTCTTTCTAAAAACAGTAAACTCAGTGATGAGGTTCTGATGAGATGTTGGGGTTCAGATGAGTGGGTCCTTAGGTTACCTCTCAGAAAAATTCAGCAGAGTTTTAGCACCATGCAGCAAGTTTGCCAAGTAGAGGAATATTTTGCTTATATTCAAAAAGGGCAGATTTACTAGAAAAAAGGGAAAAGACCAGATCATAACACAATGCCGATATAGCTGCCCCTTTGCCAGGGCAGAACTTGTTCCGATATAGTGTTCTTTTGTGGAGCGATTCATTCCTTGTAGAATTCTCTACTATTATTTAATCACTTCTAGGTTGGAATTAGTTTATAAGGACAGCTAATTCTCTGTAATGACCCTCAATCCCTATCCCAACTCTGGTGCATGTGTCAAGTTGTTTTTTAAAGCAGTATGCCCTGAGGATTTCCTGTGCCAGAGCGTGTTTTTTTTTTTTTTTTTTTTTTTTTTTTTTTTTTTTTTTTTTAAATTTCTATAGCAGTTTAACAACTTTGTTCATCATTTCTACCCTCATCTCTAGTGTTTGAACTTATAAAACCTCCACCCCAATTTTTCTACCTTAAGCCCTCATCACAAGTACTATGTAATTTAACTAGTTATAAAGCAAACCAAGCTTTGTCTTGGTTGGTGGATTTCCTACCCCTTTCCCTTATTCTTGGTATATTGTTTTGGCACCTCAGTTCCTGCTGGTCAAATGAAAATATAGTTAGGCAGGGGTCCTCCCACCAGGACAAAAGTCTTGATATGAGAACATACTGGAAAACCAGTATCTGCTGAAAATAGCAGGCAGACATTATTCTTAGATATAACCAGCTAGACTGCCTTAACAGAAAGATAAATATCAATAGGAATTAGAGATAGGATTTTTAAAAAGATTTATTTATTTATACGTACAAGAGCTGGGGTACAGGTTAGAGGTGTGCTTGGCGGAAAGAGTATTCACCAGAGACAGAGTGAGGAACAGAATAGGCGGATTAACGGAAACACGCTGCTGAGAGGAGTTGCACAGGAGAGGTCTGCTGTGCCATGTGGGTCAGCATCCTGGCCATGGATCAAACTCATGTTGCAGTGGCTAGAGATTTTGTCATAGTACTGAGATTTAACCCCTTGTGCCACCAGGGTCGTCCTGAGATAGGATGTTTTGGTCAGCAGCAACAATGGAGCTCCCCAGGCAGTAGCCCCTATTCACTCCACCCTAGCTTGTGCTAGACCTTATGTACCCCCAATCTACATCCCCAGTACACATCCACACCATGCACTTCCCCCCACACACTTGCCCACCTTCCCTACTCTGATACCCAATAAAGGTGAGACTGGCTGTGGAAATAGGCACTGCATCTCCAGAGGTGCAAGCCCCATTGGGTCTCTCTCTCTCTCCTTGGACTTTGAGGTGTCTTTTCTTCCATCCTGCGCTGTTCCCAATGCTGCTGCTGCCGCCCAGCTAGGTGACATTAGTCCTGCACAGAATTGGATTTGGGATTTATATACTTTTAAAGAAAGAGAAATTGAAATTTGTCTTTGATTATGGGCAGAATTCTACATTAGTTTGATTCATGAGAAAGTATCAGGGTGTCAGTATATGAAATGTGTAGAATATCTACTTTGTTCAGCAGCTATCCAGACATTTGGTGTTCAG
This sequence comes from Condylura cristata, assembly GCF_000260355.1. Taxonomy (NCBI): domain Eukaryota; kingdom Metazoa; phylum Chordata; class Mammalia; order Eulipotyphla; family Talpidae; genus Condylura; species Condylura cristata. The sequence goes on along the minus strand of NW_004567132.1, from coordinate 19,273,821 downwards.
CCAGTCCTCCATGTGTTTCTTGTGTCTCTCTGTATATCTGTGGAGAATGTAGACATGGAATTATTTCAATTAATTCACTCAAGTGGAAAGAGAAATGTAGTTATGTGAGGATTATCGTTGTTCATCATGATCGTAGGATAGATTGGGACTTGATGAGATGGTCATTGTAATAAGAAGAATTATGTGTCTAAGAATAATACAGGGCAGAGTCTCATCGCTAAAGGCAAGATTAACTCATGAGCATTCTAGATTCCATCAGCATTAATGATTATTCAAAAGCCATATCATTCAGCAGTAAGGTTTCTTCATCTTCTTTTTTTTTTTTAGCTAAAACTGATGGATATACTAAGAGCATTTTAAGTATATTAATAAAAAAGAATTCATGTCTTTTTTACTGAAATATATTTCACTGGAACTTCAGCTAGGCCTGACATCAAAGTATTTAATGTGAATTGTTTATATAAATATCACAGATGTCACTATGATATTTTGCAGGGGACCCCTATATGGTAGCATTACTTTATAGTAGCAACTTTGTGGGGGACATTATCAAGTTCTGACAATTAAAAAGAACAAAATTGAATTTGCATTCCTTCCAGGGGCCCTTAAAATATTTCATGAATATGTGTGAGTTAGTAGTGGGTACACTATAGGTGGTAATACCAGATGAGGGTACCCCAAAATTACCTTAGTTAAAAATAAATTCATTGAAAAAATGTTTTATGGAAGAACTCCACCGCTCTTAATTGTTAGATATGTTTCTATTTCTGTAAATATTGAACAAAATCCTAGCTTTGGTATTCTGAGTTTGGGTACAGCTGAAATTATCACCTTATCTGTATCACCAAAAATGATCAAACATATGCTTCATGTTTAACTCTTGAAGTGATCCACAGATAACAAAGGTTTAGGCTGTTACTTAACAAAGCAGGCTATGATAGGTTGCAAAATTGTAAAAATAGCAATTTTTATATAGTTTGCATTTTACAAAATCCACAGAAGTGGTTCAACATCATGAAAAAGGCAAAAACAGAGAATGATGTCAGTAGCCCATTGTTATTCTCACGGGTCACTTTAGTACATATTTAAGAAAGTAATCAGAGCTCGCATGTATAAATTTCCTGCTTCATTTTCAGTTTTCCACTGAAATTAAAACAAAAAGATGCAAAGTAAAATCCCCTAGTAATAGAGCAATTAGTCATGTAGAAGATATTGAAGAATTTCTCAAAATAAAATAGAACAAGGAACATCAGAAGGGGTGTATGGCCCATCCAGCTGGGCTCTGCAAAGTTCAAAAAGACCCACATGGATATAAATGGGGTCAGAATTATTCCAGTGAATCCCACTGACACTTCTTTTGTTTATATGGGCAGAAGCTGGAGCCAAGGGCATCCTTCTGGCAGTTAATAGGAAGAACAAATTGATCTCATTATTCCCCCAGATTTCTACCAAAAGTGGGGGTCAGCTTCATGGGACACTTCCTCAGCGGTGCTGCCTCCTGGGTCGACTTTGGCAAAGATAGCTTTTTAAGTAAAGCAGGGCAGTGCTACAGCTGGCAACAGATGACGGGAGTAGTGCCAGCACTAAAGAGTGCCGCTGACCCTGCTAATGCCTGCTGCTCAGAGAAATACAAAAAGAAACGATTTGGCAGAAAGGTGAGGCACTATGTCTCTGTTCTTTCTGGCTATAGCTCCCTGGGTACTCCACACTGGCAAGTGAGAACAGAAAAACCCTGAAACTTCCCTTTTATTTCTTTGTCTGGTCCAGACCTATTTGAACAGAGATCGACATAATCTCTGATAGATCCCCTTTTGAATCTCAAATCTGGAAAAGAATTATTGACTATCTGCACTGTGTAGGGGTGGAAAATCCACCAGCCATATGCAAGGACTAGTTAAAAAAAAAAAAAAAATCTAAGGATTCACACCAGTGGCACAGATTTAGCATTTGTCTCACCTGGATTAGTTTAGCTTTCATAGAGTTAGGTTCCCTGCTGCTACCCCTACTTCCTTCCTCTAAATCCATGTCTGCCCTGTAGCTAGAGTGCAGACTCTACAATAAAACTGGCAGGAGTACAGGGTGATTTGGGAAGGCAAAGGCATTTCAGGAAATGACCTTTGAGCTGAGGCATGATGATAAGAAGAAGGTGCAGGGTGATCTTTGGGAAGGTTCTTGTAGCAGAGGAAACAAAAAGGCCAAGGCATTAATTCAGGGATGAAATGGGCTTCATGGAGTGGTAACAACAGGTCAAGTGGGTTTAGCACATTGATGAAGATGCGAAAGATTAGACACAGTGATAATTTAGAATTAGGCAATGGGCAATAGGAAGATACAGCAGGGCTTAGAATACATGATATGCCTTTAAAGATTTTTTTTTTTAGGAGAATGAAAAGTGATTTAAGTGTTTTTAAAGAGAAGAATATGTATGCGTTATAGTTTAAAATGCCATTCTGGTTTTTACTTGGAAAATGCACCAAGCCTGAGAAGTTGGTATGGAAGTTCTTGCTATAGTACAGTTGAGAAGTGAAGGTGATTGAATTAGACTTGTAGATAAGAAGACAGATTAGGTACAAGATATAATAGAACAGAATGTGAAGAGTTTTTAGATTTGTGTGTTAAGGAGATGGGGATGATGGAAGAAAGAAATCAAGATGAGTTTTAGCTCAAACAACTCTGATTTACTTCAGTATAAAACTCTCAGGGAGAAACAGATTTGTGGTGAGAAAGAAGGCATGAAAGTGTATTTACATGGTTTTGTTAAGACTGAGGTAACATTAAGTAGTTGGTTAATAAAATATCCAGTTCTGGGGAATGATAACAATGGGGACATTGCTTTTAAGTTAATTAGTATATGGATACTATTTAAAAGCTACTGGATAGAAAGAAATCATCAAGGGAAGAGAAGCAAAGAAAGCATGCTTAAGTTCTCTAGGTGAAATAAAATTAGCTGTATAGAGAGTTAAGAATCAACAAACAAGAGTGGGTTGAGGGATGAGGAGGAAGTACTTCAGAAGGAGGAGTTAAATAACTGTTAAATATTAAAAGGAGCAGGATGAGATAAGGTGAAGATACATCTATGATGACACCTGAAGATGATTGGTGACTTCCATAAGGACCCTTACCTGAGTGAAAGAGTTTATATTCTGCTATAAGAAGCCCCCAAAAGGAGGTTCTGGCAGATGTAAGATATGGAGTCATAGGAGGTTACTACTTGATCTAAATTACATTAAGACATGTCTGTGGGTAGGTGGAAATTATTTAACACTGAGAGGAAGATCGAAAATATTGAGAGGAAGGGGATAATGTTAGGAGTGAAGTGAATGAGTAAAAATGGATTGAAACTAGTTAGAAAGGGACAAATTGACCTTACTTTTGAACATGGACAGTTAATTTACTTTAGTTTGAGAATGTAGAACATTTGGGAAAAGTTGTAACTAGGCATTCTTTTTGTATTTGATTAGAGAAAATTAAGATCGATTATGATATTAAGGAACTGAGAGGTGGTAATTCAACAGATCAAGGATGAGAACACCATGGTGAGCCAGTAATAAACCAATTAGTGAGACTGAAACTCTGATACAATGACAGAGTGGGGTGGTAGGGGGAGGAGGAAGGGAAGACAAAGGTTTGGGAATAAAAAGGAGAAAAGTGTATGGAGGTGAAATGGGAGTGAGAGGTAGACATACCTACCTTTAAGCTGGGAGTGTGAGCTGTTGGAGAAATGCCTCTTTTTAGAAAAGTGGGTAGTGAGCACAGTGCCTTTCTGGGCCAATTAGATATCAAATAGAACAACAGATTAACATGAGAAAAGGGCATGAATATATAAGAACATTTGCTGATGTTTTTGAGTTTTACCTCCTATTATTTTAAACCTGAAATAGACACTGAGATACTTATAAAAATTAATATAAAATCCCCAGTTAAAACATACATAAATAAAAGTATTCAAATATCACTAATTCTATTTTGTAAATATCTGATGTACTTAAAGTCTCTGTGGTATCTGGGCTTAGATATGTATAGTAATTTACATGAAAAGATTCATGTAACTTTCAGAGTAAAATAGAAAGAAAACTTGTTACTCATTCAGCAGACATTTTGGAGTACCTTTTGTGTCTGAATCTAATCTAAGTATTGGAAATAATTTTTTGAGCAAAACAAACATGCTTCCTGAACTTGACTTATTTAATAGTCTGGCTCTCCTAACCTTCTTTAATTTCAATAATTACAGGAGTGTAAAAAAAAAGACAAAACTTTCCTTTTCTTTGTGATACTAATCATAGCATAAATCATGACCAGTGACAATTAGCTATTTTCAATAAACACCAAGAGTTTCAAAATTTGTCAGCTGAACTTTATGTTGTTCAGTTGTTCCCAAACCTTTTTCTTGTAATGTTACAATTTAATTGATCTTAGATAAATCTTGAGAGCTATTTATTCTATGAAAACAAATGATTTCGGAATTGTGGTAAGTGCAAATCACTGCAAACAATTGCTATATAAAATTAGGTATGAGTAAGACAACTACAAATAATTGCAGAAAAATAGAAAAGACAGTTTGCACTTTCATATTCTCTGGTGGGTGTATATAAATTTTGATTAATATGCATAAATTCTTGTGAAGCAAGAACATGAATCTTCATTGGGAGACAAATGAAACCTTTATAAATTGTAAGTTTAATTAAAGCAAAGGTTTTCTTGTATCCTTTTATAAATTCCTATCTTAATTATTTTTTCATATAATTGATCATGAGTCCCATTTTCCTACCATATTCACAGAAACATGCAAACTATAATAAGGCTTTTCATTGAAGACATTAAGAGTTATGAGAGAAGATAAAAAAGAGGGTATCTAGTATATTGAGTACCTGAAATATTTTGAATTGAAATCTGAAAGATAAGCAGATGATAACTAGATGGACCAGGGGAGAAATTCCCTGGAGGGTAAATGTTAAGAAATTTGGTGAGTTTAGAAGAAAGTAAGGGGAAAGAAACAAAAAGGAAAAACAAAATGTAAAATAAATAAATAAATAAAAGTATTAATTAAATTCTATCAAAATAAATGTGGATTGATTAAAGTGTATTTAAGAAGAAAATTCAACAACATACTTTTTGTAATAGATATACCCCAAACCAAATAACAGAAATATAAAAACTAAAAGAATAAAGAAATTTTACAATTCAAAGAATGCAAAAGATAGTATTGCTAAGTTGATATTAATACATGTAAAACTCAAGACTTAAAGCAACTATCAAATAATATTGATCATTCTTTTATAAGGACCAAATGTATAATCCATAGTTAAAATAGAAAACACATGAATCTTTATAAGGCAGTGTCATAGAATCAGCACTTTTAGAAAATCAAGAACTTTGAGAATTTGATAAAACCAAAATTACAGTGAAATATATTAACATGCTTATATATTTTTAGCATATCAAAATTCACAAAATTAAGGATGTTTGATTTAGATAATACTAGCAGTAACTTTGGACTAGTAGTTCTATGTCAAACTCTCTATCCAATTATCAGAAAATGATTTCCAGATATGCCTGCAGCATTTATTTGTCTAAAAGATCATATACAATGTCACATAGAAATCTCAGTAGATTTGGTTGCAGCAGTAAGAAGCAGTTAGTTTTGTGAAAAAGTACATTGAATAAAGCCTATGAAGGTGAAGATATAAATTTTAGCTCTTCCAGTGACCCATGGTATACTGAATCTAAGTCATAAAATCTTGGCTGAAAAAGCCATCATTTTAGCTACTGGTTACTCATCTCCTATATCACTTTGTATTCTTGAGTATGATTCTCTGGCGGGACCAACTACATAATTTCAGGACTCAGTGCAAAATGAAAACACAGAACCTGTTGTTAAAAAATGATTAAGAATTTGGCCCTCCCTGGTGGCGCAGCGGGTTAAAATGCAGCACAAAGAAGCTTAAGCCACTTCCATATGAGTTTGATCCCCGCCTGCCCTGGAGGTGACCACATGGCGTGGCAGACCTCTCCTGACCCGCCCGCTGATCCCCTCAGCAGTGTACTTCATCAATCTGCCTGTTCTGCTCCCTGCTCTGTCTCTGGTGAATCCTCTCACCCTCTGCATCTCTGGCCTGTCCCCCAGTTCTGTATGAATAAAAAAAAAAATCCTTAAAAAAAATGATTAAGAGTTTCAGGACAGTGACAGCAACACATTAAACTGGGTGATGGGCCCTCCTAAAATTGGGGTCCAATGTCACAATGAGTGCACATCTGGTCTCCCTAATGGGCCTGTCCTCCACCTCCTAACATGATCCTTTAAGGTGATTATTCTCAATTTTTATTGCTGCAGTTTTTGCATGCTTCCTTGCAATTCCTTTTTACAAATACAGAATCTATTTGTTAGGAAAGTCATTCCAATGAGGTTGAGATTGTTATATCCTTAGAACAAAATGCAAAATACTTTCTAAATAATTGGACTTTGTTTTTTTTTTTCCTTTACTCCCTGTATCCAATCTATCAGGAACTCTTTTTATTTTCATTTTTCCATCCACTATATCCTGAATAGTTCAGCTTCTCCACAACTCCGTTTCACTATCCTATTCCATGCTTCCATGCTAGGTGGATCATCATAATCACTTTCTAGATGGTCTCCTTTTATCTGATTTTATTTTTTGTAGGCCTTTTTTTTTAATTAAAGGTAACTTTTTATACATGGGATGATGAACATCCTCGTATTAAAACCTGGTTGTTTTCCACTGCATGTTATATGAAATCAAAACTACTCCCAGCACCTAACAAGGGGAGCCCAACATGTCTCACCCTTGTGTAGGTCTCCAACTCTCCACTTGCCTCTGTCCTCATTCCCTGTACATCCTATAGCCCATGTGAAAGTTTGCCAGAGACCCTAGGATTTCATCTTCAAGCAACATAAACTCATCTGTGACTAAAGACCTTTGAAATTTTGCTTGGAGGGCTTTTACATCATGGCCAGCTCTTTCTGACCAGTTATATGCCTAAATACAGACTTTCTACCTGAGGCTGTCTCTCCCTTCATTAACATGAATTATGGATTGTATTCAGAGGAATATCATCACATAAATTGCATTAGTTTAGTTAGTTCTTTTTCTACCTACTGCAAAGAACTATGAGAAGAGTGTCGTGATAACATCTAGACTTTAAAATTTTTAAATGAATGATTACTAGTAGGAGTAGTTCAAGCCTCATTATCTTCTGAAGGAAAATTAGAGTTAACAATAAAAGAATAAGCAAGCCCAAAAGTGTCTCTGATGCATGGAAATAAGACAAAAGTGGACTACATTTGATTTTGTATTCTGAGTCTCATCTCTAATCAAGTCCACTGAACTTTCATGTTTAATTTTCCTGTTCATCAGGAAGAATAGCATTGATGCTCAGATTGCATCTAAAAATCAATCGACATATATTTATTGATTACCTCTTACAGGCATTGAACAGGATTAGATGATGTGGGAAATTAAAAAATATAACACACAGTGTTTATAGTTTATGTCACCTATTTGTGGGGATTAGAGTCTATCTAACAATACAATACCTAGGATACATGTAAAAAATTAAATATATTTGTAAAACAGGTTGGGATTGGAGGGACCAGGAATGACTTCAGGAAACATTAATCTCTAGATGAAGCTTTCAAAAAGGACTGGAATTAGAAAGTAATACTACAAAAACGACTACAAACAGAAAGTCTGGCTTGCTTTTTTCCTTTGATCAATTTCTCTGTATTTTATTTATAAATGACACCATCCTAAATTATTATCTGACAATTATTGTGCGATAATAGCAACCTTCACTCAATAAATATTTCAGAGTCCATGGTCTACTAACCTAAGGATGGTGCTGGAAATGTAACTTCGAATGAGGCAAACATAATTCCTGACCTCCTGGAGTTTGTATTCATAATCATTATAGACTTGGTTCTATTTAGGTATGTTAAATAGGTCTATTGCTAGAAGCTAGAGAAACTGGTTAATTTAAGTAGAAGCAGAATTCACTAATAGTGGAGTTGGAAAACATTCTGAGGTGACATAGCTAATGACAGTGTACACATTTTGCCAAAGAAAATGATCCAGTGAAATAACACTGTGGCCACACAGAACACCAGAAGCTGTCATTGGCAACACTGATCCCATCAACACAGCACACTGGACATAGGACTACTGGTTCTGGGAACTAGATGTAGCTGCTGCTTGTAGCTCATTTTTTTCCACCATGGATTTGATATAGTCCCTGCTGCTTTATATAACTGGTTTTGATTCAAAGTCTGTGGAGGGTGTATATAATTGGCAGAGATGAGATCACATGATTATGCTCTAGTATTGAGAGGCTGAGAACTAAGCCTGGTATTTTAGTTTCTATAGGCGCAGCAGTACTTTGCATCATTAGGTGGCATGGTCCTTAAATAGAGGAAGCTGACTCAAATCCTGAAAAGGGAAACAAACAAGAAAGAAAAATGACTAATATTCACTGCTTGTTCATTATCTAATTAAAGAATTGTTACACTTCTAGTGTTATTACAGTTGCCTAAACACAAGGTAACTGACATGCAGAGATTGTAGTTGATATATTGATTTTAAGCAAGCCCTGTCTCATTCTAAAATATGCATGTGACCCTATATTGCAGAATATTTCTGGAATTACATATCATTAAGATAATTCATTGTGAAAGAAAAACAATAATTTTCCTAAATATTCATGTTGGTTATCATTTTTAGCCTATAAGATTTTAGACCCTTTACTAACCTAAGATTTATAATCAATGAGAGAGAAGGAATAGGTACACTAAAACAATAAGTTCTGTTTTTAGACTCAATTTTCTCTTTTTTAATTAGGACTTAAGATGTATATCACACATACAGAAGAAAGCATATAGTTGCTTCTAATGCATCTATGTTCAATATCATTGAATTTCAAATATTTTAATGTCCATTGCAAATATGTTAAATTGATTCAGACCTACCACTTCCCATTACCACATAAATTATATTGCTCATTGAGATGGTCAAATTTGAAAAAAAATCTATTAAAGGATAAAACCATATTCTTTACTTTGTAGATGTATTCAGAAACAATCCAATACTTTGATTAATTGGATAGACTGTCTTCTTAAAAATATAAGTTATTACAAAAAAATGATCACTATACAACCTGGTATTTCTGCTTCTAGAACTACTCCAAGAGCATAAAACTACTTGTTCATGCTCACACAAATATTTACAATATTATTATACCTAATAACCCAAACTAGAAATAGCACGAATGACCATTAACAGGAGAATGGAAACTAGATTTTGCCTTATAAAATAGAAAACTGTACAGAAGTAAAAATAAATTAATAGCTACATACATCAACATGAAAGAATTTTAAAGCATAATAAGTAAAGTAAGTAAATTTATATAAAGATATGTGTGCAGCATATATATACATATATACAGAACATTTCAATTTATTCAAAGTTTAAAACAGGAAAACTGTGGGATATGATTTTTTGTGATATATCTATAATGGTATTATAAAATAAAACCATATTTTAAAAAAGATTAGGTGTACTTCTACTACCAGAAATAATCTCAAAATTTTTATCATTTACTTTATACAAAATATAGAGGCTTTATATGTTTATTGGTTGCACAACATAGTCACATATAGCAACAACAAAAAAATGTAACAGAGGCCTCCTTATTTAAAGCCAAAATCCACAATTGATTTGAGGTTACTGTTTTTGATTTTGTTGAAAGTCTTTGGAGGACATGAATGCAAATGAGGCTAATTCTATGCTGAGTAGTTAAGAAGGAATTTGAACGCTGCACAACTCTCTGCTTTTAACAGCCATTTGCTCTAGCATCTTATTCCTGATGCCACAGGAAATGCAGTCTCCAAAGGGGTTTTATCTCAATTTCTGTCTATCAAGCTACCATGGCTTTCACTTTCTCATTGTGCTATATAGGAGTCATTCAGCTATCTACAGAATTGCTCATTTCTGATCTTCCTTTTACTCTCTGCCAGAAGACCTTTATTTATGTCTCACTCTCTGTTAGATTGCAAGTAGGAATGCATTTATTCATGTAAAAGACACATTCAAATATATATTAGAAATGTTATTCATTAAGATACTAATCATTTCATTAAAAATTAGGTGATTGCAGGCTTTTTCAGATAGAAGTGAATAGCTTATTTTCATGCCAGAATTATATCTAGGAACAAAATATAGCCTAATTTTTTTACAAATTAGGATGATGTGATTTTAATTTGATCCAAAAAATGTTTTATAATCTTGTCCCTAACTAACAACCTTGCCACTGTTCTTCACACTCATAGATTTTGATTAAAAAATTCACTTGATTATTAGATTTAGCAAGACTTAAGAGCGGTGCTTGTAACTGATTTAGTATTGATCCTGTGGATGACCATTGAATTAAAAAATAAAAAAGCACAACAACCAACCAACCAACCAAAGGAATTTGGACACAGGATAATTCTGTGTTGATGTTATTATGTTAGCTAGTAGTCCAAAAGCATGATATGGCAGACAAAAAAAACACACATTTAATTTTGAAATGCACTACTTCAACTTTTAAACGCACAATACAATGTAGTTTCATATTCCTGTGAAACTTCACACTGTCCAATAGAATCAGCATTGTTCAAACCCACAGAGATAATGCTATTCCTGTCTCTTCAACACTACGCATACTGTCCATTCTAAACTAATAACCCAATGGTGAATTTAAATCAGCTTGGAATTTCTCTATATATGAATATTTTTGAATAAATTGATTCAATTAATGCTAATTAGCTACTTTTCTTTTTCTTTTTTTTACAGTATACAATCATTCAATCTAATTTGCAGTGGGTACATTCTCTCTTGTATCAGCTGTTATGTTTAAACACTGTAGTTCTGCATTTCAATATCAGGATGGTCAGTATCCTGTGCATCTCTGTGTCTCCTTTCCGCTGGATTCTATGTTCTTCCTCAAGCCTGTAGTAAAACCTCCACCCCCTAACCTAATCATACACACCATTTCAATAACCAACCTGGGACCTCCTTGGTGGCACAGCGGGTTAAAGCACAGCACTAAGAAGCTAAAGCCAATTCAATAACCAACCACTCACCAACATTGTCAGCTTTATTCTCTGAGCACCTTTCTTGTCAAATTTTCCTCCTTATCCTAGAGCAATGTTAGTGCCTTTATACTCACTTTCACTTGTCTGCTTTATAGCAATAGATTCCTATCAAACATTTTTTTTTTTTGCCTATATTGTCCTTTTGTTCCAATCAAATGTGATAGCATTCTCCCACACAATATTCTTATATTGTTTTTATTGGGTTTAGGAAAAGTACTAGATCATAGCTCCTAAGGACAAACTCATTGTAGACAATACCTGATTTTCAAACTTCCACCACCTCATCTTCCCACATACAACTTCTTTTATGAGCTCTACAAACTAATTGCTGTTCTAGACCTTCAAATGATGTCTTGTCTGGGGTACTTAAATAGCCTGCTTATTTCATCTATATCACCCTTGTTTCTATCTTATTTTCTTGTTAATTTCTTCAGGAGTTAATATACTTAATTCCTCTGTCTCTAGTATGAAGCATAAAAGTTAGTTTCTTCTTAAGCACTGTGGGCTTTTGTTTCTTCATTTGTAGGGATAATTGCTATATATGTTCATTAATCTAAATACCTCAATATCTTTTTCCTATTTCTGAAATACTCAATTGCAAAAACACCCTAGCTGTTTTCCATCCCATGGTCTTTAGCAAAATTAGACACAACTATCTAGTAAGTCATGCACCCCATTCTCAAGGGTTCTGTGGGCCAATTGGCTCAAAAACAAGGATATTTGGCTCCATACCAACCTATTAATGAAAGTATATGCAGGTGGGGCTCTGAATTCTTCAGATTTCTAATAAATATCTCAGAAAACTGTTATGCCCATTGAAACTGAAGAACCAATAGCCAAATTGAACCTTTGTTGAATGAATGCATCTATTCTAGTCTATTTAGATAGATGTCCGCTCCAGTGTAATTAATTCTGTTTGACTTAATCTATTCATACATTTTTCTACCTGCATCGTACCACATAATTTTTTGAAAATAACATTTTCATCAATCTAAATATTAAAGTTATAGGTCAGTAAATTCAGAACCCAATGAAGTGGAGGGCATGAGCTCCATCTGGAGAGGAAGGCTATAATTGCAAAGGTAATGTTGATGGTTTCTTAAATAACAGATTTCATACAGAGCACTGAGCAATAAGTTGAAATTTATTCAGTTAAAGGACTTCCTTGACAAAGGCTTCTTGAATTGGCTTTAATAAAATGCCAAGAAGTTATCATACGTGATTAGCTTTTAAACTGTTTTGGTTTAAAAGGATTTAAAACCAAGGACCTCATTTAAACCATTTTGAATTGTCTGCTAATACTGACATTAGTTCAACAGGCATGGTACATCTGTCAATTTCTTCTTTGTGCCACTATGTCAAATTTATTTCCTCAAAATCCTTAAGAATATTAGGGTATAAAATGAAGCTATTATGAGTGTCAACTGAAAATAAGTTATATATTCCAACTTGTTCTATGTCATTCTAGACTATAATCCCATTACCCCCAAAATACATCAAATAAATGTTACAATTCTATTATATAACTTATTTATAAAACCTATTACTTCATAATTATAAACAATGTAAAGTTTACATAATATGGATTAAAACTTTTGCTAATCCTTACAGATTTTTTATAATGATGTTATAGTAGATTATGATCAAACATGTAGAAATTAATGATGTCTTATTCATGCCTCCTTTCTATAGGATCTTAAAATATGTACACATAACATGAAAATTTAAAAGCCTTTACAAGCCTTGACTATGAACCAGAGTTCTGGAAAACATTGAGTTAGAACAATCTGTTTAGATTTAGGTCTTATATAGGTATCCTTCACTCACCATTATAGTTTTAGAATACTTGTGGTTATTTGCAACTGTGGAGATTCAGAGATAGATATGCACTCAATTATGCTTTTAACAACATGGAACTGTGAAGGGAGGTGCGTGATTATTTCTTGGGTGTATGGGATGGTGTTGTTGGTGAGGCTGATTCATGTTCCCTTTTGTGTCTGCCCATTCACAATGTCCATCAAAGGAAATAGAAAAATTAAAACTCCATGTTGGAGGATAGGAATGTTAGAAATAAAAATGGAGAGAGGGCAGACATGAGTTCTTTTACTTTTGGATACTCAGTAATAATCAAAGATCAGTGTCCAAGATTATTAATGATCTGATTTATTTCTCCTCAGTTAGGCAGACTATAGAAAGGTAGTATGGAAGTGTCAATTAAATGGAAAAGGCACATATAACTTCCTTAACTCTGTATACCCAACTTCCTGTTCCTCATTTATTTATTTATATGTATTTGTATATTCATTTTTATTTTTTGCATAAAATAATTGGGGTGTATGCCAGAGGTGTGTGGGGAGTGGGAGAGGTAAGAGGATTTTCCAGAGACAGAGTGGGGAGAAGGACAGGTGGATCCACTGAAATACACTGTTGAGGGGAGCAGTAGGTGAGACACGAGAGGTCTGCTGCACCATGTGGGTCACCTCCTTGGCCATGGATCCAACTCATGCTGGAGCAGTGATAGCTACAGACTATAAGATACCTGAGACTTAACCCTTAAACCACCAGGGAAGCCTTCCCTTCCTCATTTTAAGTCTCAATTTTTCTTTACCATTTGGACTCAATTTTGAAGGCTATGGACATGAGGTAGCTTTTGAAAAACAAGTATCTCTCCTATAGAGGAAAACAGAAACTATCGAAGGAGACTAGTGTATTGACTTGACTTTCTCCAATAGGGGACTATTACTTAAACATTTAACCTCTTTTGTTATAGTCTTTGGAAACCTCTGAGAAGGAGAGGCTTATGCTCCCAACCCTTCAAGTCAAAATTCACCCTGATTGTATTTCCCATATCCACTCATGCACAGTTACAACCATCCAATTTAACTCCCAAAAGATTATATATTATTCAAATAATAATGAAGCATATATTACAAATGAGCACTATGTATTTCTATGACATTCAATAACCAAAATGAGATATTAAAATCAGAACACCCTCCTTTTTCATCTTTCTTGTATAATGTCCCTCAAAATCAAAGTTCCCAATTGTTAGCATAAGAAACTCATCATTATATCATGTTTATGTAACTCAGAATGGCAGCATAGCAAATGGCAAGAAACGTGGTCTTTTTTGTAAGTCATCTGTGCTTCAGCTACCTGTGAAACAAGGATAATGCACTGGGGACATAATGTGGTGAGGTGCTGAGGGCAGTGACTGCTGTATTCTGTTTGCCAGATCTTCTCTCTAAATAATAAGTTTCTGCCCTTTGAAGATAAAAGTAGGAAGAAGTGCACCCAGTGTGAGAAAGAGTGCAAACTTTCATGCTACATTAGTGATTATTGACTGTGAGCCCCAAGAGAAGCCCAAGATGATCCGTTCTTTACACGACATCAATGCAGATAATAAATAAATACTGAATTATTTACTTTATTATGTGTCTCTAAGAACATATTTCATTACCATTTTTTTTCATATGGAAAAAGACTCATAAGACTAAGGAGGAGGAGGAGAATAAAAATCATGAACTCTTTCTCCAATTCTTTCCTCATTATATTAGATAATTAGATATTAGGGAATGGTAATTTCAAAATGCACACTATATGGAAAACAGAGTTACTTGAAAAATACTTTTATTTCTTAACAATACAATTGGAATACTCTGATAGAACATAAACATTGTTTTGTCCTAGGGATAGTGATTATTGTCACAGGCAAAAGGATAATTTAATGATGACGCTAAGGCAAATATTGTGTGTATTATGAGTGACAACTTCATCATTGAAGTATAGATCCAATTGCTACCAGAAGCCAGGTGTGCCACTCACCCGAGGGTGTCTGTGGTTGAAACACTATGTGAGACAGTAGGTCAGAACTCACTGAGTATCTGCAGCAGAGCAGCTGATTCTTATGCAAAATCTTACTGACAGTGACAAAAGAGCTAATGCCACCTTCTGTGTACGATGGCACATGCCCTACTTCCCAGCCCCTTGAGAGTAGATAGAAAATTAATTATCGCATGATCAAGGAAAAGGGATATTTTCATAATTTGTTTTTTCTTTTTCACTGTTGCCCAGTTCCCCTATGGCTCACTCATCTAATCTGTTCTTTAAACAGATGCCTCCTCAGTTTCTTATATAAAAGGGGAATGTTTAAAATAAAATTCTACTAATTAAATGTTAAAATTCCCTCATTTGACATTAGTTACCAAAATCTTTATGTAGAAATAACTAAATCCAACAACATGGTAGGAATAGTCTTCAGTATCATTAAACTACAGTCAAGCCTGCTATAACATGACATATGTGTTCCTAAAAACCACTGGGATATGCAGAATTGTGCCATAAAATCCATAGGCCTGCAGGAAAATGGAGTTAGGATGTAACACTCAAAGGCTTCATCAATGACCTGTTAAAGGTAAATATATTTAAAGAGGTATGAACCTTTATCCCTAAATCATATACAATGATGTAGACCAATGTTACTTCAATAAAAAAGTAGATTATTTACGTAAAACAGTCACAGGAACTTAATAAAAAGTATAACACAAGTTTTATATATGTGAAATGGTTTAGAAATATAGAAAACCACAATAAATATGGAACATAACCTTGAAAAATATCTGGTTTGCTTATTATGGAAATGGACTTTAGTATGATTGAAACATGATAGGAGGATCAATGATAGCAATGATAGGAGGATTATTGAAATTGAACATGAGATGTATATGGATGTGGTTAATAGCATGCAGTAAATTGAGTTAGCTGAAAAACATTTAAGTTCCTACCTGACTCCATTAGTAGGTTTTTCTGTATTAACTTACTATTCCTAGTCATAAAAATAGAATTATATCTATACAAATATATGTATGCCCTTATAGATGTATTTGGTTATGTCATATATAATATAGAGAGATCTAAACAATGAATATATATAAATATGCAAATATGCATGCAATAAATTTACATTTTTAATAAGTAGTTATAGTAGAACTGACTATAGCAAAAAAATGATACAGTATAGTACAGTAGAATGAATAAAGTATTAAAAGTCCAATGACTTGTGAAATTTTTCCAGTGAATATCCACATACACATGCACTTTCTTGTCTATTATATATATTAAAAAATCCTCAGTCCTTATGATTTCTACCTCTGGTGCACACTTTATGGTTATTTGTATCATAAGATTATGTTCACTGTTCAACTTTACTTCGTGTTAGTATTGATTCATATGTGAGGAACTGTAAATTTGCAAATGACATAAAGACTTATTTGATTCATAGAGGAAGTTTAAAACTCATTCCCAAAAATGTATCCATAATTGTTGGCAACTTTGTAAATTTCCAGATTCTGTGATTATTTCCTTTACTTATCTATAGTGGTAGAATGGAATGGTACATTTTTTCTAGGTTACAGGGGTAACTAGATAACTTTTACAGAGGAAATTGCATTTATTGGGGAAAGTTCACATAACATGGACATTGTGATTTTAAACTATCCATATTTAAAGTGATTTCTTATGACAAAAGTCTAAACTGACTCTTTTTATATCAATAAAATATAAAAGGAAAAACTGTGGTTGATGTCAAATTTTAGTGAAACAAACAAATAAATGTATGAGTTCATTTTGGAACTAGGTCACATTAGCCTTCCCCCTGCCCCCAGGAATAACTGAAGCTCCCTATACTAATAAAACTATTTTAAAATTTTCTTAATTTCAATACAAATTAAATTTTGTTTTTGTGGATGATCAGTTAATACTGTCATCATCATTTCAAGTCAATATAGAAGTTGCAACCATTGTTAAACTGATTTTTTTTAAGATTTATTTATTTATGCATACAGAATTGGGGTACAAGCCAGGGTGCAGGGGTGGTGAGAGGATTCACCAGAGACAGAATGAGGTGTGGAACAGGAAGCTAGAGGAAGTACACTACCGAGGGGAGAAGTGGGCAGGTCAGGAGAGGTCTGCCATTTCATGTGGGTCACCCCTGGGGCAGGGATCTATCGAAGTCATGCTGAAGTGGCTCAGTGCTGTGCTTTCACCACTGTGCCACCAGAGAGGGCCTGTTAAATTGATTCTTAAAGGGGAGTATGACATTGTCTGGAGACAGAGGATGCACAACAGATATTTAGAAAGGTAGAGATGCCACAAAACAGCCTACAATACTCAGAACATCTTCCTACAAAAGAAGAATTATATGATGCAACCAAGATAGCATTTGAAACTTAGCACTAAGTTTTACGTTAAATATATACGGTACACACACACACACACATATGTAGGCAAAAGTTATTGAATATTTAAATTAAATACAGGTTGTTTCTGAAATTACAAGAACTCCATTTAAATTATCAATTTTTATAAAATAATTAGCTGTATGTACAATCCATTTGTATTTTCAAAGTATGTAGAGATTCTAAAAAGATTATTGAATATCAATGTTCTGTGGCACCATTTGTCCCCTTTCGACTACTTTTGAATACTTTCACAGAATTAAAAGAAAAATAGCACAGAATACAAAACTGGATGGAGTGACTGTCACCTAACTTCCCAGCCCATTTTACACAATTTCTCATTTTCACTTTCTGATGGAACCACACTACCTTTCTTTGGAAGGTGCTTTTATTAGCTACAATCTCATGACTCAGGACCTTTTTCTGCAGATTTTTATTTCTGGTAAGAATAAGAATGATGATGAGAAGAATGAAGAGAAAAAGGCAAAAAAGGAGAAGAATTTAAGTAGCTATGACGTGTTCAGTGAATGCTTATTGTGTTTCAGGAGTCAACGAAAGACTATTGCCTCCAATTTGAGGTGGTGACAGTATCAACTGGTCATCCTCAACAACAAATTATAACTTCTATTGAAATTAAGAGAATAAAATGATACTTAGGTTTATGACTATTAGAGATTTTCAGTTAATATTCGTTCATATTAATATCTAGAATAATCCCTCATACCCTCTTTCCATCGTATTAAAACTATTTGGTTCAATAAAACCTATACCCAAGCCTATACCTTCCATGACTTCCTTGACCTGGTCATACCTAACATCCATTTCAGAATATCTTGTTTGCCATAAAGCACTGACTACTAAGTGTGATAGGGTAATGGAATGTAAAGTTTCCCATAGGCTTCAACTGTAGATAATACTAACACATGTTTGATCTATGAGTTATGTATGTTTGATGCATGGGGTTTGAAGAACTTTAACACATAGTCAGATGTATTCATGACTTTGGGTAGTGTTGGTTCCAGAGAACTTGGCATTTGCTTAGTTTTGAGGAAAGTTACATATACAGTACTAATGTCATCATCATGAAACTTCTTTTTTGGTAATAGATTTTTTTGTTTCTGGAAGGGAGAACAGTTTTGAACTATAGTATATATATAAAATTTCTTCTTGCTCTATCTGAATACATGAACTACTTAATTTAGTAAATCCAAAATACTGTAAGTTAAAAGACCCTTATGTTATATACTTCTTAGAAATACAATGAAAATATGGCATAGTGCTTCCTTGATAGTTGAGAGCTCATTTATTTTATTTATTGGTATAATGATTGTAGGCTCTTTAGACAATGATGTTCACAATGTCTAAATTAACAGTAAACAAGAAGGAAAACATGTGAATTAAATTGGTTGTGATATTTCTTAAATGTCTTCACATTTAGCACCCACCTCTACTGTACCATATGCCTTTCCATATTTCATTGTTCTCTAGGACATTGAGAGTGTTAGTAGTACAGAATTTCTGAAAATAATTCTCCTTTTTTGGTCTTTTCTTATATGGTTATGGTTAGTTTAGTTTTTTTTTTTTTCTAGTTGATAACTTCTGTTGTGTCCTTGATTTTTTGTTTTGTTTTGTTTTGTTTTGAACAAGAAGAATGCTTCCAGAAAATATAGCCATGACTCATATCCCTACCTCAAATGGTTCTTAAATGGCTTATTGACTAAAACAATGAGCAATCACAGTTGTCTAGCTAAATGACCAGAAATAACAAGTTTGTACTTATTCAAGCAAGGAAACCTATGTCCAACTTCCATTTAGTTGATTGTATTCTAAGAGGTGGAAAAAGTATGCTTTGGAGGCTCATTGAAATATATATTTTTTGCTCATATATTATCAACTATATGTCTAGTACTGTGATAAATATAATTTTTGGAGTATCTTCTAAGAGCCAGATGCTCTTAGCCACTGGGTGTACTTCACTGTACTTAGCTAAAAGAAACTATTTCCTGCACATAGTTTGGATTTTGGAAAATTATATGTTACATCAGATACTACATCCACTAGATAGAAATTACATTTGCATTGACTGTAAGAATTAATTCAGTATCAGTTAATTCTTGACCTCTGAACTGGTATTGGTTTGCAAACTTAGAGGTAGCAGCCACTGAGGTTTGTTCTTTTAGTATTGCATCCTGGGTTATCAGTATCCAAAATAAAGTTATTTTTGTAGCTGATATTCACATCCTTAGTAGGTACTAGAAGAAAAACTTATTCTTAAATTTTGTTGCGAGTAGACTTTACACTTCTAGGTGATACTATTTTTCACATATGATTTTTAAGACATTGTCATGCCTCTTTGTAGAATATTCCATTTCAACCCTCTCTTCTTTGCAAGTGCCACTTTGTTAGTTATTGTAATGCAGAGTGACTTTTTATTTGGTAGGGTAAATATTACTTTCCATATGTACAATAGTATTTTTAAGAACATAGTTTTTTTGGATCTACTAGCTTGTTTCATTTTGTACCAGATGTGACATTAAAAATAATTTTCAAATTTCCCTATTTCCACTAGTTCACCTGTAAAGTGAAACAGTGATACAGCTTTCCATGTGATTTGCTCAGAGGATTAAATGAGATAATATATGTAAAGTAGAATAACACTGGCATTTAGGTAACACACAGTGTAGTACTGTTGCTGTTATTCCTTTGCTTTTTTTTTTTTTTTAAAGATTTATTTATTTGTGCATACAGAACTGGGGTACAGACCAGAGGCTCAGAGGCGGTGAGAAGCTTCACCAGAGACAGAGTAGGGAGCAGAAACAGGCAGGTCGATGAAGTACACTGCTGAGGGGAGCAGCCGGCAGGTCATTAGAGGTCTGCCTCGCCATGTGGTCACCTCCGGGGCAGGCGGGAATCGAACTCATGCGGAAGCGGCTTTAGATTCTCAGTGCTGTGCTTTAATCCGCTGCGCCACCAGGGAGGGCCCCATTCCTTTGCTATTTTAAGGAAGTTGCTACATTTCCTAAGGTACCGTACTGTTCATTTCCAAATGTAGTTTGATTTTTATTCTGGTGGCTTTGGCCCTTAATTGACACACTTTTTGAAAATAGTAATTCTTAGAATAATATTTTTCTTTCGATAATTTTTAAGTTTCTTCCTCAAAGATGTTTACATTTTTCCTTAGTTCTTAAATACAAGTGTTCAGTTTTTCATGTTAGAGAACAGAAAAATAAATAAAGCTATAACTGTGCCCATCTTTGGCTTTATTTCACATATTTGATAGTATTCAATATCATGCAAATGTGGTAGAAGGAGGAGGAAGAGAGTGTAAAGAAGAAAGAGAAGAAAAATACAAATTTAGCACTGCAAATCATTTGATATAAGAGTTCTAGGTTTTAAGTGGTGAATTAGCTTTTCTTTTGTAACGCTCCCAATTTGGGTCTGATTTTATTGCCTCTTACAGGTAGAGCCTGATAAATTTAAAAGTTCAAGTAAATTCTTAGCTTTACATCACTTCAACCTGAGTCTGATGGTCTTGAACTTAACACTGCTCCATTTTATGTGTTCACACTCTAAAGAACCTACAAATGTAGTTTGAATTATTCTGCCTCCAGTAACTTCTGGTACTCTTCTTTACGTTCAAATTGGAGATTGGAAATTGGGAGGCAAGGGTATTTGACTTCTTTTCTGTTTTTTTTTTGTTTTTTTTTTTTTTGAGTTCCACTTCTGTTTGCATTCTGTCCACATAACAGGGTCTATGCAATTTATATTTTTCAGAAAGTTTGAGCTTGCATCCTTGGTATAAATGAGACCTGCTTTTATAAAATATTTCATGCTTCCTGAAATAAAGTATTCTATTTAAAGGGTAGGTATTTTAGGGGCCTCCCTGGTGGTGCAAGGGGTTAAAGCACAGAACTATGAAGCAATCCTTTGCCACTGCAGCTGACCTACTCAGACAGCAGACCTCTCCTGTCTTGCCCTCTACTTCTCTCAGCAGTGTTTTCACTGGCCTGTTCTGCTCCCCACCCACATTTCTGACCTGTACCCCAGTTCTTGTGTGCATAATTAAATAAACCTTAAAAAACTAAAAAATAAAGGGTGTGTATTATCTATACCTATAACAATAACAACCTTTAGTTTTTTAATTTATAGATTTTTAATTATCATCAAATGGAAAAAAGTCATTTTCAGATTCTAAAATCTATTTTCTTTCTACCTTACCTTCAAAAGTTAGTATTTTTAAAAAAGATTTGTACTTATTTATGCATACAGAACTGGGGTACAGGCCAGAGGCCCAGGCTCAGTGACAGGAATCACCAGAGACAGATCAGGCAGCAGAACAGGCAGTTCAATGGAGTACACACCTGAGGGGAGCAGCAGGTAGGTCAGGAGAGGTCTGCCACGCCATGTGGGTCACCTCCAGCGTGGGCTTCAAACTAGCACTGAAGCAGCTGAGGTTAGCCTGCAGTGCTGCGTCCTTACCCGCTGCACCACGCAGAGGGCCCCAAAGTTAGTATTTTTTTTCTTAAGATTTATTTATTTATTCGTACAGAACTGGGGTACAGAGTGGGGTACAGAACAGGTAAATATACGAAGTACACTGCTGAGGGGAGCAGTGGGCGGGTTAGGAGAGGTCTCCCTCGCCATGTGGATCTCCTCCGGGGCAAGCGGGGATTGAACTCATGGGGAAGTGGCTTAAGCTTCTTTGTGCTGTGCTTTAACCCGCTGTGCCACCAGGGAGGTCCAGTTAGTATTTTTTTAATGATGAATTTAAGTTCAAGTTTCCACCCTATTAACTTATGTATTATGTAATTTTTGTCAAGATTTTTTTTGACATTTTCATTGATGCAACAAATATTTTCCACTCTACTGAAATACATAAATGTTGTGCAGTTAATAGTCTGGCAATATAGTTTATATATATCATAGATACACTTTGCAAATGACATTTCATAGGCTCTGAAATAAGAATATATTCATTACAGTTTTTTATTCTAGCCCTCTTCAATTTAAGAATTTTACCAAGAGTTATCTTTTGCACAATACTTGTGACATCAGTTTAAATCTCCATAATAACTTTACCTATGACATCAGTTTAAAACTCTATAATAACTTAATAACAGTGTTGTTCTACATATTAGAGAACCTATATATCATAGTACTTTTACATGAATATTAATAATTATTAGTAATAATAATTATTATTATTTACTAAAGATTTCATTTATTTATGCATACAGAACTGGGGTATAGGCCAGAGGCCCAAATGCAGTGACAGGATTCACC
The DNA here is from genome assembly GCF_000260355.1 of Condylura cristata. Lineage (NCBI taxonomy): Eukaryota > Metazoa > Chordata > Mammalia > Eulipotyphla > Talpidae > Condylura > Condylura cristata. The sequence goes on along the minus strand of NW_004567132.1, from coordinate 19,251,159 downwards.
AGAGACAGTACAGGCAGCACAACAGGCAAGTCAACGAAATATACTGCTGAGGGGAGCAGCAGGCGGGTCAGTGGAGGTCTGCCACGCCATGTGGGTCACCTCTGGAATGGGGATTGAACTCATGCTAACGTGGCTTTAGCTTCTTAGTGCTGTGCTTTAACCTTCTGTGCCACCAGGGAGGGCCCTATAGTTATTATTTTTTAAAAAGATATTTTATTTATACATACAAGAACTGATGTGGGAGTGTGACAGGATTCACCAAAACAGAGTGGGGAGCAGAACAGGCAGATCTACTGAAATACAGTGCTAAAGGGAGCAGCAGGCCAGATAGGAGAGGTATGCAGGGCCATGTGGGTCACCTCCCTGGCTAGGGATTAAACTTCCGGAGATCAAACTACAACTCTGTGCTGTAACCTGTTGTTTCATCAGGGAAGGCCTGATCTTAATTATTTAATAATCTCTGGTAATTTCTCCTCTGACCCTATTTATAATAACAATAAACAGGAAATGGTATATATGATCAGTAAATATGTACTTATTCATTTCATTATTATACTGAATAGACAAGAATACTAAAAAAGGACCTGAGATATTATTAAATAACCATAGAAATAAAAAAAATACGTGGTTATTCATTAAATATTCTGGCCTTGTATTTTCCTATCAAAGATAATTCAATTAATTTTCAAAATGTACTTTTTATGTTCTTTTTAATCACTTTGATAACTTTACACAAGCGATGCTAATGTTTTACATTTATCTAGTGGGTTAAATGTCCCTAGTACAAGTATACTTTTTCCAATTCAATGAGTTTTCCATTTTTTATATGAAAAGGTTATGCCCCAATTTCCTCAAAGCAACTTGGTTATTTTTCAATATATTTCTTTTAAAATATTGGGTGTAATAGCACTAACACCATGACTTAAAAAGTCAGTGGGGTTGAGATAATACAATTACCTTGTTTTCTTGCATGAGTCAACAAATAGAGTTCATTAGAGGGTTGACTCTCTGTATAATATGAAACTGTTGAGAAAGGCAAAGCATATTTAAAATTTCTCATGCTTGCCTGCTCAGAAGGGCATATTTAATAAGCTCAACTTTTCCGTTTTAAAAATACCTTTGATATTTCCGATTTCTTTAACTATACTAAATATCTTGCACAATCAAAAATTCATAAAAAAATCATACTTAGCCAACTGAAAATGTAACAGGCCACTGTTATTGAAAGGTCATCTTAATTAAAATTGGTACTCTACACAAAATTATTATACCCTGGGTTCTTACTAATCAGATCACTGTCAAAACAGATAATCATAATTTTCATTCTAATTTTATTAACAAGACATGAGTTATTAGTATAGATCGATTATTTATGTTAATATTTAGGTTGCTATACTTCACATGGTGTCTCAGCTGATTAAAAATACTTTATGTTGTAGTTGTATGAAGAGCTGATTAAATGTTACATTGCTTTTGTAGGTAGATTTTTTTTTTTTTTTTTAAGATTTATTTGTGCATACAGAACTGGGGTATAGGCCAGAGGCTCAGGGGCGGTGAGAGGATCCACCAGAGACAGAGAGGGGAGCAGAACAGACAGATAGATGAAGTACACTGCTGAGGAGAGGATGAGGGGAGTAACAAGCAGGCCAGGAGAGGTCTGCCACGCCATGTGGATCCCTCCGGGGCAGGTGGGGATTGAAGTTATGCTGATGTGTCTTTAGCTTCTTAGTGCAGTGCTTTAACCCGCTGCGCCACCAGGGAGGGCATCTGTAGTTAGGTATTTTAAGAGTACAGTGAGTCAGCTGAATGACATAGTGATGCAAATAAAATACTGCCCCCATAGATAACATTTACATATAGAAAATAGATATTGCATATAGGATGAATAGCGGAAAAATGAAGACCTGATAGGATTGAAGGCATAATGTTTGCACGTTTTTTCTTTGTTTCTTTATCTTCTCTTTTGCTAGATTTCATTATATAAATATTGTGTACTGTGACTTACCAATTTAATTCACAATAAGCATAAATTTTTGTTTATGTGCATATTTTTTAGAGGTAACAATTTCAACAGTACATTAACCTCTTTTTTGTGAGTTTCTAGTTTACTTCTTCCTAATATTGATAATATGACTTAATTTTAGTTCCATATTTTATGACATTATATAATTACATAAAACCAGTTGTATTAGGTATTCATTACAATATGTGATATTATATATATTGTTAATGATTTTTTATACAGTTTTCTAAAACTGAGCATTAATCACCATAGACAGACACTTTGCCTGTTTTAGAATTCTAGTCATTAGATTGTAATTATTCTGGCTTAATAACTAAAATCATCATCAGAGCTTCGGACCCCCCGTTTATGTGTGGTCAGTATTGTAACTCTACTACTTGGCAACATACTTGACCTTATTGAATGATGCATAGCTTATTAGTGATTTTTAGTTCCTGCTGTAGGCATTCTTGGCAGTAGTTCATAAAAATACATATCGTGTTTTTTTTTCTTTTAGTATCACATTGAATAACAGTTCAATAATCTACTATTGCCACTGATCTTTTTTGTTTGTTGGTGAAACAAAATAAGTTAATTGTTGATAAATTCAAATAGTTCCTTATGTTCTTAATACAATAAGGTAATGGTTTTCTTTCTTTATTCCCCAAATTGCTTGTTATTTTCTAATTCTCACAAAGCCTATGAAAAGTTTGGTCACTATTGACTTTTTTGTTTGTTCCTTTTAAACATTTATTTATTTATGGTTATAAGAGCTAGGAGATGAGGCCCAGAGGTGCAGGGAGTGAGAAGATTCACCAGAAACAGAGTGGGAGCAAAACAGGTGGCTTTACTGAAATGCATTGTTGTTGGGAGCAGTGAGCAAGACAGAAGAGGTCTGTTGAATCACATAGGTCAGCTCTGTGGCAGGGGATCAAACTCATGCTACAGTGGCTGCTGATAGCATCATAGTGGCCCACTATTGACTATTTTTTTTTTTGTATTTTTTGCAACTTCTTTCTTTACCTTATCCCCATCCAGTTACAGCTCTATCTTTATGGCAATTGGAAGACACTTTTTTCTATCTGGACTCTAATAGTGTCCACATAACTCACACTTCTTGTTTAAAATTCTGAAATGTATGTCACTTGTGTGTGCACTATAGGTTACTTTTGTACGTGATTTGCCTTCTGGAAGCTCAACAGGGTGATCTCCCTTTAGACATAGTAGGTTATTATTTGTAATTTCAATGCTGCAAAAACATATTTTTGTACAGGGAAATCTAGATCCTGATCCTTATAGAAATGATGCAACCAAATCAAGTACTCTGACCTCAAAACTTATCTAGTATTTTTTCCCTTTCCTATGAAGCTCAAACAAGGGAGGAAATGCTAATTAGAAAGCTATTTTTCAGCAGGTTCTGTCAAAGTAGATCTAAATATTTCTTTGATGCTCATCATGTCTCTTCTAGAAGGTAGGTATAGAGGGGTATCTTTACTTATGCAGTGGGGTATCTTTATTCACAATGGCTGGGAAATTTTCCTTTCAATCCTATTTGGGGTATATGTATTGAAAATCTTGAAGCCAATCAATTTTCCAAGGTGTTTTTATTGCTTCCCATGGCTTTCCTTAATTGATGGTGAAAGAGCTGAAGGTTTTACAGCAATGAAGTATTAAATATGAAAAGTAAATATATCAAAGTATTAGATATTAAGTTGATAATCTCACTGTACTGCTCCCACTGTAATGAGAATACTTTCTAGGTATATTGTTTAATTTTTAGAAATTTAGTTATTAGATTTGTTAACATTGGTGCATTTCAGATAGAAGGTAATTTTCCTCTTAACTCAGGAACTTGCTTTGATTTCAGGATGGCATTATAGAAATTGTTTGATCTTTTCCAGTTCTGACTTCTACAAAATATAATGTTATAGCCTCCTAACTCAACATATATTTATTCATAGCTTTCTCTTTATCAATGTTCTACTATTTGCATTATTAAATAAGTGAATTCTTATGCATGGCAACAGTCTTCAATTAAATAGCTTTCTGTGGCACAGAAAATAGACTCATGGCATGGACAGATTTAAGAATTTAATTTCAAGATCGACCTGTTTTATTTCTCAAAACTGACCTACCTGAAAAATTATATACTGGCTGCTGGTTTTTCCATTCCCACTTTTTTCACACTATCCCATCACCCATTTGACAGAAGAAATTCAAAGTTGTCACTCATTGCCATGTTTCCATTGACAAGAACTATAAAAATTTCTGGGAACAAAACAGACAAATTGGGGAATATTTTGTTCCTGAAGGAGCCAAAGATTTGAAGCAGAGAAAGTATAAATATATATTCAAAAATCTTATTTTATCATAGTTACATACTTCTTGCCCTTATCTAAAGTATCTCTTCAGTACTTCTTACCAGCCCTTTCTTGATATATGATATGTGCTGCATGTGTGTTTATCTCTGAATATCACTGTCTTTCTCTATTTAAAAATTATAGTGAGAAGGCTGTTACAAAGACAAATGCCTTATACTAATTTTCATTAAAAATATTTTTTTTGCTGAAAGAAGGTAGTCTACGGTTAAGGTTTATTAATAACTTTAATAAAATATATTAAAGGATGTACCCTATGCTATTTGCCAAAATATATATCTCACACATTGATTAATATAAAATAACAATGGATATCAACCTAAAACGGCAAGAGATTAGCTAATTTTCTAATGCTTATGTGGGGCATGTAACTACCAATTTTTTTTTTTTAAGATTTATTTATTTATGCATACAGAACTGGGGTGCAGGCCAGAGGCTCAGGGGCAGTGAGAGGCTTCACCAGAGACAGAGCGGGGAACAGAACAGGCAGATGGAAGAAGTACACTGCTGAGGGGAGCAGCGGGCGGGTCAGGAGAGGTCTGCCACGCCATGTGGTCACCTCTGGGGCAGGCGGGAATTGAACTCATGAGGAAGCGGCTTTAGATTCTCAGTGCAGTGCTTTAACCCGCTGAGCCACCAGAGAGGGCCGTAACTACAATTTTTTGAAGGGCAATGCTTTAGAGAGGTGAAAAATATCACATGTGGGCCCTCCCTGGTGGTGCAATGGGTTGGGATGTAGCACTGCAAGTGAGCCGCATCTGCTTCAGTGTCAGTTCGATCCCTGGCCCCGGAGGTGACCCACATAGCGTGGCAGGCCTCTCCTGACCTATCCACTGCTCCCCTCAGCAGTGTACTTCATCTCTGCCTGTTCTGCTCCCTATTCTGTCTCTGGTGAAGGCTCTCACCACCCTATTCCACTGGCTTGTTCCCCCATTCTTTGTGAATAAATAAATAAATATTTTTAAAAAAGAAAAAGAAAAAAAAATCACATCTAAAACTGGAAATGTGAAGCGGGCACAGTAACAAGCTTTAAATCATACTTTATTGTAAATGACTAACTGTAATCTGAATCTATTTTACCATAAAAATATAACAAAAACTTTTCTTTAACTTGATTTATCTTCATGAACATTATTGGAGTTTTCACACATGAATTACAAAGTTTTTTTGCACTAGAAATCTGTGAATTTTGGAGAAGTATGTACATGGGAAAATATGTGGTTGAGTGTTTATTAATAGAATGAGTATTTTGATTGCTAATTAGATCTCAAATTATGAAAAATAGTTCCCAATATAATGCTTGTTTAAAATTGCAAGCATAAAAATAAATAAATTGAAAGGTAATAAATTGACAATATAAACTAGGGAAAAGCGGAATATTAAACCATGTTTCAAAACATTGAACTCCTTTGCTAGATACAAATTAGTCAGCATACTTGTTTCCTAATAAAATGTTTCCTTATCTGCATCAAATGCAAATTTAATGATTATTTAATGTTTCCTTCATGATTTTAAGATACTTAAATTTTCCTACAAAGCCTCATTTATCTCCATTGTCTCTTTTTCTAGGGAAGACAGGTCTAGCAAAATCAAACAGAAACAGATAAACCAATAAGGTTTCTGTACCCAGAGTTTGAGTATTAGATTTTTCCATGTCTTTTAATTAAAATAAAATATTTAATTGAGGTATTTAGTATAATAATAATACAATTAGTTGGAAAAAGACAACACCCATTCACTCATCCATCTTTGAGGAATTTATTCTGTATCAGTGAGCATTTGTTCTGTGACTTGCAATCTGAAAATGCATGACAGAGAGCCTATGTACTGTACAAAAAGGCTCATCTCATGGTACACAGAATATAGACGCCCGGAAGAGGTGTATCTAACATCAGTCAGATTCAAAGAAGGTATCCACTCAGTACGACTGAGTTGTGGTGGATAGAATAATGGAAATATTAGAGTAACAACAAAAGTTTAGAATGCAAATGTTCACTCTACTAGAAAACTTGACTATCTGAGAAACCTGAATCAGTTCACTCCCTCTGGTGCTCATCAAGTGATGGGCATGAGTACGGGCCCTAAGACTTGGACTGAACGAGGGAGGAGTTGAAAATAAAGATCCCAACGTGTTAGGCAAAATAACTCAAATTTATCTCAAAAATTCTGGAAATTAAAGTATTTCTAGTAAGGAAGTGATAACATAGTACTTTTAGTTTATCAAAGTCAAAATACTAATTAGTATAGTGAGGGTAGCATTCACATTATGCAAAGGCCATTTGGTTGAGATGAGAAATAATAGCAGCTGAATTAAAGTAATGACAATGGGAAGAGATAAAAAGTACACAAATCACAATTATGAAAACAAAACTTTTGAGTTTGTAATTGAATAGGTGTCAGGCTAAGTGAGAATGAAGCTAAAATGACTCCTAAGTTAATGGTAATTATTTATAAGATGATGTACCTCTTACTCTGAAAATATAGTATATAAGAAAAGCTATGTCGTGTAGGGAACAAAACAGTTTTTTCCACTCTTGGTGCATAATTTATGATATTACTAAATAATACCCCTATAGATGTAATCATTCAGTTGAAAAATGTGGTTAGACTTTAGAAGAGAGTTTACACTTCAAATAGTTCACCAATATATACCAATATTTAGATGATATTTGTCATCATTTGATAGCAATTCAAAAAATGTAAAAAAATAATTTTTACTTATATGATATATGAAGTTATTTTATGATCCAAATTCATTTGGAATCAAAAATATAATGTCTGTATTTCTTCTGGGCTTGTTGCATTTTCAGACTCATCAGTCTTTAGTTTTCTCTTAAACAATGACTACTCTTTTATGTCACTGAAATATAGGTATCCCTTTTCCTCTTTTTTTAAAACATTTGTGAAATGTATTTTTTTTATTATTTAAATATTTATTTACTTATGCATTCAGAACTGGGATCCAGGCCAGAGGTACAGGGGCAGTGAGACTACTCACCAGAGACAGGGTGGGGAGCAGAATAGGCAGATTAACAAAGTGCACTGCTGAGTGGAGCAGCAGGGAGACAGGGGAGGTCTGCTGCGTGGGTCACCTCTGAGCTGGGAATAGAACGCTCACTGAAGCAGCTGTGGTAAGCTCACAGTGTTGTGTTCTAACCCGTTGCGCCACCAGGGAGGGCTCTGCCTTTTCCACTTTTAAAAACCCCACTATACTTCTGTATCTCCTTTATTTAGGCTGAGTTATTTGCTTTTCTCTGAACCAATAACCATAGACTGGGTACCATATTGTTTTAGGCTAATATTATCTATGTGGAGCTCCATACGCACCAAATTCACCTGAAACACTGAGTGAAGAACAGAGAACGTGGTGGTTCTCTCAAGGAAACATATTACAAAGGGAGAATGGAATGTTGGCTAAACACAATTAGGAAAAACAATTGAGAGATATCCATTAGGTAAGGTAATTAAAATCATAGCCTTGGAAGCATATTACTGTGGCTGGTATACAAGGGGGAAAGGTTGTATTCTTGGAGTGCTCTAAAGAATTTGCCAACGTTTAAGGAGTCCATCGCGAGTGAAGTTTTGGCAAAGACTTTTTGAATGAAAGAGTGTATTGTAATTCTTAGATAATTTTCTGGAATCATAAATGGTATCTCATACTCTATCATTCCACATCTAGAATTGTTCTTTAAATGTGTTATTTCACACTTTCCCACACTGGCACTCAATTGCCATTTGTCTCACCCCACACAGATTCATGGGTTCTCTCTGCACTTTACTCCCACTGACTCAGCATTCTTTTGCTTAGAAGAGCTGGGATAATTTACTGTGTACTCCCACTGTTAGGTTATTTATAAAAATCTTTAAATAAAATTACTGTCAAACCTCGAGAATGACATTGTTACACTTTCCCACCCAGTAGAGAATGAATTTAGCTTTGTTATTTTTCTAATTGTCTACCCGTTATCCATTACAATCAGTATATATTTGTTAAACAGCACACTATGTGCTTAAAAGTACACCAGAGTCCTGGAGCATACTGATGAATTCAGAGACATTAAAGGGATTCTACTTAATCACAAGGCAAACTTTATTTGCTTTTTTTTTTTTTTAACAATTCTCATTGATGAAACATTGCTTAACAGCATACATTAGTTATGTCTACCATTTACTATTCTGATTTGTCCATTAATGAAAGGCCTTATCTGTGTCTCCTACTGACAATGCACAGGATGGCTTCACCTTTCCTTCTCAGTTTTAAATATTCAGTCATTACTAAAATTATTTGGAATCTAGTCCTGGAAAATAGGAATAGAAAATATTTTACTGTGAGCTAAGAAGCCTTCTCACTTATATTATATGAATTATTTCCAAATGTCAAATTATGTACGGGGGCCAGTTTCCTGATGGCAATTTTAAGAGGTAAGGGTAAATGATAAAAAGGACATTCACCGCAATTTAACAAATGTTGTATTTATTTCATCAAAAGTGTTATGTCCTTTTGAAATTTGTTTCTTTTGGTGAAGGAAACAAAGTCTTTCTTGGCTGATGACATTGTTTTGAACAAGTATTGTAGGTAGTCTTAATATTACTCAGAAGTGTAAAAGTTGTCAAAATTAGGCAACTTCTGAAAAATTTTTATGGCATATAAAATATTAGAACATTGATTTGTAGTCCACAGGCAAGGCATTTCATGTGAGCTTTGGTTTCTGTGTTGAGGTAAATATTACATATCCAAAACTTTTCAAGGTTCTCCTCACTGCCCTCTGTCCGTATAGAATGGCAGACTTATTATATAATTGAAGGTGAAAATATGTGTTAAATCAACAGAACATCTACATAACTGTTTTACATTGGTGACTCATCTTCAAAACAGAGCTTAATTATCTCATAATGCTCTAAGAATTTTAACTACAAACAACCAATTAAGGAGAATTTTCTCTATTTTGTATTGTGATAGTCAGATCATAGCTGCATGCATTTATTTATGTGTGCTAGAAAATGCATATTCATTTTAATGAGAATGTTCCCAAGAGCAAAACGTTTAACTTATTAAATGCATCAGTTAAAAAAAAAATATATCCATTAAGATAGAATTAAGGTAAGGATATATCACTTGAACGCATTATTTCCCCCCCCCCCCCAACAATTCTTAGATACTAACAAGGCCCAACTACTTTGATAGATGCTGGAATAAAACCACACATGGTTCCTGTCCTTATGGGACTTAAGAATAATGGGATTCAAGGGTTTATCATCTATAGTCTTACAAGGAAATACAAATTGATGACTTTGAAAACAGACAGGATAACTATAGAATAGTTCTGATAATAAGTAGAAATTAATGAAAAGGAAATTCAAGATCTAGGAAGAGGCAAAGGCCATGAGACCTTATGACAACAGATTAATATGAGCTACTAGCTACTTGTTAATGGCAACTGTGAATGGTTGCTAAGGATAACAGTGTTTTAAGAGAAAGGGGACATCTATAAATGTTTTCCCTGAAAATCATTATCATATTAATATGATGAAATAATTGCTCTCACTGAAGTGGAGACCAACGTGTAGGGGAATCATGGAATTTTCATGTGGATAGCCATGAAGGTTTCTGTTGTTGATTTAGGACAGGAGATAACTTGGGTATAATCAGCGCCCTCTCTGGTGGCTGCGGGGGGCCTTGACCTGCAAGGCCCGGGAGTCAGGGCCCCAGGTCCGGCGAACAAAAAGAAACAGTCACACGCGTGTATCAGAACAAAGAGAGAGAGAGAGAGAGTTTATTTTGTTTTTATCTGGTTTATATAAAATACAAGAGATGGGGGATGCAGAAGTCGGGAAGGGAGAAAGCCAATGGACACTAGACATGTAGCAGTGTTTGATAACATGGTTCTCGCAAGAGGCGAAAATGGGCGAGAATGGAGCAGTGTTTTGATTATAGGTGGGCGAGAAAAGAAAGAGGAGAAGGAAAAGGTGGGGGCAGGGAGTTCTTCTCACATGCCTTTTACAACCCGGATGTTTTTCTCTATCCGGACTCCATTTCACCTTTTTATGACTGCTGACAGACGCCAGATGCCAGCCTCGGTCCCCAACAGGTGGCACAATAGGTAAGGACTCAGCACTGCAAGATAGCTGCAGCCACTTCAGTGCGAGATCCCCAGCTGGGAGGCAATCCACATAGAGTGGCAGACCCTTCCTGACCCACCTGCTGCTCCGTGGCAGACCCCTCCTCACCCATCTGCTGCTCCCCTCAGCAATGTACTTCGTTGATCTGCCTGGTCTGCTCCCCACTCTGTCTCTGGCAAATCATTGTACTGCCCCTGCATCTCTGGTTTGTACCCCATTTTTGTATGCATAAATAAATAAACCTTAAAAATATTAAAAAAAAACAGGTATAATCAATAGAAATGTTCAGAAATCAGTCATCTTGAATGACATTTACCAGGTATTTCAAATGAATAGGAAAAATAAGATGTATATTTTGGGTTACTTATTTTTTTTTTAATATTTACTTATTTATGTATACAGAACAGGGGTACAGGCCAGAGGTGTGGGAGGTGAGACAGAATGGAGAGCAGAACAGGTGGATGTACTCAAATACACTGCTGAAGGGAGCAGCAGGCGAAACAGGAGAGGTCTGCCATACCATGTGAGTCACCTCCCTAGCCAGGGATTTAACTCATGCAGTGGCTGCGATAGCTTCAGAGACTGTGCTTTAACTCATTGTGTCACCAGGGAAGGCAGTGGTTTACTCTTAATTACCATCTTAATTAACTAGATATAGAAAAGTTCCATTAAATGAGAAGACAGAAAAAGATTTGAAAGCAGATATAGACTGTGTATAACAATGCCTTTGAGATAGCCAACAGAAATTGTTAAAGAAGCGGTGGAAATAGGTGACATCTAAAATACAAATTTGTTGCGTTTCTGCTTATGGGCATCAATTTACACACACACACACACACGATTACTGTGATTACCTAGAGAAACAGTATACAGTGTAAAGTTGAGCAACTTTAGACTGAGTCTAAAAAGAATTTCAATCAGTAGAGAAGTAAAAGTTTCAAAAGTAGGAGCAGAATGGGTAAACCAGGTTAAAAGGAGAGACACAGAAGAGGAATGACCAGGAAGCCCAGGACAAAAAAAAAAAAAGTGAATGCTGCTTGAAGGCCAAAGAATATAATGGTAGGAAAACAGGCAATGAATTAAAATAAAATAAGAAAAATGGGTTTGATTGGCGACTATCATGAATATTGTAAAGCAGAATGATGGACTAACCTAAAATGACTAAGCTAAGATTTATAAAAAAGGTCTGAAAATGTAGAGAATAGACAGAGATAGGGCTTACAAGAAGTTTTCCTGTAAAACTGGAATATCTCTAACATCCTTAGTGTTCAGAAACATTTTAGTTTCAGTAACACTAACATGCTTAGTTCTTAGAACAAATAAAAGAAGAACATAAACTAAAGAAATATAAATGAAAATATTAAATGTAGAAGAAATATAAATGAAGATTATTAAATGCTAAATTTCTCATGATATGAATGCAGTTTTATTTAGCATGGGTCTTTTTGTAATTCGCATAGGTTTTTAATAGACACTATGCTTAATCATCCTTAAGAATCTGCCACTGTGATTCAAAGATGTTTCATATTCCATTTAAAATATCAAGAATCTAAAATAAAAAAAAGAATATATTAGTTCTCCTCCTGGAGCTTTGAGACATTTTAATAAAAACAACTAACACTAATAATGGAATCATTAACACTTGCTTCTGACATCCATAGGCATAGCCATATATAGTATGACTTCACCCAAAGTGTGTGTGATTAAATTTGAAATTTATTCCATTTATAGAAAATACCCAAAATATTTGTTTGTTCTGATGCATTTTTAGTTGAGCAGACTTAAGAAATTCATATTAAAGGGATAGTAACTTATACAGTCTTCTGTAAGTTATTATTTGATGATTTTTGGTATTTTTTTCATGAAATATTTTTCCAACAGAAATTTGTTAACAGAGATCACACACTGTGAAATGTACACATTTATAAGGGCCTGGTTTTGGTTAAAATTAAAATATCCCCTTAGGATAATATTAAATTACCTCAAGTCTATTATTCATATATATTTTTAAGATTAATTTATTTATTCAGGGGTAGAAGCCAGAAGTGCAGGGCGGTGAGAGGCTTCACCAGAGACAAAGTGGGGAGCAGAACAGGAAGATCGACAAAGTACATTGCTGAGGGGAGCAGCAGGTGGGTTAGGAGAGGCTTGCTGCACCAAGTGGATTACCTCTGGGGGCGGAGATCGAACTTGCACTGAAGTGGCTGTGGCCAGCTTGCAGTGCTGCAGCCTAACCTGTTGTTCCACCAGAGGAAGGGCCTGTTATTCATATTTTAGTATTAAATCCGACCAAAAGTGGTAGTGAGCTGACATTAGCTCATATTAGAGATTTCTTGGAGGAATTTTGAAGCACAAAGAGTAGATCAAAATATCCAGAGCTGAAGCACTGTATAATGAAGATGGGTAAAAACTGCAACTCAAAAATATGGAAACTACAAGCTATAAAATTATACACCCACTTTCCTGCACCACATAGTTAGGCATGGGTTTGCAACATGGTTTACACTGAGAATTCAAAAGAAGTCTACCAGGAACAACTTGACCATTTATAGGTAAAGGGAAATAAAACCAAAAAACCTTGAACTCTAACCTTCTCATACTTTCCAGGCCTGGTTCCTAGCTATGATACCACAGGAAAGCAATCTTGACCATGAGGCAGCATTAAAGACAACAGAAAGGGAAAAAAAAAATGTTACGTACTCCTTGGTGCCTCTGTACACTAGCCTTGAACTTTTATGTGAGAAAAACAAAACATTTCTTGTTGAAGTAATTTTTATAGAATGTTTAATTCTTTGCAGCCAAATGCTTTCTTAATCTCTGCAGAAAGTGATCTCTCTTTATGTCTCAATAATCTTTAGAATGATGAGACCTTATATTCAGTTATTGAAATTCTGGGAACTATTCCAAGGAGAGTATTTATACCAGACCTATATGCCCTAAAATGAATGAGTTTGGATAAGAAATTTTATTACTTGCAAAAGTGTTCATTTTAGCAATATTTATAATATGAAAATGTAGAAAAAATTTAATGGTAAGTAGGGGTTGGAAAGTAAATTAAGTGACTAACAATAAGCAATAAAATAGCTCTTGAAAATGAATGATGTTAAGGGAAATCTTATTTTATAATAAATAAAAAGTGAAAAATTAAGATTTGATAGTATATACAGTATGATTATAATGCTATGTTAAAGTAATATGGAGCTCAGTTTTGTTACAAGTTGATATACACTGCATAATACACTGTTGTTATTTTATTTTCTTAATAATATCTTAGTGATACATAAATAGATCAGATAAACTTTTCAACTACCACAAAAGTAGAAAGAATGGTATAATGAATTCATACCTTTAAGTTATTTCACCTGTATTCATGTCCTCTTTTTCTATTCCAGATTATTTTGAAACAATGAGAGCATCATGTCATTATTTCTCAACAATTTCAACCTGTATCTTTAAAAAATAAGAATTATAAATATATGTGTGTGTATATATATATATATATATTCAAATTTTTATTTATTTATGCATACAGAACTGGGGTACAGACCAGAGGTGCCGGGTCAGTGAGTGGATTCACCAGAGACAGAGTGGGGAGCAGAACAGGCCGACTGACAAAGTACACTGCTGAGGGGAGCAGCGGGCGGGGTCAGGAGAGGTCTGCCGCGCCATGTGGGTCACCTCTAGGATGGGGATCGAACTTGTGCTGCAGTGGCTTCAGAGAGCTTCATAATGTGGTGCTTTAACCCGTAGTGCCACCAGGGAGAGCCCAAGAATTTTTTTTTTTTTTAGTGAAGCAAAACAAGGGTTCAGATACAGCCAAACTAGCAACAAACCCTAGAAACCTGATGATAGAACTGATGCTATTGGAGGGAAGAAAATAAAGTAGAGGGAAAGAACAAAGTGGGGAGGGGATTCAGTGGACTATGGGATGGACTGTGGATGCTTTGATTGCGGCTGTTGTGTAGTAACGATACATGAAAACCAGTATCTTATTCCTCTAATGCACAAGCAATATGTAACCAGTGTTTCCACAATGAAAAAAAAAAAAAAAAAAAGCTTTGGAATATTATGACCACAACATCACTGTTTCACCTAGAAAAATTTCTATCTTCTTCATATCATAGTCAAACATTTGCTTTCTTTTCAAATTTCTCTGCTTATTGGTATTAATTCAAATCCAAAAATGTCCCATCTCTTGTAATTGGTTGATATGTCTCCTTTGTCTTTTATTGTTTCGGTATATTTACTTCTCAGTAAAACTGATATCCTGTGGCATTTCATAAAGTATAGATTTAGCAAAGCACATCTATGGATTAAATTTATTGACAATATTCTATGTTGATGGTTCTGTTCTTTCGTGTTTATGTGATCATAGCAGTCATTGATGATCAACACCAAAATTCACATTTATAGAGATTGCAAAAGGGTGGTATTTTCTTTAAGTGCCCTTGCTTTGTTTATTAACTAAAACAATTTTCATCTCTTCAGTCTTGGCTATCCTAAGGCTTATCAGTTTAGCTACTATTGATCCTTTTACACTGGATTGTTTTTTTTCTGTGCACTGTAGGGTGTTTGATAATATCCCCAGCCTCTTCCTATTTGATGTCAGTAGCAGCCTTCCTCCATTAGTGAGAATGATACGTGTCTCTGATGTTGCCCAAATTTGATTTATTTATTTATTTTTAAGATAAATTTCTTAGGGCCCTCACTGGTGTGCAGTGAATTAAAGTGCAGCACTACGAAATTATCTGCAGCCAAGGCAACATGAGTTTGATCCCCAGTCAGGGAGTTGACCCACATGGCATAGCAGAACTCCTGTCCTGCCTGCTGCTCCCCTCAGCAGTGTATTTCCATTAACTCACCTGTTCTATTCCCTGTTTTGTCTCTGGTGAATCCTCTCACCCTCCATACCTCTGGCCTGCACCTCAGTTCTTGTATGCATAAATAAAAATACATATTTTTTTCTTAAAGACAGACAGGGTGGGGAGCAGAACAGGCAGACCTACTAAAATATTCTGCTGAGGGGAGCAGTAGGTGGGATAGAAGAGGCCATGCCATGTGGGTCAGCTCCCTGGCTGGGGATGATTTCATTATGATTATAAGGTTTCTTTCTTGCACTTTAGTATATATTAATGCATATATGAATATATATGTAATTTTTGGGTGAGTTTTGAATCATATGCAAACATTGTGAATGAATCCTTACCAATTTATATTACCAGTGAAAACAAAACCAAAAATATCACTCCCAGTTCACTGGGTTAACCTAATGTTCATATATGAAAGTAGGATATATACTTTTTTTTTTTTCTTTCCATTCTCAAGTTTTCTGAAGAACAGATAGATGGATTTTAAAAGAAAATATTCATGCAAGTTAATGATTTTTTTAACGATTTTTATTTATTTGGCCCTCCCTGGTGGCAGCAGGTTAAACCACAGCACTAAGAAGCTCAAGCTACTTCCACTGAGTTCGATCCCCGCCTGCCCCAGAGGTGAACACATGGCGCGGCAGACCTCTCCTGACCCACCTGCTGCTCCCCTCAGCAGTGTACTTTGTCGATCTGCCTGTTCTGCTCCCCACTTTGTCTCTGGTGGCTCCTCCCACCCTCTGCATCTCTGGCCTGTACCCCAGTTCTCTATGAATAAATAAATAAATCTTTAAAAAAATTTTATTTATTTATGCACACAGGAATGGGTTACAAGCCAGAGGTGCTGGGGTGGTGAGAGGATTTACCAGAGACACAGTGGGGAGCAGAACAGACAGAGCCACAAAGTACACTGCTCAGAGGAGTAGCAGGCAAGACAGGAGAGATCTGCCGTGCCATGTGGGTCACCTCCAGGGGAGGGATTGAACTCACACTGAAGCAGCTGCTGCTAGCTTGCAGTGCTGAGTCCTAACTCAGGGCCCACAAAATGATGATTTTAAATGCAACTTGCATTCAAATTGAGGACTACAAGATATTTAATTTTTAAGTGATTTTTTAATGGACTTAGTCAATATTTTTTTTTTCTCAAGTGTGGAACCTGAATTACAGGACCAGTTAAAATTTTCTTTTTATTTAAGCAACAATGATTTACAACACTGTATAGGATTATACTCTCAGAATACTTAGCCTTTAACCTTAGGCCTATATCTTTTTTCCTTCTGTAAGTCCAAATACCAGTGATGTCTACATAACCGCACATTTACTTTATATTTTTAGTCAAAAGCCATAATATCTTTAAGTTTCACCTCCTGGTACTCATGTAGTGTTACCTCATCCTTTTGAATGTGGGTTGAACCTGTGACTCACCTCTAATGAATAAAAGTGAAAGAACATCACTTTCCAGATCAGATTATAAAGCATGACTCCATACTTGTAGGTTTATTCAGTTCTCTTGCTAGCTTGCTATGAAGAAATCTCTATTCACCATCATGAGCTGCTTTATGGTGAGGCTCATGTATGAAGGAACTGTGGAATGCCTCTGCCAACACACAGAGAGAGAAACTGAGGTTTTCATCCCAAAGACTAAGGAAAATTGAATTCTACCATAATCTGTGAGGAAACTAGGAAACATCTTTTCACAGTTGATTCTTGAGTTGACCCTAATGCCTGCAGCACTTTCATTAGAAGTTTTTTGAGAAACTTGCAGTACAGGCATCGAATTAGGTTGCTGCCATATTCCTGGCCCTGTGAAAATATAAGGTAATAAATACTGTTTTAACCTCAGACTTGAGTGCAGCAACTGGAAAGTAATACATCTCCACAACACACACAAATGCACAGCACAGCCTCAGAAGAAATTACAGCCAACGTTTTGCATACATAAAATATATTTAAATAATTATTTTTTAATTTTTAATCCATAATACATACATTACTAGAGATAGTTAAATTGTTGTATTTAAAATTCACATGAAATTTTAAAAAAGGATCTCAAAACACACACACACACACACACACAAACACACACAAAAATTCATGGAATACCATTCCCATCTATATGATTATGTCACTATTTCAATACCAAAATACCACTAGGCTCATTAATTTGTTTTGCTTTTCTTTATTCTAAATTTACTTTTTTAATTTCTAGAATTATTAAAGTGTTTATATAGTTAAGTTCACAAGCAACAAATAGTCACAAAATTAAAGCTTTTAGTCCTGTTCCCTCTACCTTATTGTTTATCAACACTCCAGTGAAAATATTTTTAAATTATTGCCAATATGATAGGGACAAGGTTAATTCAGTATCATTTTCACTTGTGCTCTCTTATTATGAGTGAAGCTCAGCAATTTTTCATATATTAACTCTTTCCATGAACTATCCAGTTCTCTGCCTTTCTGTTGGTTCCTTTCTTTTACCTGTAGGGCCTCTTTATATTTTAGTTTTTTTTTTTTTTTAAAGATTTATTTATTTATTTGTGCATACAGAACTGGGGTACAAGCCAGAGGCTCAGGGGCGGTGAGAGGCTTCACCAGAGACGAGTGGGAAGCAGAACAGGCAGATCTACGAAGTACACTGCTGAGGGAAGCAGCGGGCGGGTCAGGAGAGGTCTGGCTCGCCATGTGGTCTCCTCCGGGGCAGGCGGCAGGCAGGAATCGAACTCATGCGGAAGTGGCTTCAGATTCTCAGTGCTGTGCTTTAACCCGCTGTGCCACCAGGGAGGGCCTATTTTAGGTTTTTTAACCTTTTATAATGTATGGAGAATATGTTTTTGCAGTTATTTGTCTTTTTTACTTGTTCACAATATAATCTTTAAAAATATATATATTTTTTCAAATTCTGAATTTTTACTGAAATCTGCTTCTGTTCAATATTCTTCAGAGAAAATCACTTACAATTATTTGTCATTTTGAACATTTTATATCTAATCACCAAGCTCCTTTGGCAAACAAAAATGTCCCTTTATCTGCATATGTCACATTCATCTATATCAATCTTAACCACAATTGGACATATAAGATTCTGTAAGCTAAAGCAGATCTTTTCCTACAGTTTCAAGAAAATGGGATTTAGAGTTGACTCTCAGAAGGTATGGGAGGCTCTTGGTCTTTGATAAGAGAAGGAGGTGTAAATGTCGTTTAGTTGCATATAAAAAAATAATTCCGCTTTTTACTAGAGCTACTGTAGAGCAGCCCAGACAGCAAGATCAGCCAAATTTCCCCATATGCTAACAAAAATGCACGAAGAGGGAATCCATTCCCTTATGTTGGGGGGATACCTGGGCTAACTGGTGGTCAGCAGATAGGATTCATTGATCCCTGAACACAAGGGTACTTCAGTACCCAAAATGAATAAGTCTGCCATCTCATGAGACCTCGCCCCATCAGTGACTGCTATTTAGATTAGGTAAGTTAGCCTACCTGGGTATAGCAGAGTAGAGACAATGTTCCATGGCCTGCTTTGCTCTGAAAAAGCCAGAACTCCCTCTGATTCCCCAGTACCTCTTTGACTTTATCTTCTCTAATTCTTCTCCAGGTCAGAGTCTAGCTCAAGTTTTGGCATCTTTTGTTCTTGTTTATTTTCTTGAAAACAGTTCAACAATTTACTAAATATTAATTTAACAATTATTTGATTTCTTGTTGATGTTTATACAATTTGGTATTTGGTACTTGGAATTTGATAAATAATAGAATTGAAAGAGATCTATTGACCTTCATAAATGTATTATAAAGAAATTTAGACATGATTAATTAAACAGAGATGATTAAAATAAGCCTGGGATCACCTCTTGCTGACTTTGATATAGTCCTATGGAAATACAAAATTGCAGTGGTCAGAATAAATTTCGTGTTCACCAGGAGATTTATTGTAAATTTAGAAGCAATTTTAAAGGAAGTCAGGATTGTGAGTGGGTGGAAACCATTACCTAAGCTATGTCAAGACTAAGCAAATGCGATAAAATGCGATAATAAATGAAAGTGCAAGGGTGATTAGAAAACTTTCAAGAAAATCAAGTTCAGATACAACTTGGTTCAATTTGCTTTAGTGTATGCATTTTTAATCTAATAAGTACAGTTTCCTTTGACTCTATTCAATACATTTGCCTTATTTTATACATGCTAAACAATGTACCACCAATAATAATTACATTTATATGAAATGACTACCTATATTACAAGAAAATAGAGTGTGGTCAAGTGTTATATTGATTTCCTCAGTTATCCATGAGAAACTAATATCTTTCCTCTGATCCTCAGATAGAATTTGAATGAATCTGGGCTTCCCTGGTGGCAAAGGGGTGAAATTTTCATTAATGTCAAGCTGTTGTCAGCCAATGAGGCCTGAGTTCAATCCCTGACCATAGAGAACCCACCTGGTATAGCAGACCTCTCGTGTCTCACCAGAGCAATGGTGTGCTCCCTTCAGCAATGTTTTTCAGTAGAACCTGTTCTGTTCTGTCTCTGGTGAATCCTCATACCCCTGCACCTCTGGCGTACATTCATCCCTGCACCTCTGACGTACATTCAGTTCTTGTATGCATAAATAAATAAAAACAAATCTTTAAAAAAATTTTGAATAAATCTTGTGGAGGCAGTATTTTCCTATCAATGAACCAGAATACTTCTTAGGAAGTATTCTAAGACACAATAGTGATGCAAAAGATAGGTTTGAAGAGATGGCACACAAGAGCTTTAGTGAATGTCTGATGGGAATTAATTTGATCTAATATATGTTGGCTCTTGAGACCCAAATACTTAGTTACCTTGCAAACTTTTTTATGTACCATTTTTCTTTCATGGATGAGTGTGTTTTATTAAACATGGGATGTCTACTTCAGAGATATAGTTATATCTCAAGTGGTATGTTTTTACTAAGATTCTGTTAATAAATATTCATACTAAAAGATAATTTTGATAATAGTAATTTTCTGTGACTTTTAATGTTAGAAAAAGCTGAATTTTTTGAGGATGTATTTCTACCAAATTTAATATTTGACAATTATAAACCTTTATAAAATTGGCATATACTTCTGAAGTAGCCCAAGGCATTCATTAACAGCTGTTAAAGGCAAATCTTTCTGTTCACATTATAGCGATGTATTAATAGCTATGTATTAATTTCATAAAAAATTCTAGATGGATGGAATATAATGTAAGTAACCACATAATAATATTTGTTACTAAATCCCAAAATATTTATTATCATGCTTTCCCATAAAGGCAAATATTTATGTTGTTAACTATTTATTAATTATTAATAATGTAGCAATATTTAAAATGTCATAAGATTTATGGGACAAAGTGAAGGAAGCACTATTCTACACTTTAGTAAGGCAGGTTTGGAAAAATAGCTTCACTATAGAAAGGGAAAAATACAAACTATATTTTATTTTAAAGGAAAAGAGACATTACTATAGAAAGAAATATTTGTATTTTCTCTTACTACATCCCGGTTCTAAAATATAAATAAGGAGAAACACTACCCAATGATTTATTTTGGTGGTAAGTTAGTAATCTAGAATAAAAAATCATTTGGATATGATTAGTATTTAACCAATGACATTTATTCATTTTAACTTATTCACACGTGTCACAGATCCCCATGGAATACCTGTGATGTACCAAGCACTGTTCTAAAGTCTATGATACACAATTATATTTCCCTCCATGAGATTAAGGCAGGTTGATAAAAAGAGCTAATAGCACAGCAAAGAGCAAAATACTATGAAGTCTTTTCAAAACTATCCATAAGGAGATTCTGCAGTGGAGTCTTAAAAAATGTAATATTTATGATAAAAATATATGTTGAACCTATTCCCCTCTCCAGCCCTGTAGAATGTCTCTGATTTGTAGCTGTTTGTTGATTTTTATTTTTACTTTATTACAATTGCTTTTTTTTTTCTTTTTCCTGTTATGAGTGAAACCATCCATTATTTTTCTTTTTCTTTTTGGCTTATTTCACTAAGCATGATACCTCCTGTGGTGATGATACATGGTTGAATTGGTGGTGGGAAGTCCCCGGGGATAATACCCGAGATGAAAAAAATGTACAAAACATTTATATATTACATATGAAAACATATTGAAAGAATTAAGTAGACAAGTGGGAAGATAGGATATTGTATGCAGTCAGAACAGTGTATATACAAACACTCTCATAGGCTAATGAAGAGGACATGTTATTTTACAAAAAGTAAAAGTAGTTCGAAATGGCTGATGTGGAAACTAAGGCTGTATGGAAATATTTCAAGTTCAGCAAGAAATCTTGATGGCTACAAGTCTAAGAGTGATTTGGGATAATTAATATGCTTTTGCACCTTAAGAAAAAGTGCAACTCTTGTATATTATAAAGAGAAATGTTTAGTTCATTTATTAGCATGAAGCAAAGTCTATTGTACATAGTTAAGATATAGTTATTCTTTTAGTGTAAGTATGAATACAGGAATATGATTTTCCTGTAATTGTTCTCTCAGAAATTAAATATGTATCACATTTGAGTGACATGGGCAAATGTAGTTATACCTTCTTTAGTGATTTTAGAGTGATTTTGATTTGCAATATACTGAAATGCAAACACTTCAATGCAATTTAGAACCATAATCAATATTCCTTCCTTCCAAGACCATTACCATTAAATCTTATAAACAGGTTATGGGATAACTGGATTTCAATAGGAGTTTAGAAAATATGTCATCTAACTTCTTCAAATTACATGTGAAATAAAGGTCATTAGAAATAGTCAAATTCCAACTTTCTCCCTTAATTTTACTGGGGTAAAAGTGACAAAAAATTATATATATTCAGTAGTGACAGTGTAATGTTTTGAGAACTATATACATTGTGAAGTGGTTGTGATAATCAAACTAACATTCATCATTTCACAAGTTACTACTTTTTAGCTTTATTTTGTGATGAGAATTTTGAGATCTACTCTCTTGGCAAATTATCCATCTTTATTTTAATTTTAATGTTTTGGTGTTTGATTTTCTAGCCAAGTAGCTCATGAATAGGTGATGCATTATTGGTGGTATGTATGTTTAAGAGAAAAAGCATATAAAATATGTGTGGGGAGGACCAAGACTTATTTATAGATCACATTGCTCAATAAGTATAGGATTTTTGACTTGAACACTAGTCCACTGACTTCACTCTTGTCCCCTCTCTAATAATCTTCGTCTTTCTGAGAAAGCATTATTGGATCAAAATAGTCCCTCATCACTGTGAGAATCTATAGGAAAAAAGTACACCGTTTCTTGACAGCAAATTATACTTAATAACTTGTCCTTAAGGCATTCATGGTTTCTGATTGGTTTTAATGCTGGTTATGGTTGGCAAAGAGATAGAGATAATTCAAACACTGTGAGGTAAATAGAAGAATGAACAAGGCTTTTTGGGAACTCAGAAGGTGGTCACTGATCAAACTAGAATTAGAGAACAGGTAATACAAGGCTTTCTTGATTAGGGACCATTAAATCTGGAAGAGAAGCTCTTCATTTAACAGTTGACATCCTCTTTCCATAATATATATTTGAATATATTATAATTATTTCTCTCTTCTCTTAAAGGCAAAGATCTTACTTTATCTTCATTGTTAGTTAAGTGATTCACACTTAGGGAAACTTTTATACCTTTCTGTAAAGTTTATAAAAGGTGGAAGAAAAATAAGAAAGAAGTAAGTGATAGAAAGAGGAGTGGAGAAAGAAAAGAAGGTGAAAGAAACCTGACAAATCAAGTAGAATACGGAATATATTTTTATAGTAGGTAGCAAGCTAATCTTCTTCCAACCCTCAAGCACCTTGTCAGTAATATCACCAACATTTCTCCATTTTTCTTTATAATGACAGTTTTCTGATAAGCTGTGCTTGGAGAAAGATGTCATTGACATTTGGTGAACAAGTTGCCTGCTGATTGAGGGTCAATGACCTCAGCCATCTACGTAGTCAGGAATACCTTTGAAGGAATTAACACAACCCTGCATGTAACTGGACAGCAATGTTATTGATTTTGCCTAGTGCTCTATTTTTATGAAGTATAGGTCCATATATAAACATATAATTTCACTCCAGGTAGTTGGCAGTGGGCTTTTTCCTGGGTAGAGGGCTAGATAAGGGAGTGCCATGCAGTGGGCATTTTTGTTTTGTTTCTCAGTATTAATTATCTCTCCTATTCCCATCTATGTCTCAGGAGTGGGAAGAGTTTTCTCAAATACCAGTTGTACCTATACATTGGACTGTCCATCTTACATACATAATTGTTTCAGAGTAGATCATTGTTTGAAGACGGACATGGCAAACAAAGTTGATAAAGAGACTTGAGATGTGGATTCCCATGACCTACTTGGAACCTTAATTGCAAATAGGTTCAGACCTACCCTATATATTTTCTGGTCTACGAGTCAATTCATTTTTCTGTTCGTTTGTTTGTTTAGTACAATGTGAGTCAGAATTTCTTTCAGTTATAAGCAGAGGAATCCTTAATGATATAAGCAGTAAAACTAGGAATTACAGTGTTTGATATTTGAGTCAATGGTCTTGCTATCAATTGCACTTGGGAATAAGTCATCTCTATGGTTGAGAAAACTGCCTACAAAAAAAAAAAAAAAAAGAAAAGAAAAGGAACCAGGAAACATCTCCCTGTTTACTTCAAAATACTGTTACTAGTTTCAATAGAGACTGTGCATGTGAAAATACTTTTCAAATAGTAGGTTAGTAAGCATAGATAAAGGGCATAGAATTACTACTTCACATGATGAACTTATTTGCCTTCTTTTTAATAAAACTGAAGTTTAAAAGCTAGATCGTAGAAAGTTAAATTAAGAAAATTCAAATTCTATGCAAATGGTAAATTTATAGAATAAATCTCAAAATTATATTTCCTTAATCATGGAAGCTTCTGATTAATTATTACACACTTTCCTCTTGATATTCCTGCAGCCAAAGTTACCCTTATGGGCTTTGATTTCACAGACATGACCTTGTAAGTTTCAATGTTGTTATGTCTTCACTTACAGGAAGGCATGATTTGAAGCAGTCAAATTTCCTTTTTACAACCAGTAATTCACATTTAGGCATTTTGAAATACTCTTGGGGTTAGCACATCAAGAAGGCATTATCCTAAGATTAAACACTGATAGCTGCTTGCAAAATGCTTGCAAATACGGAATATTTGCTAGGTGGCTGAACAGATGCAATTGTAGTATGTTATAGAGATTTGGAGAAAATTTAGGCTTGGAACATATTAAAAGAGGATACTTTTCTTCCACTGTCTGGTAGTCTTTGTTTAGAGATAAATTAATTTCTTCCAGGTGATATTCTGCTAGAATCTTAGCTGGATTGCAATCTAAAATGCTGCCTGTAGATGCTCTGCCTAGTGTCATCATCCACCCCAATAGTCTCTCATTTCTTATACTGAGAAGACATTTATGCCAGGATTAGTTGGAGGTCCCGATAAATAATTAAGGTAAAGATAACTTCAATTTGTGAGTTTATGAAACAGGGGACTCATCTCTTAAAGAAACAGTATAGCAATCCAGTCTAGGAGGGGACAAGGATTGAGGAAGGTATCTGGGCTGATGCCACTGAAGTTCATTCCTGAATATAGGGAGAGAAGCAAAGCAACAGCATGACTAGAGAATATATAACCAAGATAGGGTTATCAGTAGTCCCTGTGTTCCTCAAGGATAAAGGTGAACTTTTTTTTTCAAAGTCAAGCAGTTTTACCCACTAGTAAAACTGTGAATTGGCTAACTAATACACTGATGTGAAAATGGAATGGAATTCAACCCCAAGGCTTGAATACTTGAATAGACTCTCCCAGGGCACTTTCTGGAAAATTACTGGAACCTACCATCTTACCTTGTTCCCATATTTTGCTGATGCTAATTGTGGCATTAAACCTGACAGCATTTAGGAACACAAAGATGACTAAGATTGTGGAAAAGAAGGTGATCATATTATTTTGTGAGGGGTCAGGGGAAGGCAGGAAACATAAAGAAGGGGGCTCATGGACAAGGCTTGAGAAAATCTCCTTGCACGTTCCCTTGTAATCTGCTCCTCTATATTTTGATAACTTTCCCATAATACTTAGAAGATTTTGTCTTAGACTTGTAATGTTGATGGTTTGTAATTTCTGGTAGAGTGTAATCTTTTTGAAAATAATGATTCATATTTAGTCTCTTTCATTCACATTACTTCAACATTGTTTCTACTATATAGCAAATTTAATATTTGACAGAATTGAGCCAATGTTGCTAACTTGCTAGCTTTCTATGGCAATAGTGTAGTTAGCAGAATCATCTGGAAAGATTAAATACTCAGACTGAGTCTATCCACCAGAGATTCCAATGCACCAATTAATCATATAGTTTAGGACATGGCTTTGATAATTCCCCTCTCCCTCTGAATGATTCTAATATATACCCCTGGTCAAAAATCACAATTCATGAGTGGAACGAAAAAGGTTGCTTATTTCCAATACATGCATCCCTTGGATAAATTTCAATTTAACTAAATTTTCTTTAGCTCCCTCCTTCACAGTCAGTATTCCTTTCCTCCTTATGGGCACCCCATCCTCAATGTACTTTCCCATAGGAACTATCACACTTAATTAGCTGTCTGCCAGATTGGAAAGCAATCCCTGATCAGGTGTTAGCTGATGGTTCCTAGGGTGTTACATCCTGTAAAGCAATTTCAATTTAATAGGGAAATGTGAGGACCAAAATCTTTAGGGCTTAAGATATCTAATAGTGGTTTTAAGTGCTAACATGGGAGTGATTTCAGGGTAGGGAGGTCTTCAAAGTAGACCTTAAAAGTCACAACAAAACTGGCTTCTTGCACAAGTGGTTGTCCCCATTTCCCCAAATATCAAACCCTTGTTATACTTGAAAAAAAAAAATGTTGAGATTATTCTTCTGTTGAACTGGAAAGTTCTGATGTTATTTTCTGTTCAGGGGCCAAGTGAAGGGTTCTTGTTGTTCTGCCATTTTCTACTCTTTTCATGAAGTTAAGTGGGACGAAGGCACTGTTAATATGGGAGGAGGAGAGTGGCTTTTCTTTTCCTACTGTGTTTGATTGCCACTGTTTCTTAAGCTTATGTGCAGTCAACTCAGTCTTATCTTAGGGCAGAAAAAATAAAACTAAAGATAGGACTCAAAATCAGGGGCTGGTTTGTTATTTGTTTTTACAGGCACAAAAGCTAAGGAAATGGCAATTTTTATTAAAATTGCTTCAGTTATCTCTCCATTTGTAATGTTTTAAAACTCCTTAATGAAGTAAATCTTTTCTAAAAAATCCTGTATATACAATACAAACTGTATAATCTAAAAGAAATTAAACAAAAATATCTCCTATTGGTTAATTGATATTGTACATCAGACACACACACACACACATATCTACGTGTGTATCATATTTATTTATACACTAATACTGTAGGTTGAATATATATATATATATCTTTTCTGTCATTGTTGATCTTGGTGAAAAGCCAAATATTCAGTTAAAAAACACTTTCTGTGAAAGGATATTACCTGTATGATTAGAGCAAAACAGCTATGTTTTCCCAGTAGAAATTAGCTCAGTTATAATACCTTCTCAAAAATTGCAAATTATCAATATCAGTAGGCACTAGAACATATACATGGGATTTATTACATATTTTCTTAATTGACTGTTTACTTGACTTTTTTCATGCAAACACATTTATTAAACAGAAGCTATAATGCCTATATTAGACATGAGGGATTTATCAGGGGCATAATCTGTTCTTTTAAACAGTAAAATACTACAGGAGCCAGAATTTTTAAAAAGTGCAGTTAGAATACAGAGCAAAAAGGACTACAATAGGAATCAAAATTTGACAGAGGAGGTTCACCAACTCTGACAAGAAAATTGGAAACCTTCTGGAGAAATGCAGTGCTTGCTGTTAATTTGGATAAACATTACTGCACTTACTTATTTTTATGAGAAAGTACACATTGAGAATTATTAGTGAACAAACTTTCATCAAATTGAATATTGATTTTTATATTACCTTTCTTAGGATTTAAATTCAGAAGTTAACAGAACAAATTCCTAATTAGTAGCAGCACACTTTAATGACATATTTCAAATTGGGATTTATGACCTGATACAATCGTGCCTATAAAAAACATTATGTCTGGATAAGCATCTCAGACCTTGATAAATATTATGCTATTAACCAAGAACCAGTGAATTGGAGATAAGTTCCAGTAGCAGAGACTAGAGCTAAAGCTTAATTCCGTGGGATTAGAAAGTATGGTGAAAGTGTATCATGTGCATGATAGAAGGCATCATTCCAAAAAACAAAAATAAGTAAAAATAATTTCATTTAAGAGTGAGGTTAAAGGATAGCCTGCAAGGAAAACTGCCTTTAAAAATAGAAAATCCTAGGGGAAAATGTATTTCCCACTAAGGGTTGATAAATATTATTGCTTGTGATAAGATAAACATTCTGTATATGTGCGACTAGAGGTTTTAATTTAAAAATTTCCTTCTAAAATTTATTAAGAGTAAAAACATATTATTAGAATTTTCTTTTAATTTGTTTTATTTTATTTTTTTAACCAAATGAACAAATTATTACATATTTGTAATTATTTTGCCCTGTTGCCAGGTAATTTGATGATCAGAAAGTCCTCAAAACCTACACTCAGATCAAAGAGATATTATTCAAATACAATATGGTAAATAGCTTGCACATAAGTGTTTAAAGACAATTTGGAGGCTATCAAGAGCACTAGGTAGAGTTGCTTGTTCTTTAATTGCATATGTATGTTTTTTATCTTGCTTTTAGTTATCAAGAGTTACCTATGACCTTAATTGCCAGAACCAACAAAAATATAAACAATAACTCAATTTAAAACTCTACTCAAAGCTATATTTTCATTTGTCAAAACTAAGATTCACTGTTGAGAGTGTTTGTATAGAAATAATGCATAATGATAATCATCAGTTCTCAAGTTTTGTATACAGTAATTACATCTCACATATATAAAACACATTTGGGGCACATTCTAAAAATTATATAAAGCTAAACTTTAAATAATTGGTATATACAAATTCTGTTTCCTCCTAACAAATACTATTTTGCTTGTCCATACCCCCATACCCACCTGAGACACAGAAGATTCACATTTGTATATATGAGTTCCTCTGTCCTGATGAATAACACAAAGGAAACAAGCAGAGACCAATTCTTTGTGAGATTTTCTTGGTAAGATTTACTTTTAATTACAAATGAGCTCAATAATCCAGGTCTAAGGAATAAATTCTTCTCTACAATTAGAAATTATCTATTTAAAAGATTGGCTTATTGAGCGATGTTACAGTAGTTAACTTTGTAA
Source organism: Condylura cristata (assembly GCF_000260355.1). NCBI lineage: Eukaryota > Metazoa > Chordata > Mammalia > Eulipotyphla > Talpidae > Condylura > Condylura cristata. The sequence continues at coordinate 19,222,368 of NW_004567132.1, read as the reverse complement.
GACATGCATCAGCAGCCTGCTGAAGGAGAATATATTATTCTCTTGGCACTGGGCAGTATATTATCCATTAAAATGGAAAGACCTATTTTTTTGTAGTTATATTTTTAAGATAAAAACTTACCATATTCAGTTTTCTTTGTTGTATGCGGACTTAGAATAGGAAATGAATTTTGGGAGGCGGTGTTTCTTTATATAAAGCAGAAATAAGTCCCATCACATGCAGGAAGGTATTTGAACCACATCTATGCACTGTGCAAAGTAGTGTGATGACCATCTGTTTCCATAGTAACAACTGTATTGTTTTAATATGAAAGTTACTTTATTACTAACATAAACTTATATTAGTAAAAGAGTTGATACATGTAAAGGTTCTTGTTACAAAATCCAGTATATATTAATTGGTTATTTAGTTTATAGATTGATTAATAAATTGTCCTAATTTCATTATTTGGCCACTTTGGAAAATTTTTACACTTATAACCTTTTATTTATTAATTGATAATTTTCTCAGCCCCCATTATCCACCATTGAAGGAAAAATACATTACTTACATTAAATATCAGTTCATTGAAACATAGGTGATGCTATATTAGTTTAGCAATGTTTGTTGTTAATTTATTATTTTATTTCTTTGTCCGTTGTTAATTTATTATTTTATTTCTTTGTCCAGTTGCTACTGATTCTCTACTGGAAGTTAGGGTTTGCTACTGAGAAAAGGAAAAGAAGCTAGCGGTGCTCTTTCAGAAGCTCCTATCCAGTGTGAGAATCAACCATGTGTACATGTAAAAGATAGAAATAAACACTATGGAAACCAAAAGAGGGGACTTTACTGGAATAAAGGAAGTGTAAGGAGATTGTTTCTTTCTCCAGTTCTGTAAAAATAGACAATCCAAGGGAGGCAAAGAAATTCTGGGGCCGGGCGGACAGGATGGCTAGACCTTGAAGACCAAATTCTTGGTTCTCTAATCGCTCATCTCCTTTAAGGCTACCTACCAGTAATAGCAGCTAACACCTCCTTTGTTTCAGCAGTCGTTCTGTTGCTAAATTAATTTCAGGTGATCAGAAGGGCATTCCTTTGAGTCATTTACATTTCTTTGAGCCATATACTTAACACAAATAGGTACAGTGGTCACCTCGTATGCAGTGTCACTCTCTATGGTTAAAGCTACCCCCAGTCAACGATGGTCCAAACATTTGAAATGGAAAATTACAGAAATAAACAACGCATAGGTTTTGTGTGGCATTCTTAGTTTTGTGATAAAATTTTGTGTCATTCTGCTGGCTCCCCCACCCCCAGACAATGAGTCATCCCTTTGACCAAGTAGCCCGCTCTGCACAGCTGTGTCTGTAGCCCAGCCTGCCTCTGTGACCGCACCTCACAAGACATAAGGTACCGGCGTTACTTACCTCAGTCCATCTGATCACTTAGGCAGTTACTGCATCATTGCCCGTCATCACAGGAAGAAGAGTAATTAGGGTACGATATTTTGAGAGAGATCAGAGAAACTGTTATATTTTTAATTATCATTGTTATTATCTTGATCTGCTAATTTATAAATTGAACTTCTCATAGATATGTATAGGAAAAAAAAAACTCATAGTAAGTACAGGGTTTGATACTAGCCATTCTTTCCAGCATCTACTGGGGGTCTTGGAACATATTCCTTCTGAATAAGGGAGAAATGTATTAGCCATTCAAAGTTTGAAAGTAGAGTAAAAGAAGAGACATTGGAGACAAAAGAGTGGCATAATGATTTAATAGCAAAATGTTCAGTGCTGAATTGAAAGTGTGTGTTCAAGTCAGAAACACAGTTGTTCAGCAAGATAGAGTAAGGTTCTGAAGGGGTAGGGTATTAAAAGGAGTCCCACTTCATGGATATCACCTGTCTCTTCCACATCCAGGTGCTTCCACCACCCCCACCATAGATTTGAATGGTGAAGAAGTAATATACTGCCGGGCTTTATATAATTCCCGAAAGGGCAGCCAAGTCAAAATTAGCATTTTGCTCATAAATCAAAGTAAATTGTATTAATTTGGTTGCAATTAGAGTGAGACTGATAAGTGGAAGCTTTCAACTCAAACATCTGTGGAAGCTGTTTTTATATTAGACTTTTAAAATTACATTATAAGAGTAATTTAAATCATGGCTTACACCTGCTATTTAGTCTCGCTGATTGCAGAGTGTTTAATAAGTTTATAAATTTACCTTAAAAAGTGACATCACATTTACCAATACTGTGAAAAGTTCAGTCATTTCAAAAGGAGGGGAGGGGTTTGTGAAAAACAGGAAACATTAAATTAAATAGATCCAGCAATTCTTGTGCTTCACTAAAAATGCTATGTTTTACTTTTATTTCATGCAGCCACCTATTTATAAGTTTCCTGTGGCCATTTTAATTAACTTTCCACCACCCCTGTGAGATAGGCAACTATCATTATTAATTGGTTGGTGGGGTTAGATGAATGTGACTATTATTTAACTAACTGTTGTAGAAATTTGGAGGTTTTTATGACGTCATAAGACAACCCCAAATCTCTTCAGTCCATTTGATAATTTACTAAGCTGAGGCAATTAGAGACCAAACTATTATGGTGGTATATCAATATATGTTTGCATGTTCTATTTTTTTGCCTATTTAAGTTTTCATGAAGGCAATTTTCTTCTTGTTCTTTAAAGATTTCAATGTGTCCTTTTTTTAAATTCAATGCCCAATAAAGGTCTAATGTTAAAAAATAATTACAATATTACTATTGTAAATGCTGATACGTCAAATTGAGTGTAGCTGTTTGCTTGTATTAAGTAGCAGCCATCGGAAAAAAAGATAATGAGGAAATTAGAGATCGTGACAATTGAAGAGTGTGCTTTCTCTCCAGTACAAAATTACAACAATTCAAATTTGCTTTTCATTTCTATAAATTAGTTATGTGACCATATTATGAAGTAGAGTGACTTGCTAAATCAGAAACGAGAATGCTATCATGCAACATTCTCATAATAAGAGCTGATCTAAGGACAGTTCTCTGGCATAAAACAATAAATTAGAATAGAAATGGTATTGCCTAATTTACCCAGGCACGATAACTAATGATTCCAGCGGACTCTCTTTGAATGCTGAGCTGCAGTCTTTAAAATTATAACAATAAATTTCATTGTATTATATTTATCTACAAGATAATTCATAAAGTGATAAAAAAAGTGTTATAAGTATTTTTCTTTTGCTTCATGAATAAAAAAGAGAACTCCTCAATGAAATTTCCTTTCCTTAAATATGTATTTTTCATATTAATGGAACAAAAATACATTGTTCTATTAAAACAATAATGATTAGCTATAGTTGCCCATTTCTGTTCACTATTATTTCTTTTTATTGAGGTAACATTGGTTTCCCACACTGTCTTTGACTTAGGGCTATAGGATCTCCCCATTCAGGTGTTGTGACTATACCACACTTAACACAGATGCCACACTCTCTGTGCCTCTCCCCATTGCTACTGGTGGGAAATGGGAGAGAACAATTAGGTATATTCAGTGTTGCCCACTGTTTGATAGCATCAGAGTGAGGATAGGATTAAGTTTCAAAGGATGAGGATGAGAAAATACGGCACATAAATCTGTGAACAGAAAGAGAACAAAATTTAAAGGAAGGAATTATCTGAGACCCATCTCAATTATCGAAGACCTGCTAATAAATATATTAGAATTATCTAAAACCTACCATGTCCCAACCCCACTATAGAGCAATTAGAAGTCATTCAATAAATACCAAAGTAGAAAATGATAAAGAAGAAATAAATATGTTGAATGATAAATGTATTTTATATAATTTTATATATTTTATAAATATATATTATATATACTTATATACAATTTATATTATATGGGTTTTAAATTATGCATATGTATAAAATATTCCCAATTTCCATTCTTACTCACCTTGATTCTTTTACTCATCCCTTTGTTATATAAATATTAGCATGTATACTATAACCTTACTGTACTATATTAAGTTTTAGAAATCAAGCTGATTATACTGTAACCTTACTGTACTATATTAAGCTTTAGAAATCCAGCTGATACCTACCTCATTATCTCAATAAATTTCCAATATAGATCAACATGACACCATTAAGCAAACTAAAGGTATCACATGTAAACAGGAGAGAGTAAACCAATAAAATTAAGGTGTTTGCAAAAGGCTTTCTACAACTTTGAAATTCTGAGACCTTAAATTAGGAGTTATAGGAATGGGGGGAAAAAAACACAAGTGGGACTAACAATTTGGATAGAGGGAACCACAATTATATATATTTGCAGAATCAGATATTTATAAGAGCTGAATTTAACTTAGCAGGGTTAGTTCCCTGGAACCAAGATGATGATGGGAGGTTTTCATTTTTATTTTTGAGATGGTGGCAGGGGAGTGTTCTTAGAGGGATAATATTGAAAAGTCCGGATAGAAATCAAATTGATTCTTAAAACTTTTCCAGATCAGGAGATTGTTGGAATTATTGGAATCCTACCACAAAGTGGTATAAGATTGATACTTAAGAAAATCTGTCATGGTTCAATGGAGGAGTAAATTAAAGAGAACAGAACATAAAAATGCTCTTATAAGAATCTAAGAAATAATACTTCAGTTATGACCATGACTTATGGAAAGAAAATAAAATATGGCCTCCCTGTCCTACTGGTTAAGTCTCAGTGCTATCACTGCTATGGCCTGAGTTCAATCCCTGGCCAGGGAGCTGACCCAAATAGCACAGCAGACCTTTCCTGTCTCCCCTTAGCAATGTATTTCAGTAAACCTGCTTGTTCTGCTCTCCACTCTGTGAATCTTCTCACCCCCTACACCTCTGTCCTACATCCCAGTACTTCTATACAGAATTAAATACTAAATAAATAAATAGTATAATATGCATTTATTATCAAAAGGTATTAATTTTTTTCTTATCTATCACATAATACAGAGCCCTGAAGATGGTAAATATTCATAAGTATGCCTACACATTCCAGATTGTATTCTAATGAATAAATAATTTACTGGATTTTCAGTAGAGTTGCATGATATATATTTTGGAAGTCCTTCACTGACTTTTCTTTGTACACATGAGACAAAATTTGGGAAAATGGAGCCATAAAAGAAACAGGGAGACTTATCAGGAACCATCTTTACTTATCTTGGTGAATAATAGAGTTGGAACTCAAACGATCATATAAAAGGGGTAGGAACATTTTTGAGATATAAATCACATATGCTGATGGATGAACTGTGTAATGAAAATAATAAAGGAGAAAATGATGGTACTAAGTAGTTCAGCTTGGAAGCAGTAACATAGAGCCAATTTCTCAGCTGTAGACATTAGAGAAAAATTGTAGGGTCAGTTTCACTGTTTATGCAGTAGAGCACAAGGAAAAATTGTGAAGAGGGGTTATAGTCATAATGGGGAAAGAGAACCCAGTCTCATGCCAGCAAGTAAGGAAAGCGTTTCAAGAATACCAACTTGGGCCCTCCCTGGTGGCACAGTGGGTTAAGGTGCAGCTCTACAAAGCTGTCCACAGCCTATTCAGCTTGAGTTCAGTCTCAAGATGGAGCAGACCCACAGGGTGTAGCAGACCTCTCCTGTCTTGTCCACTGATCCCCTCAGCAGTTGTACTTCATAAGTCTGTCTGTCCTGCTCCCCATTCTGTCTCAGGTGAATCTAATCACCACCCTTGCACCTCTGGCCTGTACCTCAGTTCTGTATGCATAAAATAAATAGTAAATCTTTTTTTTTTTTTTTTTTTTTAAAGAATACAATCAACTTGGTAAGTACAGGGAGTAAGGTAAAGAGGACAACAGAGATTTAGCCACATACATGGTGTTTAACAGTTTCCGTACAATTGTGATGACAAATTGTGTATAGGAACTTTAAGATACAATGGGAAAAAAGAAGTAGAGAGTGTTTATGGAATATTCTAGAAGAGTTTCCCTGACATTGGGACAGATAATGACAAAGTAAACGAAAAGGTGCAGAGGGCTCTCCCTGGCGGCACAACCGGATAGGACGCAGCACTGCAATTTGGCCACAGCCACTTCAATGTGAGTCTGATCCCTACCCTGCAGGTGATGCACATGAGGCAGACCTCTCCTGGCCAGCCCGCTGCTCCCCTCAGCAATGTACTTCGCAGATCTGCCTGTTCTGCTCCCCACTCTGTCTCTGGTGAAGCCTCTCACTGCCCCTGCACCTCTGGCTTGTACACCTGTGCCATATTCATAAATAAATAAATATTCTAAAAAAGAAAAGAGGCCCTCCCTGGTGGCACAGCGGGTTAGAGCACTGCACTGAGAAGCTAAAGCCACTTCAGCATGAGTTCGATTCCCGCCTGCCCTGGAGGTGACCACATGGCATGGCAGACCTCTCCTGACCTGCCTGCTGCTCCCCTCAGCAGTGTACTTTGTCGATCTGCCTGTTCTGCTCCCCACTCTGTCTCTGATGAAGCCTCTCACCACCCCTGAGCCTCTGGCCTGTACCCCAGTTCTGTATGTACAAATAAATAAATCTTAAAAAAAAAAGTAAGGAAAGAAAGAAAAGGTGCAGAGATAAGTGATATTTCCCAATGCCTCTCTTTGGTAAGAACTGACGATAGTGTAGCGTATATGTATGCTGACATATGTATTCCAACAAAAAGGAAAAACTTGAAAGGGGAGACACCTAGTTCTTGAGATTGTTAATAGGGATGACTTCTTGGTAATGATTGGAGGGTTGTCATCATAGAAACAGGAGAGAAGAGGAAGGAACACATGCAGGTACAGATACAGTAAATGTGGGGAGAGGATATAGATGTACTTTTCTGATTGCTTCCAATTTTTTTTTTTTAATTTTGTGGTCTGGAAATCACAAGGAAAAACTACATACCTTCAAATCCTGTATGAATTGGAATGAGAGAAAAATAAAGAGGCAGCTGTTTGTTGAAAGGATGTCTGAGAAATCCTGATTTCATGAAAGAGATTCAGAGAAAGAATTGAGGAAGTCTATTAACAAGGACATATTTTGAGATATACAGGAAGAACCTGGAAGAGGAACTCAAGTTAAACTTTATATAGCATATAATGGGGGTGTATTTAATTTCAAGGTATTGCATTTTCTTGGGACAGGGTGATGTCATAGGTACTGAAATGGGAGTGTTAGGGAAGAGTGGTGATCTGACCAGGGGAAAGTAGATTTTTGTGGTTCTATATCTAGAGTTTAGGTAACACTGACTGTGTCTGGGATGGGGATGAGGAGAAGTCTGAGCTTTGTGTGGGTTTCTTCTTAAATTCTGAAAGGCAATTCCTAGGAGAAGCGGGTCATTTGTGCACATTCTCTGCCAGGTTGCATGATGTTATTATCATTTAGTCATTTTAATAGCACTTTATTATGAGGACCACTACATGCTATTTCTTAAGATAGCGTTAGGAAATTTGTAACCATCTACTCAAATTTTCTCTGACACCTTCCAACAAGTTTTCTGGCTTCATGATTAATACTTTCAGTCATTTCTCAGGGGACACAGTGTGAAGGAAGATAACATATATATTGGTTAGATAACTTATAGATAACCTTTTACAACTTCATTTTTAGAATTATTTCAGTGTCACATTTAAGGGCAAGGACACTAATTTTTATAATCTCAGTGATTTACTGTGTGACTTTGTGCAAATCACTGAAATTCCCTTTGTGTGTTTGATTCTCTTTATATATAGACAGGATGGAACCACGTAATTTGTAAGATTTTAATGAAAGCATGATGGGAATTTATTATACTTACAGGTTATTAAAATACCACAACCCTTATTTATAATTCTGAAATCCAAACATTCTGAAAACAGAAAGTTGTTTTGTAATTCATTGACATAAAAACTTCACCCATACCTACATAAGGATCCTTTTAACCTCTATTTATTCCATTTATTGTAGATGCCATTAAGTTTATCTGAAAAAAATATTAATGCATTTGATTATAGGTTGTAGCTCAGAACTCTGAATTATTCTGAAATCCAAAATCTAAATGGCCCCAGAAGCCCCATAGGTTTCAATGTTTTATAATTACCATCCATTATCCTTTATCAGGATGTATTGTAAATTGATAATGATTATATGAAATGATCATTTCATTTGCAAGAAAAATAATTTTTGTCATAGTACAATTAGAAGAATATGATTTATATTGGTAGAATTATTTGGCAGAAACAGAAGAATTGGAAATTTAAGATAGGACAAAATAAAGCAAAAGAGTCTGCTCCCTGACTCCCTTGAAGACTGATAAGTAGCATAACATCCTGGAATATTCTGCAGTCCCAAGTCTGGCCTTATAGCCTGAGAAATCTGCCAGTACCTCCACAAGAATGGCTGTGTCGTAGAGGTTTGATTCACCTAAATAAAGCTCATGAGAGAGGGCTGTAAACTAAAATACCAGACTAGTAATTTCCAGTGGGAACCATCACTGCCAATGGAATCAGATTACTTGGTGCAGATAGTCCCATAAACAAGGGATGCAAAGAGTCAAATTATACTTGAGGTGTTGGTTTAAAATTTAATAATTGGATAGCACATTGGATCCAACACATGGGAATAAAAGGGCATGTATAACTTTATTTATCATAGAGTCAGGGTGAAAGAAAGGGTATAATAATATGATCTTAAATATTTAGGACATATACATAAGATAAACTGGGGACAGTTTCATGCATTCATCTTCATAGAAACAAAGGAAACAAGTCCCCTTGTTGGCAAGGGGACTTTATGGCTCTAATGAAATGAGCATTGTAGAGGTTCTTCTATGGGAGTGTCCTTTGTATTTTATGTCTTGAAACTAACACACCCCCTTAGAGAGATGCAGTCTTTTTAAAGAATGATAAATAATTTGATCAGGTTATAATCATCTCCTGCCCGCCTGTGAGCCATCAAATCTCTTTAAAGATGCTGTTTCTTATCTTTTTTCCTGATTCATTGTCTGGTGATGTCTGCATTTAATTAGCAGAAATGTGTCAAAGAGATCTTCTCTCCACCCTCCTGTTTCCAAAATTCTGAATTAGCACATTGTAAAAGGAAGGACTGGATATATAAGCACTGGTATCTTGACCATTGCTTATATATCCAGTCCTTCCTTTTAGGAATTATAGGACCTGAGTTTTAGTCTTGATTTTGTTGCTTATCCTAAAATGGGAATTATTACTGCCCTGGCAATATGCATTCAATATGCAAGTTGATCATCTTTTTTATGGAATTATGGCCTTACTAATTTTTATAATTAGTGAAACACTGCATGGAAAAAGAAACTTGAGAAATACAAAAGTCTGTTTTCATTTCATTTATTTAGCTCCCAGCATACATTATACACTCTTTACACTCAGTAAACGTTTATTGAATGCATAAGCAAATCAATGAGTCAATTTCCCTGTCAATCATCATGTCTTGTTGTTTTGGAAACCACAGGTTGGAGGTTCCTGTTATGCATAAGTTACTCATAGTTAAAGTTACGAATACCAATAAGAGAAGATGATGGCAATGTACTGTCTTCAATGTATAAATGGTCTTTCTTAAGAAACATATATTCAGACATTGATTTCAATTGACCTTGTTGCTCAACACTCTAGCAGCAACAATGCTGCTTAATCACTGTACTGTCCCATGTGTTGTTCAGGAAACAACTGGTGTGCAGATTGCTTGGTCTCACGAGAGAGAATTCACTGTCAGCTATGTCCCTGAAAAATCAACTTCTGACTCAGATTTTGCTTAAACTCTCATATCTAGTATGTTTCATTTTGTCTGTTGATGAAAAAAAAAAAATGTTACCCTTTGGATGTTCAGGAGATTTCAGGTTGTTCCTCATTACCCAGGGTAAGACCCGATAGTGTTCATGAGCCCCATGTGACTTATTCAGAGAAGATTTCGTAAGAGAAAGACCCCAAAGAGGGCTGCCATTTGGTAGATTCTCTTTATTTACATTCATATTATCTCTCTCTCTTTTTTTAAAGATGTATTTATTTGTGCATACAGAACTGGGGTACAGGCCAGAGGCTCAGGGGCAGTGAGAGGCTTCACCTGAGACAGAGTGGGGAGCAGAACAGGCAGCTCAACGAAGTACACTGCTGAAGGGAGCAGTGGGTGGGTCTGGAGAGGTCTGCCATGCCATGTAGTCACCTCTGGGGCAGGCGGGAATCAAACTCATGCGGAAGTGGCTTTAGCTTCTCAGTGATGTGCTTTAACCCGCTGCGCCACCAAGGAGGGCCATATTATCTCTCTTTTTACGGCTACTTGCTACCCTTCCTCTGACCCAGTTCCCCTTTACTCTGTATTCCATCCTTCTTTGTTTTTTGTTTATATTATTTATATTTAGTGAAATATGATTTGTACAACCTAGAAAATTAGACTCAGAATTTTAAACACGATGAGCAGCCAAAGATGAGACACACAATGTGATTTTTTTTTAAAAAAAGATTTATTTAGTTATGCATACAGAGCTGGGGTACTGGCCAGAGGTGCAAGGCCCATGAGAGGATTCACTAGACACAGAATGGGGAGCAGAACAGGCAGATGAACAAAGTACACTGCTGAAGGGAGCAGCGGGCAGGTCAGAAGAGGTCTGCCAGGCCATGTGGCTCACCTCCGGGGCCAGGGATCGAACTCACACAGAAGAGGTTGTGGCCAGTTTGCAGTGCTCTGCTTTCACCCATTGTGCTACCAAGGCCACAATGTGAATTTCTGAGAAATACTGAGAATCATCTTCTGAGTAAAGAATCTTGTCTTGGATGCCCTATTGAGTACTTCTTAACTGCCAGTTGCAAATAACAATCAACGGCATCAGCTATGGTGAGATGTACCCTGCATGTAGCCTGAAGTGAAGAACCAGGGTGTATGCAGGTGTGTGTGCAGTGCACCTCCTAGGCATCTAGAACATTTTAAGAGGTCACTGTAGATACTTGATGAAAATTGGTGTACCTGTTCAGCTGAGTGAATGTTGAATAAATGAAGCTTTTTAAAGTATTAGGTCTCTGTTTGACTGTATGTTGACATAGCAACACAGAGGGAAGAAGGAAGTGTTAAAGGAAAGAGAAAAGTTCTATTTAAAAAGACCAAATATAAAACTACCAATTAAAAAGATATTTAAAAAAATCCAATGATATCGGCCCTCCCTGGTGGCGCAGCGGGTTAAATCACTGCACTAAGAAGCTTAAGCCACTTCCTCATGAGTTCGATCCCTGCCTGCCCCGGAGGAGATCCACATGGCGTGGCAGACCTCTCCTGACCCGCCCGCTGCTCCCCTTAGCAGTGTACTTCGCCAGTCTGCCTGTTCTGCTCCCTGCTCTGTCCCTGGTGAATCCTCTCACTCTCTGCATCACTGGCCTGTACCCCAGTTCTGTGTGAATAAATAAATAAATCTAAAAAAAAATCCAATGATATCTATAAAAAGCTCAGTAGTAGTAGCTACTCAATAAATGATAATTTATTCCTAAATTTTGTTTAGAAAAGAATGGGTATTTTCCTAAATGTGTGTATATTAATAGAAAAAAAATAGACACATTTAAGTTACCATGATAAAGACAATGGTAAAACCAACAATATTTAAAATGTGCATTATTTTATTTAATATTCAAAAGAAGCCTTTCTGGTAGATAGTATAAATAAGCCCAATTTACAGAAGAGGAAGCTAAGATATTGCTTGATTTCTTCATTCCAGATCACATGACAAGTCAGTAAAAGAGTCAGAATTCAAACTCTGGTCAATTGAATAGACTGAGAAGAAAAATCAAGCCACTAACAAGCCCAAAAACTTACAAATGTGAAACTCCAAAGTATTTTCTTGCTATTCAAAACATGTATTATGTGCAAAATGTCACAAGGACAGTCACAACTTTGAGAATACTTAATCAGTAGTGATCAATTTTATCTGCACTGTCCAATATTTCCCTATCCTTGCCAGGGAACAGTTGTGTTTTAAGAAAAATAGGGAATTAAATTATCTACATGGGAATGAATTAATATGATCACATTTTAATTTGATTAAGTGGCTGAAATGAATAGAATTTAGCTACCCCAAGAGATTGTATCCCCAGGGCAGATTTGAAGATGGCAAGTACCTCTTAATGGAGGAGATTCCAAATTGCTTTTAAATTCCCTTTGCATCTGTGTGCTAAAATTGGGCTTCAGATGCCAGGGTTTCTAGAAGTGAGAATAGTTGTTGAGGGGTTAGTAATCATTTGTTGTTTACCATATTTTTAAGAGAAATAGGAATTATAAAAATTATTTTATAGAAATAAGTAACAAATTCAATTGCTTTTGAATTTTTCCAAATGCTGACTTTATCATACAGATAATCCAGAACTTCCCTCTGTGATAATAATTTAATAATGTTCAAAAGGAATAAAAAGTTAAGACTTCACAGAGTTGGTTGGAGGAGCTACAGAAAATACTGGTGAACCCTTGTCATGGGTCATAAAGTGCATGTTTTTGGGGAACCTAGAGCTAAACCATTCACTGACAACCTGCTTCTGGCTTGGGATTTTGTAGGTGGTGAAGTTCCTACCTAGAAACCTAGTCAAAGTCTCTTACTCCTCCCCTCTCTTTCTGTATCTCTTTTGTTCTCTCTTTCTCAATTTTTTTAGCATTCTCAGTGGCAGGGCCTATTATCTGTTTCATAATTGCCCTTTATGGAAGAAAGTTGTTTTTTTTTTTTTAAGATTTATTTTTCTTTATCATATAAGAAATGGGGTATAGGCCAGACATGCTTGGGGTGACAGGACTCATTAGAGACAGAGTGGGGAGCAGAACAAGTGGATCTACTGAAATGCACTGCTGAGGGGAGCAACGAGCAAGACAGGAGAGGTTTGCTGCATCATGTGTGTCAGCACCCTGGTTGGGATTGAATTCATACCTCAGCGATGATAACTTGAGAGCACTGAGAGTTAACCCCTATGCCACCGGGGAGGTCCTCAAGGGAAGGATGTTTTAAATCTCTATCCATGGACATTTATGCTCAAGAGACCAAAATGACTTTCTCCATTGTAGTGAGGACAAATTGTGCATTGACAACTCTGAGCATTTAGGTATTAAAAAAGGGCATTTTTGACCAAGGTAAATTCTAACCTTCCAGTTTTGTTACCATAATTCTATGATATTGCACAGTACAATCATGTGGTATCCATGTTTAATGATAGTCCTGACACAGGCTTATTTTCAACAAAATTGTTAAAAATAACATTTTTTTTACATTGTATTCTATTATTTTATCTCATTAGTGGTGTCTTGATTTGCTTTCTTGTTGAAGGAAATACGTATTTTCATTTGTTTTTACCTTTCATTCAACGTGGAAAATTGTCTTTATGATGTTTTTTAACCTCAAAATAAGTGAAGTACTTTAATTCTCTTCATTCTTATTAACATTTCTGTTGCTAGAATGTTTCTTTTGAAGATTCAAATGTGAAAATTGACTGACATACATTTATCTGGTTGGGCCCAAAGAGAAAAGATGAGCAGGGGTGATCTTATTAGGGGTAGTTTTCGGACTTTCTTCTCCATGATGTTAATCTATCCTTTAGGAACCAGCTTCTGGTTCTATTTATGTGTATTCCAAAAACAAGGAGTCCTGTGTAGTGAGTGTCTCCTCTGTTATTGCATATGGCATCAAGAGAGGGATGAAAAACATCAGGGGAAAACTTTGAAACAGAATTTTAACTGATTTGGTTTATTTAATCCACATTTACGTTTTTGTTTTGTTTAGCTAAATGACTGGTTCATTATAAAAGGATGTAACTCAGTAAAAGCCAGATGGAAAAGCTGCACAAAAACAGCTGACATACATGTTCAGTAAGGATGGTGTTGTGTGATATAGTTGAGAATGGTAGTTCACTCTGGGCTTATGTGCTTAGGAGCTTTGATACAGGAAGTTGACTGGTGGTTAAAGGATGAATAGCATTTGCAAATGCTAGCTGAAAGGTTGAGTAACCAGTAGTAATTGAGGGAAAATCTGTGCTCAAAGAAGGCACGGGAAGGCCACCCTTTCCTCACACTTTCTCTTGAAATAATCAGGTCAGCTGATTTGGATTTTTTTTTTTAAATTTATTTATGCATACAGAACTGGGATACAGGCCAGAGGTGCAGGGGCTGTGAGTGAATGAACCATAGTCAGAGTAGGGAGAAGAACAGGCAGATTGACAAAGTACACTGCTAACGGGAGCAGTGGGTGAGTCCGGGGAGGTCTGCTGCACCATATGGGTTACCTCCTGGGCAGGGAATCGAACTCACACTGAGGAGGCTGTGGCTAGCTTCTCAGTGCTAGGCTTTAACCCCCTGTACCACCAGGGAGAGCCCTAGGTATATTTCTTTACCCAGGAAAGAAATATGCCCTCTGCTTCTTACCTTTCTAAAGGGAGGCAAGTTCATGTCTTTTTTTCCCCACATAGCCACAGCTTGCACTGCTTTTTCAGGAAATGAATGGCTGCCCTTCAATTAGTTTCCATTTCAACTGAATTAAGTAGAGATACCTTGAAGCTTTCAAAATATGGCTGTCTTCCTTCCCTATTAACAGTGTGGTTACAGATGATCTCTATTTTTATATACTTTTGTCCATTTCAAACAACTTCTAATGTCAAAGGAAGGGGAGTTTTAGTTACATAATCTGAACCTATCACTTTTCTCTGAGGAGCTTCCACAGAATAAATTCTGATCTCTGGCATTCTTAGTTTATCCAGTTCAGTTCTAATATCAGGAGCTGATGTTGTTATCTTCACTGGACAATGTAGGATTGTATAATCGGAAGGCCAGCTAATAAATCTCCAGCATTTTCTATTTTCATCTCAAACTCCTTTTTCAACTCAATTGAACAATAGAAGATGGTACTTTACTGACTGAAAAAGAACAATTTAAGGTTTAGGAAATAAAATAGCAGTAAAAAAATAAAAACTTTATTGGGGACTAGATATACTGAACCTTAATAAAGTTTTTCTAGAACAAGGGGTTCAAATAAATTCAAGTTACTTTTCCGTCTGCCTTTCATTTAACAAACATTTAACAAGTACTCACAGTATGCAAAGCTGTGTGTAGGCACTGTGGGAGACATAAAGATGAATAAACACAGCTCCTACCTGTAAAAATCTTAGGGGAGAAGAGAAATATTCATAAATAGCTAGACTACAAGCTCAAAAAGTGATGAATGCCACAGGGAGCAAAAACCAAGTCTGTTGAGTTCAGCGGCTGGAGATTACTTTCCTGTAGAAGGTTAATGTGGGAAGCACAGACAGAGGGCTGGTATGCATCAGCATACAGAACACATATAATCCATGCTGGGGGTTGAGGAGGCTCTTTCATTTGTTAATCAGTTGTTGCAGTGGAGAAATCATTTCAGTAATTTTAATAAATAAACCAACAAAATTAATCATACCTCTCATGATAGAATTTAAGTGGTTCAACATATGATCCCTGTTTTAATAATGTTCAAAGAAATATTTCAGCACAAATATTAAAAGGATGCAAATCATAGGGGGATACAGGATCATTTAAGCAAAAAGCATTCTAAAGAAAGCAGCCAATGTAATATTTAGGTGGATAGTAAGTGAATGCTGAAACATTAAACATTTTGGAGTACTCTAAATAATTTTAAATAAGTACTTGACTCAATGGGCTTAAAGGTAGAAGTTAAATTTTGAAAATAGCACGGGGTAGCTAATCTCATTTGCCTCTAAACATGAAAGAGTGAATGCATTTTAATTATACACAACTTAAGTTAGATTTCATGAATGTCAGAGAGAATGACCTAATATGAAGGCAACATCAGAAAAACTTACAAAGAATTCTGTAAGTTAACCAAAGAGGCTGAGAGAAGTTGTAGATGACGTGGTCTCTCTAAGGGAGTTGCTGACATGGCACAGCCAAACCATGAAAATTCTAGCGCTGGCTACTGTTGGTTCTAAACTAAGTATTATAGGCAAATGTTTAACCTTGCTGAATCTTATTTAGAGTAGATATCTTAAAGCTAGGAAAACATGAATAGCTACCTCATTAGTTGTTTTAAAAATTAGATGAGATTATACAAATACAGTTTAGTGGTGTTTCCTGATATTTACCTTTAGTACTAAAAACCCACAAAGCAAAAACAATATGGTGATAACAAGGAAGCGAGGAAAAAGACTAAGGTGAGGGAGTTAGTTGTCATAATATCATTATCGTTCTTTACTGAATAAAAATAAGGATGGAAATCATAAGGATTAGAATAAGTACACATTCCTTAAAGTTTAAGTTTGAACCTATTTTACACAAATAGCTTTCCTGTCTCCCATCTTTTCTGACCTGGACTTGCTTTATTCTGATACAAATTATAATTCATATGGTCCTCCCTGGTGGCGTAACAGGTTAAAATACAGCAGTATGAAGCTGTCCGAAGCTCCTGCAGCATGAGTTCTGTCCCTGGCCAGGGAAAGCTACCCACATGGCATGGCAGACCTCTCCTGACTCACCCGCTGCCCCCTCAGCACTATTTCAGTACTGCTGTTCTGCTCCCTACTCTGTCTCTGGTGAAATCTCTCCTCCCACCCCCCCATCCCCTCACTGCTGGCGTATATCCTTGTTAAATAAATAAATAAATCTTTTAAAAATTATAATGTATATTAAATGATGCATAAGTCTGTATCTGTTGGAAGATAGAGGGAATATTGCAAAATGTCCAGAATCAATATTTTGATACAGTATGGTTGCTAGTTTAGATGTAGGACACCTGGTTAAATTTGAAATTCAGATAAAGGAATACTTTTTGGCATAAAATTACATATTTTCATACATTGGTCATGCTTATATCAATAATTTATTGTCTGCTCGTCTAAAACTCAGTCTTAATGGGACATCCTGTATTCATATTTAATACATTTGGCAGCCCCATATGTAAGAAACCCATTCATGACTTAATTCAAAAACAAATCAAGTAATTTTTTCCCATTCATCTCAGTCCCTAATATCACCACCTTCTTTTAGAGCATTACCATTCTGACCCTAATAATGTCAACTTCCTAAGTACTCTGGCCTGATTGTCTCCATCTTCCAGACATTTTTTTTTAACTTGTAACAGTGAATTTTTTAAAACACAAATCTGATCACAACAACTTGCCTACTAAAAACATCAATGCTTCCCCAAACCCTGTGGATAAAATATAAACGCCTGGGCCCTCTCTGGTGGCACAACAAGTTAAGATGCAGCACTGCAAACTAGCTGCAGCCACTTTAGCATTAGTTCGATCCCCAGCCCTGGAGGTGACCCACATGGCACCACAGACTTCTCCTGACATGCCTGCTGCTCCCCTCCGCAGTGTACTTTGTCAATCTGTCTGTCCTGCTCCCCATTCTGTCTCTGGTGAAGCCTCTCACTGCCCCTGCTCTTCTGGCTTGTAACCAGTTCTGTATGAATATATAGATAATTCTTTAACTTAGAAAAAAACATATACCCCCCTAAGTAAACAATATAAGGGGAAGTCCTAGATGATCTAGGAGCCACATTCCTTTCCAGTTTATCCATTGTAAATTAAACCCCTGCAGTAGTGAGCCTGAGTCTGTTTAACTCCTCTGCTTGAAAAGATCTTCTCGAACATTCCTTGTCCTTCCCTTGGAGAGTTTTTGCTTCCAGTTAGACTTATGTCTTTTCTTTTGTTATCCCATATTATTCCAGTATTAGCACTTTCTAATAATTATCAAATAATATTGCAATTGTGTTTTTCAGTATTTAGTCCCTTCAGTGGAACTCTAAGCTCTGGGAGGGAAGGGGCTGTGTCTTTTTAAACATTAATAGACACAATTTGACACATTTTTAAAGTGTTTTAAGTGAAGAAAGATCTTTAGTTTCCTATAGAGAACTAAATATATCAGAGAAGCAAGGAAAATGAAATAGAAATATATTTGAGTAGTTATAGCAACAAAGCTAAAACAAAGATTTTAACCAGAGTTTTTATTTTGCTCACCTTGGATAATTCATTTGTG
This sequence comes from Condylura cristata, assembly GCF_000260355.1. NCBI lineage: Eukaryota > Metazoa > Chordata > Mammalia > Eulipotyphla > Talpidae > Condylura > Condylura cristata. The sequence continues at coordinate 19,204,388 of NW_004567132.1, read as the reverse complement.
GCACATTCTTGACATGCTAAGCAACAAATTCAAACTGGTACTTGCTTGAATACCATATAGAATTCATAATATTTTATATTCTATATTCATTGAAGGCAAAAGTGAATTGGCTAATGTGAGTGCAACATTTCCTTACTTGTAACCAATGTCTTAAAAAATGTTCCATTTAAAAGCAATTTTATGAACCTCCTTGGTTGCACAAGGGGTTAAGTCTCAGCACTATGAAGCCATTGGCAGCCACTGCAGCCCTAGTTCAATCCATGGCCAGCAAGGTGACCCACCTGGCATAGCAGAACTCTTTTGTCTCACCCTGCTGCTCCCCTCAGTAGAATATTTCAGTCAATCTGCCTGTTCTGCTCCATGCTCTGTCTTTGGTGAATCCCCCACATTTCTGGCCTATTCCCCAGTTCTTGTATGCATGAACAAATACATGTTTAAAAATAATAATTAAAAAAACACCAAAAACACCATTCTGCTCATAAAGTACAGAAAGCATCCTATTGTACCCCTCAAGTCACTTACTTCCCTTCCTAAATATAATTGTCAGAGTGCTCCTGTGCCCTTCCAGAGACATTTTATGCATATACAAGCAAATATATGCAAATAGAAGCACACATACTTCCATTGTTTCTATGGGTAATTAAATCTTCAACTAATAAAGAATATAAAATTATAAAGCTTTCGTCTGACCTATTCAAGCAAAGGATTTCATGAGAATAAATTTTTGTGTGCTTGGTCTCACTGTTTCGATCAGTAATTAAGTAATTAAATATTCATTAATAAAGAATTTGTAATGTCCTGATTGCAAATTTTAAGTGGGTCATGCTCCACAAAAATATGCTCCACTTCACTATTTCAAGTTTTTAAAAATGTAAGCACCAGACTCTCTGAAGTTTGTGTATTTACTTTAGTTTTCAGTTTTTTTCTTCTGTGTTGCATTTCTGAATTGCCTACCTCTAACAATCTTTGTACTCATTCTTAATACTCAGAAAGATTAAAATTAAAATAGGAATTATTTACAAAGTAAATTGAATTGTATGCCTTAATAAAATATAAATAAATATAAATCATAATTTGCTATTATTCAAAATTTTATTTTATAACTTTTTATGTCTTTTAATTATAGTAGTGTATATGAAATTGTTAAGTGATATTTATATTGTGATCATTTCATTTGGCATTTTGAAAAATTTTGTCAAACATACAGCACATTTTTATAGTAATAAACTTTTGAAGATCAGATTTCCAGAATATAAAGAACATTCTTGCTGCCAGTACTAAAAAAGGGACCATGCTTCATGCCTGTACTGTTTACAACATATATACAAATTTACTGGTGATATAAATTATGGCATACTGCAAAATGGTTCTCAACTGCAATGCACAACTTTATGAAAATTGCACTAATATGTGTGTACCTCTGGAAGCAGAAAATAGAATAACAAAAAAGTGAATGTTTTGGAAAATGCTATTTTACTATGCAGGAAGCTGTTGACTTCATGCTACCATAAAAGCAAAAATGTATATTGTATCATCTAAGCGTATCTACTGCTTAGTTCTCTCCAATATCCAAAGCATTGTCTGCCAATATGCTGTACAAAACATGTATTTTTACACTACTGATATACAGTTACCTTTGGCTTCAAAGAGTTGAAGCAAAAATACTGAGAAATATCTCCCTGTGTATGAACAGTGTTGTGAAAGTGGACACGTAGGGTTTAAAATTGGCCACTTGGCCTCTGAATTCAAGATTCTGAATGATAAGCCCTTTGTTCTTCAGTATTGTTGTAATGTGTTTGTGACACATTACAGGGATTCAGGACAAGAGGCTTCCTCCACCAGGTGTAAGAGCAGCACAGTGGAGTTACTGGATTGTCTGCATTGCTAGTAATGGTTTCCATAAAGGCATTCTTTTTGATTCACAGATCTTGCCAAGGTGTCTGTATGTAGGAGAGCAGCAAAGGAAGAAGAGAAGGGAAAAGGGAGGAAGACTCGCAAATGCTTTTTTTTTTTTAAGATTTATTTATGCATACAGAACTGGGGTACAGGCCAGAGGTGGGAAGAAGGTGAGAGGATTCACCAGAGACAGTATGAAGAAGAGCAGGCAGATGGATGAAGTACACTGCTGAGGGGAGCCGGGCCAGATGGGTCACCTCTGGGCCAGGGATTGAACTGCACTGAAGTGGCTGCAGCTGACTTTCAGTGCTGTGCTTTAACCCATTGCACCACCAAGAAGGGCCGCCTCAAAAATTCTTTGCTTTAGTCAGGTGGAAGAAAGAAAAAAATCCTGTTTGTACTTTTGTTCTGGTAGAGAAGAATTTTCCACTTATGAGCTTATAGAATAAGTGAGGAGTTGTTAGTTCATTTAGCAGTATTATCTTAAAATAGAAGTTTTAAGTTCCTTGTGATGGTAGATAGTTAGGAAATGAGGAAATAGTTTTCTAAAGATGATTAGCGGAAATAAACTTAAATTGCTAACTCATTGTGCTGATAGGAAAGCATTTAAGGATTCACAAATATCAAGACCTTTTAAAATCTTTGCCTTTTGGTTCTGTCTTTCTAAACAAAGTGATGGTGAATAAATAATCACCTGTTTGAAATTATTCACCTTCTGGTTATTTTGTATTTTTATCAGAGTTTGATGGGTCTATTTTCTCACATGTTTTTGACTTTATCTTTGAATGGATTTAGTACCTTTTCTGAAATACTAACAAAAAACATCTAAAGTAAGTTTAAACTTCAAAATACAATTGACAACAAATTGATTCACTGTATCATAAATAGCACTCATATGTTTTTTGTAAATTATTTGATATACAAATTATTATAATAGAAATAGAAAGTTTATAAATTAGTCTAAACAAGAAAGCATATCAATCTCAAAACTAAAACTCAGACAGTTCCACAGAAAATTAATGCCCCTACCAAAGTGAAGGAAAGAGACAATGAATGAAAAAGAGAAACTGTCTCATATTTATTTTTCCCAGATCAGGGGCTACAGACTCCTTTTGTATTGCTGTCACAGTTTTGAATGTCTGATGTAGAGAAATAATATGCTGGCCTTGTAGTTATGAGATCTGTGTGTCACCAACTGCCTGGTGTGACCTTCAACAAGTGACCGAATCTCTCTGGACTTGGACAAGATGATATTTATGGTCTGATCCAGCTTTAACATTCTCTATCTAATCTAATCTTTTCTGTGAAGATTCATTTCGTTCACTTCTCCACACACAGGAGCTGGAGGACTGTTCATTTTCAGAAAGCCTTACTTTTTTATTTTTGAAGACTGAAGTTACTAATCTGACTTTTCCATTCTTGAAGATGCTCGTGTCCCTTAGTCTTCCATTCCACTGTCAGGTAAATCAATTTACCACGGAGCTACAGCAAAGGCCTCCATCTAGTCAGGAACAAAATGTCTGCATCAAAAGAGTGATTTGAGCAGAAACAGAACAAAGACTTGATCTTATCATAAGTCCTGTGAAAATATGAAGTAGAGAAGCAATTTCAATATCTTGGATTATATTTTTGTTTTACTGCCAGTGAAGTGTTATATAGTAAAAGATTGAGGACATTTTAATATTATGATCTCTAGTCAAAAACACGACATGGTGAACTAATTTTATTAAGACTTTTGTTTTCCAACTCATTACCATATCCCTTGTTTTTACATAAATTTTCTCACTAGGTGGAATGATTTTCCTTTATATAAGCTAGTCCTTGTCGAGAACTGTGAAGGCCCTGAGCTGCTACCCTACTTGCAAGCTGACAAGTTTGTCTATTGCATTTGAAAGACACTGGTAAAAGGCACATGAGGACTCACAGCACAGCAGACAGCACAGACTTCATATTCATGTAGTCCCTCTTGCACCTCACTCCCAAGAACTTGACATGGAGATGTGTCACAGCTGAGTAATCTTGAGTTCAGAAGGCCTCAATATTTTAAAAGGAGCTATGAACAAATCTGCCCATTTTTGTCCAGAATGGAGAAATCTGAATTCTTGATTTAGAAGGCATGCAGAACTGTGTAAGATCCAAGGAGAATTATCCAATGTTTCTCAAAAACAAACACAAATCAAAAACAATCAAATAAAAATAAATTCCATTTATTAATCAGTAAGCTTATAAAAAAATGTCTTTTTCCTGAGGAAGAAACATAAAGATGCCAACATCAAACAAGTCTAGCCCCTGATATGTACTCATCATACTCCAGTCATTTCATATATACTTTATTCTGATTCCCAAATTATCTCCTGAAAGATTTAATATTGTCCTCAGTCATGCAGCTAAGGCAGCGAATGCACAGAAAATGAATATTGCCTGCCTCTTTTCATACTATTGCAGCATGGAATTTAAATCCATTATTACATATCAAGAAATAATTTATATCATGCCTTAAAAAGCAGTGAAAATAATTTTTACCACATTTCCATTTCTTTTATTTACTTTATGTAATCGCCTATTAAAAATGGTAATATCTGCTATATCAATGTATTAAAATAAGATCAAATAGATTTTTATTGTAGATTTATGAAATCCGTTACACTTACTCATGTTAGAAAGTTTATTGATCTAACATTTCCAGCACCATATTTTCCTCTCTTTTTGTCCTTTTAGCAGTGTTTATTCAGTTCGTTTAGAACAATTTAATGAGGAGTTAGGCTTAATAACATATCTTAAAATACTTTCTTTTAGAAAGAATCTGTTCATCGACTACATTAGAACTTCTAAATCTGAACTGTACTCAGTATATACATACACACACACACACACACACACACACAACCAATATATAACTAGATATTTATTTTTAAAAAAGAAGAAAGTATAATTATTAACTTAGTGTATCTGGTTTTATTAATGGAGTAGAAAGTTTGAACGTCATACATTTTAAAAGCATATTAAAGTAATATTTGTGATCCTACTATGTAATCTGAACATTTTTGTTGGAAAACTACTACCATCTTAAAACTCATGATCACCACAGGACAGCTGCCCAAGTAGTCAGTGAGTAGGTTAATTTAGGAGCAAAGAATTACATTACACAAACATTTTCAAAACCAACAATAGCTAAGAGGATTTGTTCTTTACCAGTGCCTCTATTTCACAAATCTCTTTGGAACAAGAGTAAACACAATTTTATTCTCTTGTTCATTGTTAATGTTGCTGTTAGTTGACTTAATTTTGGCTAAGCTGTAAGGATAAAAGGTTGAGAAATATACAGTTAGAATTATTAATGGAATTTATAAAATCAAATGGGCCATTACTTTGCTGCCAACTCTGATCCCTTTTGAAGAATGCTATTTTCTGTTATCTCTTGATCTGTTTTCCAGGCTCAAATTTTAGCCTACAGAGATCCTACTGTGATTGTTAGCTCCAAAAATGTATTGCCCAACAATGTTATTTTTTATCTTTCAAACAGTGTTTTCAGTCTTCATGGACGTATGTATCTTTTCTATCTACTTTTCACTGGGTATGGAGTTTAGAGGATTAAAAGAAGTCCTGAATAACAGGGTAATTATAAGATCTTAATAAATATGTACAGCTTGACTATTACAATTTTATAGTTTTTCCATATCATATATTTATAATATTTGAAATGTGTCATTAGTAGAGATTAATTTTCAGCAGGAAAAAGCCTACTTATATTAACTTGAAATCAGAGCTTAATGCATCTTTATCTATTTCCCTTCACAAATTTGTTGTCTCATCAAAACTAGCTTATATACTTTCCCAGAAATATTCTTTCAAATCCATCTCTTTTTTTTTTTAACCAACTGCTTTTCCTTTTTACCAGTGAGAGATAAGAGGAGTGATTTCTCAATTTAGTAATCATCTTTTCTTTTTCTTGAACACACCAATCCTAGATGATCTTTGGGTTTCATCCACTTTTAATAGCAGCAAGAGAATTGAGAAGTAATGTAATTAATCAACACTAGGAGCATAAGATATCTTAGAAATTGTACAAAACACATTTTCTCACTAACTTTCATAGTAGCATTTTTAACTTTTTAAGGAAGATTGAGAAACTGAATATTTGAACAGTTAGATGACTTGAACAGAATCATATAGCTAATCAGTATTAAAATAACATATACAGATTTTTCCAGTTCAAGAATTCACATTCCAAACCTCTTCACCCATACACCTGTAGATTGTTTTTCAGTGATCATTGTTTCTTAATCATTCTCAGCTTCCTAATTCTATTACATGTTCTTTGAGGGAAAAGACTATGTTTCGTATTTTTCTTATCCTTTCATAATTACTAATTTGAACTTTAAAAAATCCTTAATGTGGGGCCCTCCCTGGTGGCGCAGCGGGTTAAAGCACTGCACTGAGAAGCTAAAGCCACTTCCGCATGAGTTCAATTCCCGCCTGCCCCGGAGGTGACCACATGGCGTGGCAGACCTCTCCTGACCCGCCCGCTGCTCCCCTCAGCAGTGTGCTTCCTCGATCTGCCTGTTCTGCTCCCAACTCTGTCTCTGGTGAAGCCTCTCACCGCCCCTGAGCCTCTGACCTGTACCCCAGTTCTGTATGTACAAATAAATAAATCTTTAAAAAAAAAAATCCTTAATGCCTATTACATCTTTAACTGAATAACTGTGGTGAAATGTAAAACTTTTTTAAAAAATACAAATAATAATAATAATAATAATAATAATAAATAACAACATAAACTTATTTAATCTAGCATATTTCTGTCATTCATTTACATCCAGCTCGGTGTTAAATTAAGCCCAGAAACTGTACTAGTTGATACAGTGGTTCTCAAATTTGAGCTTGCATTAGAATCCTCTGGAGGACTTATTAAGCATAGACAGCTGAACTCTACCTGCAGAGTTTCTGATTCAGTAGATTTGGAGTAGATCTGATCATTTGCACTTCTGACACATTTCCAGGTGATGTTGATGCAGCTATTCCAGGAGCTGTTCTTTGAGAACCACTTGTTAGTGAGTCAGAAGAGTTGAGCCAGCCTCTTATAAACTGAACTTGGACAGACACTCTGGGCCTCAATTTCTTCATCTATCTATAAAGGGGACATTAGACTTTTTGTATGGCTGAAGTGAGAAAGCACATTTAAGTTGTTTAGAATACTACCTAGCAGAGGTATTTTAAATGTTCAACAAATATTCTTATATGAAGCTTTTATACTGTTTTTAGAATGTTGAATGTTAATACAAAAAGCCACACATTGAGAATTAGACTCTAAGCTTTGAGTCTCAGCATCAGAGTGGGGGAAAAAATGAGGTAGGGGAAATATATGAAAAAAGTTTTAGTAGAAGATCCAAAACAATATACAAAAGAGTTAGGGTGTGTTCTAGAGAATAAACGCCTGGGGGAAGAGGAAGAAAGAAGGGCAATTTTCAAAAGAATAGAGTAGAAATTCAAGTAATTTTCAATAAGTATGGATCCGATCTGAAATGTACAAAATTCAAGATAAATGTTTATAAGTATAAACTTATCACTACTTTGTGGGTAGTTAACATGAACCACAGCTTTTTCAACCATTTTACTTTACTTTAGGAAACATGAATTTGGTATAATATCCAAAACAATCTGAGCAACAAAATATATCAAATATTTCCCTTTTTTGTGAAGATGCTTACAATAAATTTAGAAACTGGGAAACTTTGTAATTTATTACTCCAAATAGAATATCTGTAAATGTTTTAAATGGGAGGGTATGCCATAGTACAATTCCATTCAAATGAGTTGTTAAACAGCAAAGGTGATTACATAATGGAATAATATCTATAGATATAAGGATATGGTTTTTGTTACAACTAGTCTTTTACCAACTGCCTCATTTTCAGATTAGATCTCTTGTAGACTTAGATGTCAATTCAAAAAATCTTTCCATTATGTTTTTAGCAAGGTCATTTTATTCAAATCTAAAATGATATAAGGGAAAAATACAGCAATGGCATGATTTCCAACAGAAATAGTTGTAGATAAAAGGTTATTCTGTGTTCACTGCTGTGAGAATATATTCCTGATTATTTTTGCATACCTCAAAGACAGGAAATGTGGTAATGAAAGGTATTAGCATTTCTGTGATTTACCTAAAGCAGTACTAACTTCTGTTGGTTTTTAATAGTGTGGTCTGCAGGTGCCTGCCCCAGAATCACATAGAGATGTTGTTGAGAAATTTTGATCTCTTGGCATTTTCAAAACCACTGACTCATAATCTCTAGAGGTTGGCTCATGAATCAGTTTTTTTTTTTTTTTTTTTTTTTTGTACACAGGCATTTTCTTTAGAACCTATAGCTCTCTGATGTTGACAAGTGCAGGTTTTCTATGAGAAATTATAGTTAAAAATAAATTATGTTTTCTTTCCTGTAGGTTATGGAATGTACAAATAAATTAAACAAGCCAATCAGTGATAAAATGTCTGCTGAGAGAACAAAATATATATTAATAAATTTTTCATTTTATTTTACCTTGAAAAATATTTCCATAATTCTTGTATATCACAGATTCCACACAGAAAGATTTTAAAAACATACACATACTTGAGCTTGACTAAAATTACAGAAAAATAGAATGTCTGGAAAAATGTTCTCCTCAGGCAAATATAATTGTGCAATATCTAAATAGATATTCATCTAACATAACAAAAAAGATAGAAAATGTACATGTTATAGCCTGTTTATTTATGTTTCATTGAAGAAATTTAAGTGCCATATATTATTATATATTGTAAATTATATAATTTTTTCTTCTTTCAAAATCCCATCATGCTGTCATAAGAATGTAAGTGTGGTTTCAGAGATTTTTTTTTCCTCTGTGCAAAAATATGATAAAGTAGAGCAAATATAAGAAAGTTTACTAAATGTTATTTTTCAAAAAAATAGTAAATAATTTACTGAAAGGTTATGATAACTTGTGCTTTTATCAGGACAGTGAAAGAATCAACTCTTTTCCTCAATTCTTGCACACATTAGATAAGGAAATTTTTCATCTTTACTTGTCACAAAGATAGGCACTGATTGTTTTTGTTATAATTAGTGTTTATTTAAATTATGAAAGATGTTGCATATTTTATATGCTTATTGATTATTTATATGTTTATTGACCAAATCTGTTATAGGTTTGTTTAACTTACTCTTAATTGGTTTTTAAAGAATATCAGTTAATCCCATTGCTGTCATAAGGTTGTCATTCTTTTCTGGTGTGTTTTTCATATTTCAGCTTGTTTATTACCCATACAAGAGGGTCAAAATGTTGAGTATTAATTGATTGCTATTACCTTTTCTACTTTTGATACAAATAAAATGATTAGAAAGTCTTCATATAACTCTCTAAAAATCTTCATGTAACTCTCTAACGTTGAATCTGTGGCAGAAATATTAATATCTTTTGTGCTGTCATGTTACTTATACTCTATTGTAAACATCTAGTTTAAATCTTTTTTTTTTTTTAAGATTTATTTAGGCATACAGAACTGGGGTATAGGTTAGAGGTTCAGGGGTGAAAGGATTCACCAGAGACAGAGTGGGAAGCAGAACAGGCAGACTGATGAAGTACACTGCTAAAGGAAGCAGTGGGTGGGTCAGGAGAGGTCTATCATGCCGTGTGGGTCAGCTCTTGGCTGGGGATCGAACTCATGCTGCAGTGGTTGCAATAGCTTCATAGTGCTGTGCTCCAACCCTTCGTACCACCAGGGAGCACCCTTAAATTTATTTTTAAAGATTGTTTTACTATGCCTACAGTAGCTGGGGTGTAGACCAGAGGTGCAGAGGGGAGGAGGGAGAGGATGGGGAGCAGAACAGGTGGATCTACTGCTTTAAACTGTGAGTAGCTCCCTGGCTGGGTATCAGACTCATGCTACGGTGGCTGTCGGTAGCTTGATAGCACTGACACTTAATTCCATGTACCAGCAAGGAGGTTCCATGTATGTTTTTTAAATAAACTTGCATAGGTGACATATCTCTTTCACATGAAGTTTCCTGAATACATTACTTTAAATAGTCATATAAGGAATTCATTATATAGACATGACATATCTCTTAAGCATGCTACTTCCAGATTCAGTTTGCTCTTTTATTAAAAGTTGTATTGAATACATTTCTCATAGTCCTCTTAAAATTATAATAGACTCTTAGAAGTTGGATTCCTGGGTCAACATGACTATTTTTTCAACATTTTACATGTTTTACCATATTTCCCTGAAGAGATGTTTTATTGGCTATCCTCTCCTGAGTTATGTATGAGCTGTCTCATGTAACTGAAGTCTTGCAGCATTTGATGGTCTTTTTCAATCCAATCTATAACTTTAAAAATATTTGAAAATTTTAAATACAAAAGATATTTTTGAGCCTTACTATATTTTCTCATGGAACAGTTGCTCCAGTTTGTCTTAGCTAATTATCTAATCATCCATAAGTTTAAGAGATAATTTTAAAAACTTATAACTCTATAATATACTGGCATAAAGAAAATTTGACTAATGAAATGTGAGCTACATTTGCCCTTTTGTTGTTTGCTATCTGCATTTAAGCACACTGTCATGAAACTATTATCAACACTAAATAAGAAAGTTAAAGACAACCACAAATAAAAGACCAAATATAAATTAATAGCAATGAGAACATACTGATCAACATAAGTATAAAGTCAAAAAACAAAAACATCTTATTTTTAGTGTGTTACAATATTAACTACTAGTAAAATTGACTATTGAGATTGACTACCAATGAAATGAAGAAAAGATGGAAAAATAAAAGGAAAAACAAGATAGAATTTATTTATAAAAAACTCCTTTAAAGGTATAACTGGAAGACAACACAATTAATCTAGTAGAAAACACAGGGAATAATAATTATAAGCAAAGAAATTTATAGTTGTGTAAGGAAATCTATATATAATTAACTATAAATATCAATATTAATAGCTGCAACTAGTAAAAGAAATTAAATCTGAGGTAAAAGCAAAAGAAAAGACAACAATAACATGTCTTGTCTAGAAAAAGGTAGATACTGGAGTTAAGATAATTTAAAAACTAGTTGTTATTTTAAAAGAGACGGGAATTGTATATTTTCCTTAGACTTTGCTATACGAAGTACTCGGTTAAAAATGTATATATAAACATTAAAATCACGTAAGTATACGCTAATACATCCAAGCTGATGAAGAGAAAGAGAAGAATGAAAGCTAATAAAGAAAATTTTGTCAAAGCATAAATATCCGGAAAATTGGTTGGGAAGGAATAAATATTGACAATAAAAACACAAAAGTGTACCAAATATACTAGTAATCAATATATAATAAATAAAATCGACTCTCAAAGAACAAAAGCACATAGTTAATGCCTGTCTTTAAAGAATACACCTTTGAACAACCTAACATTAAAGTCAAAAGCATGGAAAATATACTAAGCAGTATCTTACCAATGGAGAAACATTACACAATGTGAGAATGAAAACTTTACACACTGATGAAGAGCATCATTATCATGGTGACTAAGAAAGATTTTGCCAGAAAGATATATTTCTAAATCTTTGAAATGTGTAACTTTGAACTCTGTGTTTCACACACATCAAACTCTCTTAATACTTATCACAAGACAAAAGAATCCTTTGTACACATGAGGACACTGAGGCAGGAGGAAGTTTAAGTGCCTGCTCTGGGCTCACACATCTAGCCGTGGGTAAAAGGAGGAATGTAGTTAATGGACATGGCTGCAAACATGGCTGGACAGCTACAGAACATGAGAAGCTACCATAATTATAGCAGGACTGCACATTACCTTTAAAATACTACAGACCATGGAACTGTTAACGCACATGATTAGGTCTTAGAGTAAAAAGAAAATTTAAAAAAGACCCAAGAGCAGGGAATATGTTATCAATATATTCAGTTAATTATACAGAAAAAGATTGCTTGGTCTCATAGCAAATACATATTGACATTTTTAGAAGACTAATATATACATATACTTCTAAAACACTTCTCTATTTAGATTGTATTGAATCTTTATATTTATTTGAGTAAAATGACCATTTTGACAATGTTATCTTTCCCATTCATGAGCAGAGAATATTTTCCCATTTCTTTGTGTCTTTTTTCTTTCATTGATGTCTTCTACTTTTCATTGAATAGATCTTTTACTTTTGCGAGGCATATCCTAGACATTTTACTTGTTTTCATTTTATTATAAATGAAATCATTTTCTTCCTCCTATATCTCACTTTATTTAGGAAGACAACTGCAAATAATGATAACTTCTTTCCTTTTATACTTTTATACTTTCTCTCATCTAATTTATCTCTCTAGAACTTCCAATATTATGTTGAATAGTAATGTGTTAAAGAACATACTTGTCATTTATGAGATCTTACTGGAAAGCTTTCTCTTTTTCACCATTAAGAGTAAAGTTGAATGTGGGTTTGTTGTGAATGGCCTTTATTATATTAAGGTATGGTCTGTCAACCAGGCTTTTATTATGTTAAGGCTTGTTCTATTTGCCATAGTTTTTTGGAGGGTTTTTATCATGAATGGGTGCTGGATCTTATCATATGCTTTCTTAGCATCTATTGATATGATTGTATGGTTTTCATCTTTCTTTGGCATTTTTCAAAGAACTAGAGCAAACACTATGGGAATTCATATGAATCACAAAATACTCTGGTTAGTAAAAGCAATCCTGAAAAAAGAAAAAAAAAATAGAAGTACCACACTTCCAGACTTCAAATTACATTATACAACCATAATAATTAAAACACTAAAAATAAATAAATAAAAGCCTGGTACTGGAACAAAACAAACACACAGCCAATGGAATAGAATCAGAAATAAACCCACACCTAGACAAACAGTTGATTTATGATAAAGAAGCCAGGAATATAAACTGGAAACAGGATAGCCTCTTCAATAACTTGTGTTGGGAAACTGGACAGCTGCATACAAAAGAATGAAACTAGACCACTCTCTCACACCACACAGAAAAATCAATTCAAAGTGATTAAAATACTTGAATGTAAAATTTGTACCATAAAATACAGACGAATACAGAGGCAAAATAGTTAAAGAAATAAGCTTTAGAGATGGCTTTAAGGATTTGTCCTCAACAGCAAGGTAAAAAGAAGAGAACATAAACAACTGGGACTACTTCCAACTAAAAAGCTTTGCACAGTGAAAGAAATCATAACTCAACAGAAAAGACACCTTACTGAGTGGGAGAAAATACTTGTACCCTGTAATCTAACAAAGGACTAATATCAAAGATGCACAAATAACTCATAAAACTGCACAAATACAAAACAAATAGCCCAATCAAAAAATGTGCAGAACCAAACAGACACTTCTGCAAAGAAGACATTCAGACTGCAAACAGACATCTGAAAAATTGTTCACCATTATTTACTATTAGAAAAATGCAAATCAAGACCACAATGAGATACCAGTTCACACCTGTGAGAATGGTCCCTATTGCAAAGACCAGAAACAGTAAATGCTGGCAAAGATGTGGAGATAAAATGACCCACCCACACTGCATATGAGAAAGCAAACTGGCCAATCTTTATGGAAAACAATATGGAGGTGCCTCAAAATATTAAAAATTGATCTACCATTCAACACAGTAATTCTACTCCCAGGCATCTACCAAAAAAAAAAAAAAATCCAGAAACACTAATCTAGAGGAAACTTGTACTTCCATATCTGTTGCAATACTATTTACTATAGCTAAATTATTGAAGCAACCAAAGTGGCACAAAATAGATGAGTGGATCAAGAAGTCATAGGGTGTGTGTGTACATACACACACACACACACACACACACAATGGAATATTACTTAGTGATCAAAAAGGTAAACTCTTGCCAGTTGTGACAATATGGAAGGAGCTAATGCTAAATGAAACAGTCAGAAGGAGAAATATAAATGCCAGATGGTGTCACTAGTATATGAAATATAAAGTAAGCAAAGTAAGAGATAAAGGTGACAAACTTTTGATAAGAATGTAGACAATAAGGAGATTAAAATAGTTTTTAAAAAGTTAGTGGGGCCCTCCCTGGTGGCG
>NW_004567132.1:19154585-19189168 GCF_000260355.1 Condylura cristata | reverse complement strand
CTGCGCCACCAGGGAGGGCCCTGTTTTAACTTTATTTTAATGATTGGGAAGAAAAGGGGTAAAGGGAAATTTGGGAGAAGAGAAAGAGGAAGGAAGGGAGGAAAGGAGGAAAGATACAGCAAGGAAGGGAAACAAGGAAGAAAGGAGGAAATACAACATGACTCAACAAGGTTTAAACTATTTACTGCTTGACCCTCTGCAAACTGTTTTTTAAGTTTTAATGATACTAGTATTGTATAATATATAGAGAGAGCACTTACTAGTTACTGTCAGAAAATTTTCTGAAATACTTTTTATATTTTTCCCCATTTTACAGAGAATGAAATCAAGGCTTAGAATAAAATAGTTTCCTAAATCACAGGGTTCATAAACAGTGTAACATAGATTCTGACTCAAGCTGGCCACCTCTACAGCTCAGACATTTGCAAGCATTAATTGGAATGATCACACCCAGTCAGGACAATAGGATGATGGTTTTAAATCTGGGCTCTGAGGTTGGAGGTATAGTTATACATATAATGAGTTCTTCAAGGTTTTTTTGTTGTTGTTATTCAGATTCTGTTTTTAATTTTATTGTATCTTTTTTTCCAGAGAGATCTAAAGTCAATTGTAGGAAATATGAACAAATTCAGTTTCCTAGTAACATCACCATTTATTTTGAAAATACAATTAAAAGATTCCTCTTGAGTTTCAAAAGATAGCAATTTGAAATTTGTGCAGTTTAACTTCTCCTTTAGTGTTAAGATTCAAAGAGAAAACTCAGGATGGCAAAAGAATATGTGAATGATTATAACTTACAAAGTTTGCTAAAAAATCGGTTTTGGACTAAGATCCAGAGAAATTTTGGAAAGAAGAAAGTAGGAAACTGGAGATTAGAAAAAACAGAGGAACCTGAGAAATTAATAGGCTCATAAAATAATTTCTGGAAAACATTCTAGAAGCTGAAACATCATAATAAAATAACTATAAAAGTTTAATACAAAATTTCCTTTTAGTAAAGGAGACAGAACTTCTCTCTAAAAAACTGCAATTAAGGGCTCTCCCTGGTGGTGCACCGTGTTAAAGCACCGCAGTATGAAGCTCTCTGAAGCCACTGCAGCACATGTCCGATCCCCCGCCAGGGAGCTGACCCACATGATGTGGCAGACCTTTCCTGACCCGACCACTGCTCCCCTCAGCAGTGTAAGTTGTCAGTCTGCCTGTTCTGCTCCCCACTCTGTCTCTGGTGAATCCTTTCACCAGCCACACCTCTGGCCTGTACCCCATTTCTATAATCATAAATAAATCAATCTTAAAAAAAATTGCAACTAAAAATTTCTAACTAGATCAAGTTATAACCACAAAATGTTTGCTACTGCAGTTATAAACCAGATGTAGTTCATCTTTGGAACTAGATATTTGGGTCTCTAGACTAAAGAGTTTTGAACCAAATTAAGAATGGCATTAAAATTTCATTAGTGAGGCCCTCCCTGGTGGCGCAGCAGGTTAAAGCACACAGTACTAAAGCCAAGTCCGCATGAGTTCGATTCCTGCCTGCCCCGGAAGTGACCACATGGAGCCGCAGACCTCCCCTGACCCGCCTGCTGCTCCCCTCAGCAGTGTACTTCATCGATCTGCCTGTTCTGCTCCCCACTCTGTCTCTGCTGAAGCCTCTTGCCACCCCTGAGCCTCTGGCCTGTACCCCAGTTCTGTATGTACAAATAAATAAATCTTTAAAAATTTTTTTTTCATTAGTGAAAATAAAGATATTAAGAGTAGCCATTATGCTAGAACCATCCTAATCTAGAGGATTGAGCTCACAACCAAATGAAAGGTCCTCCTGTAGACCCTAGACTTGATGTAGTGAGCTTCATTTCCATATTAGGAATGATGGTAAAGGACACTTCATTTGCATATTTGTTTGCTTGAGGAAACCCGTCTGTCTAATATGGAAACCATAAAAAAGGGGGTATTAGGTTTTAATACCTGGATTATCCTTAACCAACATTTGTCAGTTATGGAGAGAGGAAGTTTGCTTCAAGTCAGTCCTCTGTCTTCAACCTATTTTCACTTGCCTTGACATTCTTTTTAGCTCCTCTTTCTCACACCTATTGCAACTTGATTATATTAACTTCTTTCTAGAAGTGATTTCCTCCAGCTTCATAGCGTCATGTAATTTTTGTGTGTTCTAATCTTACTGATGTTTTATATTTTTATTCAGCAGTTGAAACTTGAATAGGCAGGATGTGGAGATGAACTTTCCTTCTAGCTTTAGATCTTTCTAAGTAGAACAGCCTATGTCAAAAGCTCTCCAGTCTCTCACTTCTAGCAAGCTTTTGTCTTCTTTAACTCTGTAACTGAGCAAGTTCATCTTGTAATTCCACTCCGAGCAGTAACTCCATGGCAGTTACTGTCAACTAGTAAATATATATATATATATATATATATAAATCAAGGGGAGGGCAGAACAGGGATGAAATTCTACTAAGGTCTCAATTCTCAGTTTCTTCTTTTTTAAGATATATTTATTTTGGCAAGTACTGAGGTATTAGGTCAGAAATGTGTCTGTGTGGAGGGGGAGGGTTGAGAATACTTACCAGAGATAGAGTTGGGAGCAGAACAGGTGGAGCTACTGAAACAGACTGCTGAGGGAAGCAGCAGGCAAGACAGGCGAGGTCTGCTGTGCCATGTGGGTAACTCCCTGGCCAGGGAATGAACTCATATTGCAGTGGCTGCAGATAGCTTCATAGTGCTCAGACTTAACCCTATGCCACCAGGGAAGCTGCAGATGCTGAGTTTCTGTTTTTGATATTGTTTGTTTACCACATGTAATTCCAGGTGTAGGGTATCTTGAAGCTCTACTATTTTTATAATTTGAAATTCTTCAAAATGTAGTTTTAAAAAAGGGAGGAGACAGGCCCTCCCTGGTGGTGCAGTGGGTTAAAGCACAGGACTAAGAAGCTAAGGCCATTTCAGCATGAGTTCATCCCTGCCCTGGAGGTGACCCACATGGCGCCACAGACCTCTCCTGATCCGCCCGCTGCTCCCCTCAGCAGTGTACTTCATCGATCTGCCTGTTCTTCTCCCCACTCTGTCTCTGGTGAGTCCTCTCACAGCACCTGCACCTCTGGCCTGTACCCTAGCTCTGTATGCATAAATAAATAAAATCTTAAAAAAAAAAAGAGGAGACATGAAACAGTGTCCCATATTCCCTGAAGTATATTACAAACTTTGTAGAAGTACAGCTCTTCCAGTTTATATTTGTAGTATCCTTGGGTTTCTGAATTTAGAAACAATAAAGCAAAGAAAATCCTTATTTAACATTTTTCTGAAGTATGTTTTATTTCAGTATGCAAATTCTTGTATACAGTGTAAACATTCAATATATTATCTGTTTACCTCTTCCATAATCTCTTTGTTACTCTCACAATAAATGAAATATCATCACAGATTCTCACTGTAAGTTGTCAGTCCAAGTTTCAGAAATTTTAAGTGACTTTCATTTTTTTTCACTGTTTTCCTTGTCATTATTTTTTTTATTTATTTTTATCTGTTTTCATAATTTTATTCTTTGTTTGTCTTTAAGGACTGGGGAAATGCATAAAGGTCTGTAACCAGATGTGATTTTAAGCCAAAAGTGTTCCCAATCTGGTTGATATTCCTGATGACCCTTTTTAGTAAGGCTTTTCCCCCCCCAGAAATCATTAAGTTTATTTCTGTGAGCAAGTAAATTGTGTTTGACCAGCTGTTCTATTGCACTCATTTCCAGAAAGAATTGAATTTGCTTCTGAACTCTGAACTCACAATGGCTAAACTTGCCAAAATGTGTTTTCTCATTCCTACCCCGAAAGACCAAGCACACACAGTTATTTAATATAATGTGATTTTGACTGTTGGCTTAAAATGAAATGGAAGCTTACAGCAACTACCACAGTATATTTTCCATGAAGTGTCATTGTGTGTCTTATGGAGTGAAGAAAGCACTATTTATGCTGAAATATTATTTGCAATTTATTTTCCTTTATTGAATCAATACTAATATATATGGAGTCTTTACCAGACCTCAATGCCTAGTAAACTTTTAGCAGTTTAAAATGAAATGACTGCATTTGATTTATGATTTATAATTAAGGTTTTTTTTGTTTTTTTTTTTTTAAATCACCAATACACCTGAAATGCATGGTAAGGAACACTGCATCTGTTAAAGATTCAGCAGGCTTGTTTAAATCTGGTGCTGTGCTTTGCATCACTATAACTCCCCACCTAGTAAAATGTCTAGCTCACAGAAAATAGTCATTGTATGGTAATTTTTATGTATAAAAATATAAATAAGTGAAAGGTAACCTGGTGAAGATGAGTTCTCTATGACATTTCTACATGCCTTGGGACAGGTTTTGTCCCAGATTATCTTTCAATGGGTATTTGTATACCTCAGAACTTTAGAAGATAAAATTATAGTCTCCCTCCAAGACAGAGGGCAGATTCGTTCCTAACCAAAACAACAAAGATGTGTTCCACCTGTACAATATTAGGTGAGTCTGCAGAAACCTTTATAATATAGTTTTTTAATCGCCCATGCATGGCTCCTAAATTTTAACATAGACCCACTGTGTGCACAACTTCTCCCTTTCTGTATGCACCTCTTCTATGGAACTTGCAGGCATAAAGCACTATGCAAACACAACACCCATGTTTCTTGTTGCACCATCAGTCACACAAAAGTCTGAGTCTCTTATGAATTCTGAGTCTCAAGTCATCATGTGCAAATTGTGAGAGACTAGCTTGATAGATTTCTAGTATTGTAGCTGATATTCAAGTAGATTCAAAATCTCTTGTTCCCTTGAAAGATATTTGATGCAGTCGGTTAGCACTCAGTTCCACAGCACATTATGACTTTTCAAATAGCTAACAAGATGATGAGTCCCAGGTAAGATCTTTGGAATTTGACAGATAAATATTACAGGGAAAAGTTGGAGAAAGGGATGGTTGTGATGGTAGAAATTTTAATAGGAGATGAAAAATTGTTTTCTAGGTATTCAGATTAGCTGCTGAAAGGAAGAATATAATGAAAGTTTGAGGAAAAGAGACAGTTCTTAATGTGTCATCTAGAATGGGAAATGTTGCTGAGTAGACAGATAATAGGATTGATAGGTGGTATTGAGAGCACCACTGAATTAATAATATATCAATCTGATGATTTTCAACCTCATGTGATTAGATGTTTCCAAAAGAATCAAGTGGGATGGAAGACCACGTTTAGAGTCTTACTTTCCTGGTAGGAACAAGGAATATTATCCTTTTACTGGACATCTTGAGTTGAACATTAAAGGTGCATGTTAAGTCTTAGCTAATTGTACATCCACAAATATTGGAGATCATTGAGATGATGGATGAGAAGCATCCCATTAACAGGGAGGTTACTATTTGATTCTCTAGAAAAAGTTGAAGCCAACATACATATTCTAAATTTTTTTACTATATGAAATAATCCTTCCCATCTAGCTGCTGTGTTACAGACTAAATCACCTTCTCTTGAAATCATGTATTAATGAGGGGCCTTGGGCATGAAACTAGAGCTAATTTGCATGGATGCTTCAGTTCTCTTCATTATTGAAGTCTAGCCAGACCATGTCACTAAGGAGCTGTGAGTGATGGGGAACTTCAATGAAGCACTTGGCAAATGCATGTCAGAGAAATTCTTAATAACAATAAATCCTCTGACAAGACAAGAGCACTTAAGTCTGATGGTGACAGTCTAGTTTACAGAAATAAAGCCAAAGTTCTCTGCTCCATTTTCAGGGTCTGAATGCTTTTAATCATGCTGTTTGGCAGATAGTTATATCAATCCATCTCATCATATCTAAATTCTGCCATCTTCGGCTAGTCATCCATAGACATATTTCTAAATTTCAAAAACAAATCAAATATCTTTTTTCTGTTTCTTTTTTTACAGCAGCCGTAGAAATATTGTCTCATTTACAGTTTGAGAAAGAATGATACCCCATGAGAAATAAAACTGTTTTCTCTTTTCCCCAAATTAGAATCATAAAAATTTCCCAAGTTAGAGTCCTTGCAATGGTTGAGGTTTCAGGAAGTTGCATTGCCAGAGGCAGTAGGTATTAGACTGGGTAACTTGATAGTTTAGATAGTTACAGTCTCACATCAAGATCTGTCCCATTTTCTACTCCTTTCTTTTCCCTTTTCAAAAAAAACAAACAATCCAGCATTTTCCCTTGCTATTTTTCCAGGCCTGAGTTTAGATTAGACTTAAAAGGACAAGGAATATATGTCAATGGAAAGGCATGTGCATTCTCTATTCATAATTGCAGGGCCTAATTTCTGATCAGCTACTCCCTGGGTCCCTCAGTTCCAATCTGTTCAATTGCTCCTAGTCACTTGCTTGAACTATCAGGAAAAACTTGGGGATGATGCCAGTCACAGTTTAGTTTAGGGATTCTGATATATTATGCGCACAGCCCTGCCTCAAAGTCCCTAATGTCTCTTTATTTCCTATAGCTAGAGTCGAAATGGATTAAAACTGCAACTAACCAAGAACTATGTCTTATATTTTTTTCTTTACCGTCAGTTGTGAGCATAAAGTTGGACCTTGCGAGAAGTAGAACTTAATATAAATATTGTTTATTTTATGTTCACATAAACCATCTAGATTTGGATTATGAGTATATTTTATTGAACTCATTGAAACAGAGTCTTGCCATCTATAAGTATAATTATTAGAATACAATTCATGGTTTATTATGAGAATGAAATTGGAAGTTATTTAAAATGGTTTGTGCTTTTAAAGTGGGTGGCTTATGTTTAAGAACTCAAAGGTATGTCATAGTACCATAGGGCAAAGGTTAAAAAGAAAAAAGAAATCAGAGCAAATCTATAAGCATATTGCGTTAACTTTCATTTTTCTTCTATCTGGTTAACTGTCACAGCAACTACCATTTTTATTTCTTGAATTCAGTTCTTCTGCCTTTTCAAAACATATAAAAGAAATAATTGTCCCTTTACAGTAAATGATCTTCCTTTCTTTAAGTCCAAATTCTATATTCTTTGGTAAAAGACAACATGGGCTTAATCTGTTCCTGACTGAAGGCAGAAGGGAACATTGGTGATGTCATACAGTAGAAATCTGATTCTTTTCAAGCACCACAGTGCTTGAACAGTGGATCAAAAGAAGTTTCTAGGTTAAGGCACAGGGGAAAACAAAGCTTGGAGTAGAAATGGAACAGTTCTGTGTAAGAATACAAAGTAAGAAAGAGAAGCATATAGGAATAAGTCCTGAAGAATTTGTAGGGTTAAAAATTGGGTGAATGACAATATGGCTATCAAGGCAGAGAAATTGCTAAAGAAGTAGAAGATCCAGGATATGTCTTAGAAGCCAAGTAAGAATGTTTCAAGGAAAAGGGAATGATAACTCAGGAAACACACAAGTGATTTAAGTAAATCAAGTACCATGAAATGACAATTAGACCTGGGGATCTTGGTGAGAAATATAGTGAAGGAAAGCTGAATGCAAAGCCTCATTATATCACGGGAATGGACATGGGGGAGATAAACAATTTATGAAATGATGCTTTTAATAAAGTTGACTGAAAAGAATATGTATTTATTGTCTTAACTTTCAAAGAGATATTTCAACCAATCTGGACTGTTTTATTTCCCATGCAAATGCTGGCTAAATTGCTCCATAAATAGAGATTTTTTTTGTTTAGATTTAAAATATATAGAGAAAATAAAGATGCAAATAAAACTACCCACAATTCTCGTACTTAAACACATTTTACACGAACATAGCAATAGGGATGCCTATATTGCTATGCATTAATAAGGGAACTCAAATAAATTCTTATTACTTAACCTTCCCTGTATTTAGGAAGAATTTTTACAACTTATTTCAGAGATATTTCAAACTTTAAGTCACTTACCCTTATGCCAATAGTAAAATCAATAGAGCTTTTCTTGTTGCTTGATTACTGAAAGACTCCTTCACTTGTTCATAATTCTTCATGTAATTAAAAAAATGCTAACTATTTCACAGAGCTGGAACATAGACTTATTCATTGTAATTAAACATCATCTTCTGGAGATGGGCTTTAGCTTGAATATAAATATGTGAGAACAAAGGTTTTCAATGACTAGTGTATTTCTCAAAACATCAATATTCAATAAACATGGTCTTGGTAAATTCATTCCAACTAAGGTGCTTTTTATTTGTAACAGTCAAGATATAGATCTGGATTCTATCTGTGGATAGAGAAGGTTTTATTCTCTCTTTCTCTTATTTATTTATTTTAAAGATTATTAGTTCTTACATCTCATTAGTGTTCTACTCTGAATGTAGAAATAGAAGTTTGGATCCTGAAAGAGTTGTTAGAATCCATAAAAGTAAAATCCTTCTCACTGAAGGATCAATATTGGCTTAAAAGTTTGATTTAAATAAATGTTGTTTGTTTATCTGCTAAGAGGTAGGATTATGTGATTATTGGGGATTTGTTCTACTCTGGTGAATCTAAAAGCAGTGATTTTCCCACACCGTATTACTATAAGAATGATAATAACAAAAATAATAGAGGTGCTTCTGCTTATAATGGTGATTCTATGATCTCTAGGCTCATTTTATATGCCTGTTTTACTGTTAAAACAGTTATTTATTGGAATGGATTCAGTTACACTGCTGTCTTCCTTCTCAGGGTATAGTATATACTGCATTAGAGACCATTGACTCCCTGAGAGTGAGGCAAACTGCCAGGAGATGGAGGATACAGAAAAAGAGGGAGTGAAAGGGCATGATGAAAATTACAGAGGGAATGAACAGGAACTCAGATGACTGTATATTCTGAGAGAGTTGTCTCTGGCTTTAAGCTATTAGACAGCTGTTGCTTTAAAATATATCAAGGTACAGGCTTTGTATATAGAATATTTAGTCCTCTGCAGGCAGCTCCTCTTTCCTTGTTTGCACTGGAATCCACAATTGGCTTTATTTTCTAAGTCCTTTAAAATGGAATCAATTTTGTAGCTTCCTCAAACCTCAGCCCCTATCTATAGTAGCTAGTTTGTAGACTGAGTTTTTAGGGAAACTTAAAATAAATATGTGCTGAGGACTAGACAGTAAACATTCCTGCGCTCAAAGGCTACCCATCTTGCTAAGAGGTGACAGGTGTGCTGATGGTGAATTCTAATGTTCATGCAAACACGGAGAAGTAAACAAGAACTTTTTCTCTTGTTGTCCACGGCGTTATCTGCTTCTAAATGAATGGTTTATGGAAGGTCCTTTACCAACTAAAATTCCCCTTTTGAGATTCAAATTCAGTTGTGTATAGAGAGAACACATGTAGCTCACTTATCTTTAGTAATTTTGTAGCTGTGGTAAATGACTCAATCATAGGTAGAATTATGTATCACTTGTAACTGAAGCTTTCCATTATACCAAGAAGTGCTCTAGTTCAATTATTTTAAAGGGTTTCTTCTCATTTCTCATTTCAAGGAGTTATATAATATGTTTAGTTAGAATTCCAAAGCATTCTTCTTAATACTTTCTTGGAAAGGAGAATACAAATATTCACACACTGTGTTCTATTAGAGTTGTGGTCTACACATAATAGGTCCGGTTATTTATGGTAAATCCTTCCCCTTATTTTGAGTATTTGATATTAACTAGAAGCATTTTGAATAGCACAATTATTAGTCATTTATTATTTTTGTCACAGTTCTGAGTCAGAATGGAATTTTGGATTGGAAGCAAAGCTCAGTAAGCCATATCAGTACGACAAGACAGCACTCAGGAAATTGTACATGGCCCTAATTCCTTATAGGACATAAGGGAAATTACCACCACTACTCCTATTCAGTAGATGACAGTAATAACACCTGGCTTACTGCTGTCATTAGAGACAAGGCTGGAGTCTGTGTCTGTTCAGGATGATATGCTATATTCTTAAGATGCTTCTTTTCCCTACTTTTAAAATATAATTTAATTTCATTATTTTTCATCCTTACCTCCCACTTTCTGTTTCTTTTCAATATTCAGATCCATGGATTAAAAATATGTGGAAGCCACATGACAACTACATAATATAAAATTTTGAGGCGAAGTAGAATTTTTACTATGAATAATGTAACATTCACTGTGGATTTTAATTATGTACATAGTATAAATTTTATAGTGACAAAATAGCACTGTGGTTAGGAACATGGATTCTGGAAACTAGTTGCTCAGCTTCAAATTCCCTCTTTACCACTTACTTCTTATTGATTTTAGATAACTTATTTAACCTCTGTTGCCTACTTTTCTCATATGTGAAATGATGAGCAATAATAGCACCCATATGGGTTCTTATGATAACCCTCTGCTAAATATATAAAGTTATACATCAAAAACTATTTGCAGATAATGTGATCATATGCATAGAAATATCCCAAAGACTGCAGTAAAAAGCTATGAGAAATAATAAATGAATACAGCAAAGTGGCTGTCTACAAAATTAACACAAAAATTCATTGCATTTCTATATACAAATAATGGATCACCAGAAAGAGAAATCAGGAAAACAATCATATTTATAATTGAATCAAATAGATTTAAATACCATAGAATAAATTCAACCAACAACATGAAAGACAGATACTGAAAACTAAAAGACACAATGGCAAGAAAGTTATTTAGTGCTCAGGGTTTGAAAAAAAAAATTATTAAAAATGGCTATGTTAGGCCCTCCCTGGTGGCACAGCGGGTTAAAGCACAGCACTAAGAAGCGAAAGCCACTTCAGCATGAGTTCAATCCTGGCTCTGGGGGTGACCCACATGGTGCAGCAGACCTCTCCTGACCTGCTCCCCTCAGCAATGCACTTCGTCAATCAGCTTGTTCTACTCCCCACTCGCTCTCTAGTGAATCCTCTCACCACCCCTGTACCTCTGCCTATACCCCTGTACCTCTGCCTATGCATAAATAAATTAATCTTTTTTAAATATTGGCTATGGTAACTCAAACAATATACAAAGTTAGTGCATTTGCAATCAAAATCCCAACAGCATTCCTCATATAAATTGGAACAGAAAATCATGACATTTGTTTGGAACTACAAAAGATCCCAAATCGCAAAAAACACTTTTGAGAAAAATAACAGAAAGGATGTATTATATACCCCAACTTCACATTATACTACAAAGTGATCATAATTAAAACATCTTTATTGGAACAAAAACAGATACAAATCAATGGAACAGAATTGAAAGCACAGAAATAAAACCACACACATATGGACAACTAATTTATGACACTGGAGCCAAAATCTTATAATGTAGTAAGGAAAGCCTTTTCAGTAAATGGAGCTGGGAAAACTAGGCAGCTGAATACAATAGAATGAAACTAGAGCATGACCTAACACTATACACACAAATTAATTGAACTGGATTAAAGTCCTAAAACAATGAAATAAATAAAAGAAAACATAAGTAATATTCTCCTAGATGTCAACCTCAGAAATATGTTTGAGGACTCAGCTCCAATGGCTAGGGAAATAAAAAAAAAAAAATAACAAATGAGATTACATCAAACTAAATATCTTCTGCACAGTGAAAGAAACTTGCATTGAACAGACATCACAGGGCCCTCCTTGGTGGCACCACAGGTTAAAACGCAGCACTAGGAAGCTGGCTAAGGCTGTCTCAGTGCAAGTTTTATCCCAGGCCAGGGAGCTGACCCACAAGGCACAGCAGACTTCTCCTGACCCGCCTGTAGTGTACTCTGTCAATCTGCTTGCTCTGTTTCCCACTCTGTCTCTCACTGCCCCTGCACCCCTGGCCTGTACTCCAGGTCTGTATGCATAAATAAATCAATCATGAAAATAAAGAAATGTGGTAAAGAAGATGAATTTGAAAATATTAAGGAGGTAAAATAACTGATATTAGGATGGCGTGATCTCAAGATGGTAGTGAAACTTTTATTTTTATTACAATCTATTATGTTTATTTTATTTTTTATTTATTTTTTTTAAAGATTTTTTTATTTGTTCATACAGAACTGGGGTACAGGCCAGAGGCTCGGGGGGGGGGCGAGAGGATTCACCAGAGACAGAGTGGGGAGCAGAACAGGCAGATCGACAAAGTACACTCCTGAGGGGAGCAGTAGGTGGGCCAAGAGAGGTCTGCCACACCATGTGGTCACCTCCGGGGCAGGCGGGAATTGAACTCATGCTGAAGTGGCTTTAGCTTCTCAGTGCAGTGCTTTAACCCACTGCGCCACCAGGGGGGACCTATTATGTTTATTTTATTAAAAACTTTTACTTTTATCTCAATCTTAATTTACAAAGTTGTCATATTGTCTTTGTCTTTTACACATAGTTTAAAGGATTGTTTCAGAATATATTAGGCATAATTAGTTCACTGAAAAGATGAGTATTGTGTCCTCTAGATTACGTAGAACTATAGTTAGCAGAAGATGTACATTTGTAGGAACATTTTCTTGTAAAAGGACATAAAATTGAGCATTTTAATTTGTTTAAGGTAACAAGGCAAAAAACAGAAAGAATGACAATGGAGAGAGGGAAATGATTAAGACAGCATTATCTCAGAAAGTAAATGGAAAAGAGAGCTGGAACAAGGGGTAAATTTAATTTTATAGAATAAAACAAAATTTTATGGTTAGGATGAAAGAGTGCAATAAGATTCATTTGCCAGTGGAAAAAAAAGGAAATTTAAAAAGTCCCTGCCTTTTTTTTTTCAATGAAAAAAGAAAATCGATTGCTAAAAGGAAGAAAGGTGTGAAGCATTTGGGATTTTCAGAAATAAATCAATATTTAGAAGAGTTCCTGAAAGAGTAACAAAGAACTAACTAGGAACTTGCAGAGAGAATCTGGCATATTTTTGAATTTGGATGAAATTATGAATTTCTGGAGGCTAACAAGATTGTAAGATTTTTGTCATGCCTTCAGGTATTCATAAATTAGCCAAGGTACCATAAAATCGGCTGCCTAAAACCCAAAACAGAAAACCTAAATATTTTGATTTCTCAGAGATGAAAATTGGGTACCAGAGCAATGAGCTAAATTCAGTGGTGAGATAATGAAAATGGTGGCGTGGAAGGATTCTAAAATGTTGGGATGGATTAAAATATATATCGAGGGAAAGTAATTAATGGATTAGGGAGAGAGTAATTTAGGTAACAATTATGGGAATTTAAAAAATAGGCAGTGGATAAAAGTATCCTTCAAGCTACTGACTATTAAAAGTTACTATTCCCAATTTATTCATTGAATTTCACTGAATTATATGCAATTAAGAGTCTAGAACTCAAAGTTCCAGTTCTGCTCTTCTACTTTCTGGCAAGAGGATAGTGGGGAATTTTAACATCATTGTTCTAATTTACTTATTCATAAAATATAGTACTTTATTATTGGTAGGCATTTTATTCATATATATTGAATAAATAAGTATAATCATTTGAGTTTAACATTATGGTTTATATGTCAGTATAGTACATTTACATTTATTATATGTGTAAATATATTTTGTTATTAAAAATATTACAGAGGAATTAATATAATAGAACAGAGCTCATAAAATCTTCCAATGTCAGTCATTTCTCCTTTAACTAACTTAAATTGACTATAGTTCCCATTAGTCTACCCTGTTGAATAGAAATGAAAAAAAAAAAAAGCAAATATTATTAACAGCATTCTCTCTTTAAAACTTTTGAGGGTATTATGACTGTCCCCATGATCCTGTATTTTAACCTCAATCCTCGAAATATGTGTGATTGAAATTCTCAGCCTTTCCTACCACTACATCGCCTTTGGCTTGCAAAGGTATGGAAAACCTTAATGATAATACAATTTATAGCATTATATTTTATTAGACTTAAGCACGCTATGTTGTAATAACCTTCACATTTTTCTCTAATTAGAAAAATGTTTCAGAATAATAAGAAAATGGCCAAGGGCGTATAGGAAAAATGAATTTTTAAAAATAACTACAATAATTACTATAATGTGGTATTGATGAAAAATGGGATGCAAAACACAAAAACAGACCCTAAATGTGCAAGAATTTTATGTATGTTATTTTATGTGACAGATGATTGATTGGTTTTAAATCTCATTTAAATAATGTGATTGGATTTGGGGGGAAAACAGGAAACTATTGCCTCCCAACATGTAACAAAAATGAATTTTCATTTTGATTAAAAGGTTAAAGTTAGAAAACAACCATATAAAATATTTGGCAACTTACCTGATTTTGGTTGCAAAAGGTTTATGACCAAGCACAATTACAAAATATTAAAGCAAATTTGAGCCATCATAAATTAAGGTGATAAACTAGTAAAATATTCTTATTAAATTAATAATAAATAAAGAAGATTGAAAACTTACTGTGGGCAAATCTCAGCTTTGCATGCATTATTTTTATTTAATTTTCATATGGTGAATAAAGAATTAATATAATTAAATATAAAATGTTTTAACCAATCAATAAGTAAATCTTGAACCAACGAAGGGGGTAATGTAATAAAGTATCAGGAGAGGCAATTCACACACAGAGATAGTAGTCAAAATATATATTAAATATTTGTACTCCAATAATATTACAAACATTTTTAAATTAAGCTAGTAAAATTGCTAAGTTTTTATCAAATACTACCAAAGTTGTAAGCAAATAGATGTCATTTATTGTAGTTAAGTATATCTATTGGAAAAATCTCTCAGGAATAATATATATATATATGTATATCACTGAATATTAAAGATGATAGTCTTTAACAGTAACTAAATATCTATTAATTATCTTATTGAAAATATTCAAAGATGTGTAAAATTATGTATGGAAATAACTATTTTTAAAAATGATTTATTAATTTGTGCATACAGAACTGGGGTACAAGCCAGAAGTGGAGTGGTGGTGAGAGGGTTCACCAGAGACAGAGTGGGGAGCAGAACAGGCAGATCACTGAAGTACACTGCTGAGGGGGGGAAGCGGGTGGGTCAGGAGCACCATGTTCCGTGTGGATCCCTCTGGGGATGTTATCGAACTCACGCTGAAGTGGCTGCGGCTGGCCTGCAGAGCTGCGCCCCAATCCGCTGTGCCACCAGGGAGGGCCAAGAAATAACTATTAAAAGCTAAAAACACCACATAATAGAAATTTTTCCTGACATGAAGTCATGTTTTATGTGGACATTTAAGAAAAGCATTTCAGTAATTAATAATGGGGGAAGCTCTGACTCCAAAGTGTTATATAAAGGTGATTATGATTTAACATAAAATACTACATTTAAATATATGACTATTATGCATAGAACAGTATAGGAGTAAAACATTAAAATACTAACAGTCTCTCAGAGTATTAATTATTTTGTTTTCTTTTTTTACCTGAGTGTAGTTATTAAGTCCCTATAATCAGTATTCAAGACAATTGTTAATTTCTTAATTTTAAACAATTTTAAAATAATATGCATATGAACTGACTAATGTTATATAACTGACTAATATAGCTAACGTTTTACTCATTAAAAATTAGGTTTTTTCCTAATACAAAATTAGGTTCTTAATGTAATATGTTGCATATTTTTTCTTAAATTTATTCAGGTTTTAGTCAGGTTTTCAAGTTTGCTTTAGTGATATGCTATCTTTCAGTTGTTGCTGTCTTCTTAACATGTGACATCTCAAGAAATACAATGACCAATCATATTGGGCTTGGCAAATGAATGAATTTCGTTTTTATTTATTTTTAAAGATATATTTTTATGTATTTATGCATACAAGATCTAGGGTGCAGGCCAATGGTGTGGAATGGTAGGATGAGAGTATCCACCAGAGACAGAGTGGGGAGCAGGTCAGGAAGGACTACTGAAATACACTGCTGAGAAGAGCAATGAGTGAGACAGGAGAGGTTTGCTGAGCCATGTTGGTCAGCTCCCTGGCCAGGGATCCAATTCATGCTGTCGTGGCTGTAGTGGTGATAGCCTATAATGCTGAGACTTCAATGCCTGTGCCGCAAGGGAGGCCCTGAATTTCATAATTATATGCATAAGTCTTGAGAAGATTTGAAGCAGATATTTGGCCTAAGTAGATGCTTCCCATTTCTTTAGTATTCAGGAAGACTAGCACTATTGGGGAATGATTTCCCCAAGCATTGACTAAAATACCAATGTGGAATTGAAATGTGGCTGTGGTTCTTGATTTTCTGTAGAATATCCCAGCTATGCTAATTTACAGTGTGGTATGAGAAATAGGGAAAGGTCAATATTATCTTTGCTCATTTTGCCACATTATCATGACACTTTTTTACAAAAGGTTATTCTTATGGTTTTTATTTTGTTTCTCTTCAAACACTCTTGAAATTTGACTTCATCTAATAAAAATATTAAAATCTACATAAATGTTTTAAGAATAGCATACAAAGTATGCAAATGGAATGCCTACATATATAATAAAATATTTCCGACAAAACATAATTTAATTGTACTCCAGTTTATAACTATGAAACTCTATATTATGAAATAGCACATGTAAATATTATAGCCCATAAGGGATGACACTGTAAATTTCTTCAAGGTGATAGAGGAAGATGTGGTAAGTTACAATGTTTCATAATTGTGACAGTCAAATAGCACTTTACATATCCATAAAAAGTTAAATGTTTATCCTTCATTATAATTAAAATACTTAGAGTACAGCTCACACACTTATTTTGTATATAGGAAAAATGGTACATCAGAGATTGAATGATAAAATCTGAAACCTATATCATATCAGCATTAGTGTTAGTACTCAAAATTAAGTTGTTGATTTTGTAATTATTTCTATCTACACTTAATCTTACCCATTAGCTCTTTTGGTGGTTATTCACACTGATGAATAGCTATTATTATTTTAGTTATTTTAAAATTTTTTAGAATAATGTGTATGTGAGATAACAATGTTATACTCATCATTAAGAATTAATTAACAACTATGAAAAAAGAGATTATGAAATAGCACATATAAATATTATAACTCACAAGGGATGCCACCATAAATTTCTTCAAGGTGTAGAGGAAGATACGGTAAGTTACAATGTTTCATAATTGTGACAGTCAAAGTTTTTTCTAAAACAAAATAAGATATTCAGTGTCATAACTTGCATAATAAGATGATGTGACCACTGAAATGAGAGTACATAGCCATGGTACAGTGAAATATGGACACATGGTCTTACAGATTTATGTTAATAGGCATTTCTCAAAAAATAATAATCCTGGTTCTCATTTCTAACCCACTAAACTGAAGACTCTTTTTGCCTTTTATGTGTTTTTTTTTGGGGGGGTGACTATATTCTAGTTTGTATAAATACATTGTTTATATTGTTTAAGGTTCAAATGTCTTTGACTTTTATCCTCTTGAGTTTTCCATCATTTCATGTTTTCAGTCATTGTTTTACTTTGAGTTATTTACATGTTTTGTTGAAATTTCACTGCCATCACACCAGTAATGAGTTTACAACTGCAGTTTTGGATATTTGCAGAATTCTAATGTCATTGAGAATATCTTCCAAACTAAATATTTAATAGACTAGCATTTATTAAATAAACATAAACTCTTGCTATGGTCATATACATTCTCTGTATACAAACTTTGGTGTTTTAGTTACTTTATGATCTAAAAATTCATTCTGAAATTCTAGCCCACCTATAATTAACTTCCACCATAAACACTGTCAAGGATTGATGTAAGTTCCACTGAATTGCTCCAGAAGCAGTTGAACAAATTGCCATTTCTCTGCATTACTTACATAGGACTTGTGTCTTTTGCTCTTTCAGACTATCTTCTTTACAGGGTTTGTGATTTATTTTTTTAAATTTCTGAGATTTGGTTGAATACCTTGTACTGAAAAAAGAAAGAAAATCTATATTTTCTTTGCCCTTGTTTGGATATATCTGTTCTCCAATGCTATCCTTATCTGTGGCCATGCAAAGGATCAGAAAAACTGGTGATTAGTAAGAATGAATAATTTTAATACAGCAGGAAAATTTTTAGTGTTGATACTTCTGAGTGACAAGGATTCTCAGTGATTATTCCAGGGATTCTAGAAACAGAAAGGAAAACATTCAACATTTATCTTCTGTTGCCCACTATAAATTATGATTTTCATTCTTAATTTCAAAAACACCATGCCAACTATGGCTATTTTAATATGAATTGTGATTACTTGGGAGATTTCTCAAAGACGCTATCTATAAATATATATCGTATAATCAATATCACTTTCATTTTATTCTTTAGACTATCACATAGTAAATATTAGAAACAAGTTATCAGTGTTTTCGGTACTTATAATACAAGATCCATCCGTAAAATGATCTTCCTTTTGTTCAATAATAATGTAGTAGGACATTCTACAGATTTATGAGAGTATGAAGCTTTTAAAACTGTTTTCCTTCATTCTATTTTTATCTCCACATATATTTAAAACTGATTTAAGTTTATTGAGGAAATAGCTAGCATCCTCAGACCAGTGAGGAGGAAAATGAAATGGTCATTGCATGTATCACCTCACAATATGGGTTTTGCTTCTTTGAATGCTGCTACTTTGCTCAGAGGTGAAGAGACATGGAAGAGGGCATAATCTACTCAGTCCTGTTTCTAAGAGGTCTTTAGCCAATGTGTGAAAGTGAGAGTGTGAGAGTTCACTTGCCTTGGCCAGAACTAAGAGATTCTCTGACTTCTTTCAGAGATCATTTATGGGTTGGAGACACTGACTTCTGACTAAAGTTTGAGAGTCCACCTGAGTTCATCTCTTTGCATTTCTTTTTTCCCTTTTCTGACTCTGTTTTCCCTATTCATTATCTAGTGTCTCTTTGGAGCGATTCCTTTAATAACATCATTCCCATGACTCCCAGTTTTAAGGTTTGTTTTTAGAAAACTCACTGAATCATATAGCTGATTAATGAGAGACAAGTTGAGAACATACTAGTCCTCAAAGTATGATCTCCAAGTCAACAACAGCAGCAACACCTAGGAGGTATTGGAAATGCATTTTCTGTGGCTTCATCCAGACCCAACGCATATAATTTCTAGGCATCACATATGAGAAATGTGCATTTTAAATTCTCCAGGTTGTTTTTATCTAAGCTAAAGTTTAATGGCACATGTCCAGAATGCATCTCCTGATTCCATGCACAGAGCTCTTAATCTCCTATAACTTTTTCTTTTCTATCAGTCTCTTCTTTTTCTTTGCTTTCCCCTCCCTCTCCTTCACTCCCTTGCTTTTTCCTCCCTCCTTTTCTCTTACTTCTCTGTTTGTCATCCACCATCATCTCACTAGCAAGGTAAATAAATAAAAGATGGCATTTGTCTTTTCCTCTGTCCATATTATACACTTGCCAGTGGTCTCCAAGTTTTCTCTGCCGCAGCAAGATACTGAAACATGACCAGGTTTTTCTTTTTTCTTTTCTTTTTTTTTTTTTTTTTAAGATTTATTTATTTGTACATAAAGAACTGGAGTACAGGCCAGAGGCTCAGGGGTGGCGAGAGGCTTCACCAGAGACAGAGTGGGGAGCAGAACAGGTAGATCTATGAAGTACACTGCTGAGGGGAGCAGCGGGCGGGTCAGGAGAGGTCTGCCACGCCATGTGGTTACCTCCGGGGCAGGCGGGAATCGAACTCATGCAGAAGTGGCTTTTGCTTTCTTAATGTTGTGCTTTAACCCGCTGCGCCACCAGGGAGGGCCATGATCAGGTTTTTCATCCCTGGGCTCCTAAACAGAGGGGCAGTCAGAATCAAGCATTTTCTTTTTTTTTTTTTTGGAGGGGGATGATATCTCCCTGATGGTGCAGTGGATTAAAGTGCAGCACTATGAAGCTATCCATAGCTCTGCAGTGAAAGACCAATCCCTGGCCAGGGAGCTGACCCACCTGGTGTGGCAGACCTCTCCTGATTTGCCACTGCTCCGCTCAGCAGTATGTTTTTGTCAGTTTACCTTTTCTGCTCCCCACTGTGTCTCTGGTGAATCCTTTCACTCCCCACACTTCTGGCTTTTCCCCCATTTCTTGTACGTATAAATAAATCAACCTAAAAGAAAAAAAGAATTTAGCCATTTTAATGCCATGTAGTAAGCTAGGAAATCATCTTCTAAATTTATTTTGAATTAACACTTATGAAAATTATTGTTCTATGATAGAATGCATGATTTAAGTAACCAGTGATTAACATTCAATTGCCATCTTTAATTATGTGGCCTTTTTGTGATGTGGGCATAGTATCTTAGAATTTAGTGTAGGCTAGCACTAAATTGCATGGCAAGAATTTTGATATTTAATCCTTGCAACTGCTTTATGACATATGAACTGTTATACACATTTTAAAAAGAGGATACTCAAGTAGGGAATGAATAATTCCCCCAATAGCTTACTTTAATGCAAATATTTACAGAACTGTGTACTTCTAAAGGGGAAATTTCAGACATGGCCAACTTGTGTATTCTTTAAAAATTCAATTATAGGCTTAATGCATTTGTAATTAAAACTCCAATGAGATTTTTTAAACTGAGAAAAGTAATGTTAAGCCACAATTGGCACAATCAATAGAGAAGATTATTTTAGGATTTTTAAAAATTAAGAATGAAGATGATTTTCTCTCTCTGGTACACAATGTACTCTTACATATGCAATACATTTTTGAATAACAAATTGAACCAGAATAACAAAAATATTGAATTAGCCAGTGACACATATATCTATAAATATATGCATATATATGTGTATACTCCCATATTTGTTTTTACACATAGGTGTTGCCTAAATATATGAAAATATATGCATAATACAGGTTGCAAAAGTAAACACCAAATACACAAGTAGTAATGATAAATTCACATTCCATGTCAGTGGATTATCACATTCCATATTAGTTCAATAAATTATTTGTAGATAATTTATAACATAAATAAGTATGTTATTTAAAAATAAAGTTGTAATTTTTAGAAAAATAAGCTTCAAAGGGTAAAAAAAAATAACAAGATGAAAAAAAATTTATATCATTTCAACTTGGTGTAATTAGCTTTATACATCCAATTCAGAAAAGGTATATATATATATAAAGCTGCAAAGTGTGCTTTTTACAGTTTTATGTAAAATTAAAAAAAAAACATTTGAAAGCATCTGATTATCTAATGATAGGGACTGGGCTTATTTATTGTAATTTAGCCATACAACAGAAAACTATGTTTTCAGGCCTGAGAATGTAGAATTTGGTAGCCATATTATCTAGTGAGCAACAAAAAGTATGTACACTGTTTTTCAGAGATTAAAGAAAACCATTTCCTTAAAGTGTATATGAATTTGATACCTATTTAGCTGCACCATTAGCTGAAGGTGCTAAGATTATACTTTCATCTTTATATACTTCAGTTTTAATATTTGCATTTTCTAATGTTACTACATCTAACCTATATATTAAATTGTAAGTAAAAGAATCATGGTGTGAAGGGTTTGAATTTCATTTTTTAAATATGGTTTAAGCTATTAGTGAAAAATTATAAAATTGACATAATTCATAAGTGTATGAATTAAATTCATAGAATTAGGCATGGATAATTATTAATAGACATGTATATAATGAATCACATTTATTTACTTTGATTTGTTACCAGTTAAACTCCTACTAAAACCCTTACAGTTAAGGCTTTTAGTTTTTATTTTCTTGTTTGTTTCTTTCTCAGTCAACTTTCACTGAAGAGGCATTTATAATCACTTGCACTAAGGGACAACAAAAAACAACTGTTCATTCTTATACTCTTTAATACCCTGGAGTTTCCAAGCCAGGTTGCAATAAAATCTTAACTTGGTTTGGACGATAGAATTGTTGTGAGGCTTAAGGGATCCTTGAATTGTCACATTTAGATAGACCAATAAGTTATGTTAAAATATAACTCTATAAAGTAGAGACAAACCTGGTCTCTCCTCAAAAGCAAACACCTTGAACAATGAAAAGTTAGGATTACAAATCAGTTCCAAGCAATTTCCTGGATAGTGAATATTTTAAATAAGGTGGGTCATGCATAAAATTAATTGCAATTCCTAGGGTTCGCCAAATGATCCAGGGGTGCTGCATATCACTTAATAATTACCTGAGTAATCTGTCTTCAGTTTGTTAGGTCACTGAGGAAAAGCTTGAATTTACTCTTCATTGCAATCAAATGTAGGCACTAACACATTTTTCCTCTTGCCATCTGGTGAGTCGTACATCAAATCAGTAATATGACTTCACTCCTAAAATCTAATTAATATTCAAACATTGGTAAGGAGAACTAAACAAATAGATTTAAACTGTTATTCCATAAAATGGAAGGTCAGACAGCATCACGAGGGGAGTGAAGAGCTTC
Organism: Condylura cristata; assembly: GCF_000260355.1. Lineage (NCBI taxonomy): Eukaryota > Metazoa > Chordata > Mammalia > Eulipotyphla > Talpidae > Condylura > Condylura cristata. Next base: position 19,166,825 of record NW_004567132.1, on the reverse strand, counting down.
TCACGAATGCTAAAAACAGAAGAAAAGTTTCCTGTACAAATAGAATCTTCTCTCATCACCAGTTGATGTTCTTGTGATTGTCTGGAATTATGGCATGCTCATGCAGATTTATCCTTCATTTTCCAATTTAATATATACTGTCACATATTTTAAACATGTAATGAAGGTGCCTTTATCATGTAGAATATGTAAAGAAGGTACTCAGAAAAATAGAGACCAGAAACACCATCAACTATTTCTAAATTTTTGTACAGTAATTATTAATTTGTTTTAGAAATATTTTACACCTATACACACACTCGTGAAAATTTTCTCTTCTCTCAATATATACATTGTTCATTTTTTCTTCCTGTTGCTATTTGTGATAATGAGATCTTTTTGTCCTTGTTTTGCTTGGTTCCTGCCTTCTCATTGCAGAGATCAGTGATCAAATAGTCTTGATAAACAATTTAATATCAATTATCTATATTTTCTCTGTGTATTCATATAATCATATGATTATATAAATACACATAATATATACATAAGCACATATAGAGAGGGGTCATTCTTTAAATAGGATAATATTATTTTGGCATCTTGCCTTTGTCATTCCAATATAGCTTATGGAAATTATTCCAAACCATTGGGTATGTCTCTTTTTATTCTCTGATTTCCCATAGTATAGATGTATTGAAGGCCTTTAGCCATCCTACTATTGATGGGGAATCTTTTATTTTTTTATGTATACAGCACTGGGGTTTAAGCCAGAGATGTGGAGGAGTGAGAGGATTCACTAGAGACAGAGCAGGGAGCAGAACAGGTAGATCTGCTGAGGGGAGGTCTGCCAAACCATATGAATCACCTCCCTGGCAGGGAATTGAACTCATGCTGCAGTGGCTACAGGTTGCTTCATAGTGCAGTGCTTTAACCTCTGCTCCACCAGGGAGCCCTCTATTTATATCTTAATTAGTTACTTCCAAGAATTGCAACATTTGGATTAGGAATATATTATCCAATAAAATATGTATTTCTATGGATGTTGATCACTTATTTCCACAATGCACTATAACAATTTAAATTTTACCAGTAAAGGTTTTGTTTAATTCTTTGCCTGCCAACTTTTTTCAGTGATAGATTTTAAATGATATTTCAGTCCAGCAAAATAGTTTTATATGTCTCATATTCTTGAGTACTGGTGAGTCTGAACAAATATCTATTGATCAATCTATTATGCTCAGAATGGCTCCTCTGTGATTACCAATTCATATCCTTTCTTTTTTCTTCAAGTTGTTTGTCCTGTTTTCAACCATTTATGAAAACTTGTTTGGTAGTCATTAAACCTCAGCTTGCTGGTAGAAATAAGTTTATCCAAATCTATTGTTTCCCTTTAACTTTTCTAAGGTGTTTCTATAAGCTATTTTATATTTACACGGACTATCCATTTCTTCCATAATTTTGGATTTCAAATGTTGTAAAAATTTCCCTTAATGGTGGATTATATATATTGTTTCAGAAAATTTTATTTTTAAAGATTTATTATGCATACAGAACAGGGTACAGGCCAGAGGTGCAGGGGGTGAGAGGATTCAGAACAGGCAGATGTACCGAAATACACTGCTGAGGGGAGCAGCAGGCTGGTCAGGAAATGTCTGTCAACCCTGTGAGTCACCTCCCTGACCAGGTATCAAACTTGGGCTGTGGTAGCTTCATAGTGCTGTGCTTTTACCCGTTGTGCCGCCAGAGACGGCTCTCAGAGAAATCTTAAAGAAAAATTCGAAAACCATTGAAACAGTTACTTTAAATTTACTTCCTTTTGTCAAGTTCTAAATTCATTCTCTAACTTCTCAGCAATATCATGAGGGAAAATGTTGAAGCTGAAGTTAAGGTCCTCGTTATTGAATATTCTGGTACTAGAGCCAAAAAAATAATGCAAATTTATTATTGTATGTGATATGAAATATGAGCTGTAATCTTATACTCTTCTAGATAGCTTTTTGATATCAGTAATTTATAGTCATTATTTACTTGCTGGTCTGAAATAATACAACTTTCAAAAAATATTCTGGTCTATATTAGAATTTTATATTTGTACATTTCCTTTGACTCCCTTTTTTACAGTTTCTATAGAGATTTTATTACAGTAAGTTTATAGTTTTTCTAATGTCTGTTAAACTGTATCTCCTCTTTCCATTTTTTTTGTCATAAAAATGTACTTGGTTTTATTTACTTATTTTTCTTACAAAGTTTCATGTCTCTTAGTATTTATTTTTCTTACAAAGTTTCCTGTCTCTTAATATCTATTCTCAGCCCCCATCTAACAACAAAACATTGTATCAACCTTTATCGTTATTTATCAGATACTTCTTTATTTCCTCATACATTAGGTTCTCAAAAACTGCTGATTTTTAAAAAAGAAATCACCTTTTTCCACCTTATTTACTGGAAGTGTTTTTAGTGATTTGACATTTCTAATCCTATTTAATAATCTTCTATTTTGTTTTCTTTAGTTTTTTTATTATAATTGACTTCTATACTTTATCAAATGCTTTTTTTACTTAAATTTCTCATCAATTAGTGCATGTAAGAATATGTAGATAGATTTTTTTTTGTTTAACCTCCACATTCCTGTAATGAGTTTTATTTAGAAATAGTCCTGTTTTCATCTTCTATTCAAAATTATATCTGTACACATCTAGTAATCATAAACATATATGCTTATTTTTACATGTAATGTTTCAATGAATATATTTTTATATAAGCAAAAGTAAAGAGTAATACCAATATCTAACTAACAAATATAAAACCTTTTTTTTAAGATTTATTTATTTATGCATCCAGAACTGGGGTACAGGGCAGAGGTGCAGGCACAGTGAGAAATTTACCAGAGACAGAGTGGGAAACAGAAAAGGCAGATGAATGAAGTACATCCTGAGCGGAGCAGCAGGCAAGTCAGGAGAGTTCTGCCGCGCCATGTGGATCACCTCCAGGGCTGGGAATTGAACTCATGCAGAAATGGCTTTAGCTTCATAGTGCTGTGGTTTAGCCAGGTGCGCCACCAGGGAGGGCCCCCCAAATAACAACATTTTAGGTATTGTTGCTACAGTTTTTAAGCTGTATGTATATTAAAATATAACTTTACTTTTTATAATATAAGTTATCTATCACTTGACTAAATATTTGCATCTTTCCATGATATTATATATACTTCATCAATTTTAATATAAGGGTGTCTGTTAAGTTCCATTGTGACTTTATGAAACCATATAACCTCTTCCTTTTAGTTGAAACTTTATTTGGATTTTTGTGACTACTACTGTTAAGTTTAATTATCTTCTGACCAGTGCTATTAATTTAAATTATAAGGTCATATAGTGTGTTCATTTAGGAATTTAGATAGTTTGCGTATGCATGTTCAGTGCCTTAGTCATACATGTGAGAGTGCCTTTTATGAAATTGTGTATATGTTTCTGTATTTTCTGCCTTTTGTTAACTGTGTGAATGTTCAAAATTATTGTTCATTAATATATTTCAAAAATTATTATCAAACATTTAATAGTTGACAAGGTACTATCTAGCCATTATTGGCTATGCAATATATAGATTTAGTTACATGTAAGTGGGTATTTTTGTATGTGTGTAAAGAAAGAAACCTAAATATGTAGATGTATAAATTATGATTACATAGAGATATAACTATGGTGCAGATACTATCTTATTGCTCCTTTTTTTCATATTTTAGACCAGCGCTACCCAGGGTGAGATCTGCAACTGATCCAAGTTCACAAACAAAACATAACTTGTCATTAACATTTTGAAATGTTATAACAATTTTACAGGGTAATTTTGTTTGCTGAGTTCAAATGTAAAAAGTGCCTATAAATAATAATAAAAAAAATTCACATGGTTGAAATATAATTTTGGCAATTATCTTTTCAATTGTAATTTTCTTTGATTATTTGTGGTAATGTTGGTTTACAGCTCTCTATAAGATTTAAGTTCACATCTCTTCAGATGCATGTTACCACCCCTGCCACCAAAATACTAATAATACACCGTTGTCCATGTGGTGCCTTCTCACCCATGCTCCCTACTCTCCATCCCCCTCTAGAATCCTCAGTTCTACAATCAGATTACTAGATTGGTTTAGGTTTTTTCCATTCTCTTCTTTTCAGTCTTTATATCCTATAGATAAGTGAAATAATTCACTATTTATTTGTCTTTATGGCTTATTTATTGCATTTAGCATAAGTTCTTTTAGTTTCAGCCATGTCACAAGTAGAAAATGTTTATCTTTTTTCATAGCTGAGTAGTATTTCATTGTGTATATATACCATCTTTTTAATCCATTCAACTGCCTAATACGTAGATTTTCTCCATATTAGACTATCACTAGCAGAGAATGAATATGAATGCATAGATCACTTTGAGTAAATGTCTTCAATCTTCAGATACATACCTAGGAGTGGGATTGCCAGATCATATATTTTGAGACACCTCCATATTCTTTTCCACTGAAACTAGAACCTTCTGTATTTATACCATCAATGTTTGAAAATTCATTTTTCTCCACACTTTCACCAACACATATTGTTTCTGATCTTTCTGATAAGGGTCATTCTCATGTGTGTGAGGTGGTATCACAGAATACTTTTGAATTGCATTTGTTTGATGATAACTGATGAGCTTTTTGTCATGAGATTTTTTTGTCATGTGTCTACTGGCTCTCTATATGTCTTTGGTGAAATGCTTATGTAGATCTTATGACCATTTTTTGATTTGGTCATTTTCTTTCTGTTGAGGTATATATGAATTATTTGTAGATTTTGACTATTAGCCTATTGTGCAATGTAGAATAATGTGTTAAAGTATTCTTCTATCTGTAGGGTATCTTTTCATTTTAGCAATAGTTTTTTCTGTTTCTTTGTTTATTTTTGTTTTTGTTTTCCTTGCAGTTGAAGACAAATCCCAAAATATATCTCTGAAACAGATGCCTCCAAGTGTTTGCCTTTTATCCTCCCCACAATGTATTTAATAGTTTCAGGTTTTGCATGCAGTATTTAACCATTTTGAGTAAATTTTTGTGTGTAATGTGAGATAGTAGTGTTCTTTCATCTTTCAACATGTGGGTGTTCAGTTATCCAGCACCATTTGTTGAAGAGATTTTTCTATCTCTGTTGTATAGTCTTGCTTCATTTGTTGTAAATTAACTATTCATGTAGATTATATATTTATGGACTCTAAACTCTATTCCACAGGTCTGCAAGTCTATTGTTATCCCTATGTCATGGTGTTTTTGTTATTGAAGTTTCATGCTATAGTTTGAAGTCTGAAAAGTCATATGGAGTCCATTTTCTTTTTTAGTCCAGATTCATAGAAAAAACTTGGGAAATAGTCCTACAAGAACAGTATGTTTAAAATAGTTAGATATAGTCATACTTATCAGATTAAATAGAATTCCAGCTAAAAATGGTAACAAGAGATGAGAAAATAAATAAATAAATAAATAAATAAAATCAAAAACACTTCCAAGCAGGGGAAAAAAAAAAAAAGAAAAAAGATGAGGAGGGCGTTATATGATGATTAAAGTATCAATAAATTAATAGGACATAACAGTCATCAGCACATATGAACCAAATAGAGAAGCATCACAAAATACATAGCAACGCTTAACAAAACTGAACACAGGTATTGAAATACTGATAGCAACATAGTAGTTACAGATTCATCAGAGACAGAGTGGGGAACAGAATAGGCAGATCTACTGAACTACACTGCTAAGGGGAGCAGCTGGTGAGGTGAGCCAGGAGTGGTCTGCTGTGCCATGAGTCAGCTCCCTTGCTGGGGAGTAATTCAGGCCATAGAAATGATGGTGCTGAGACTTAACCCTAGGCCATCAGAGAGACTCCTAGACCTTAGTTAATAGTTAAGTATTATTTAGAAAAAAAATCATCAAACTGTCTGTATAATCTTTAAATAACTTAAAAAAAAAAACCTATAGTGGTGATTATGTCCTTTTAAGTAAGGATCAGCATCATTTCAATGACAGCTTATGTTATTTCAGTCAAACCCCTATTGCTGTTTATTGTGTTTTATTGAATTATTGAATACTCTAAGTCACTATGCAGTTCAAAACCCCATAGATACATTTTAAGTCACATCCATAGTGATTTCTTAATTTCATTTTGAGAAGAGTCCTCAAAGATACTGAAAAAATTTAAGGACCTTAACTAATCTAAGGAAATCATACCAATTTAAATTCTTACTGGCATTGTATGTGAATATCATTTCTCACTTCTTAGTTGCCCATGTCCATATATGAGTGCATATACAGCTAAACACATACATTGGCACCTATCTCCTTCTTTCTTTGTTATCTTATTGGGCATGTGCACATGGCTATGCACCTTAAATTTACATTTGTCTGATAGGGAAATGAAACATTGTCTTATTGTACAATACATATTTCAAAATTTCTTGTGAATTGTCTCACTATAATTTACCCATTTTTTTGAGATCATTAAATCAATCCACAAGACCTATACATAAGTTAGAGCTAATTAGAACCTTTTATAGTTATGTGCTTTCTGTGACATTCCTTTTTTGAACATTGTAATACTCTAATTTTCTTTCAAATCTGTATTTTCTAACACAATTTCTGCTTTTGTATAACCTTGAAAAAATATTTAACGAACAACCTTTTCTTATATTCTTCAAATATATTTTCACTTATTTTTGGTAAAACTGAATTTTTTGGTTTATCACTATGAATTTAGCCATGGTTAAATCCATGTACCTACCACCATGATTGGAATATTTCATCATTACTCCTATCTAGTCAAACTCTCCCTGATGCCTTACTGCTGACAACTACAGATAGCTTCTCTATCTCTGTAGTATTTTATTTCCATAATGTCATATCAAGGAATCATACATCATGTGACCTTTTGAAAATAACTTTTTATTACTCAGCATAATACCTCTGAGATTCATACAGTTGTATATGCACTAATAGTTTATTCCTTCTTATTTTCATTGTACAACTATGCTACAGTTTATCCATTTAGTCATTGAAAGGAATTTGGATTATTATTTTCTTGTCTTATGATTATAAGTATAATTGTAATAAACATCAGGTACAAATTTTATGTCAATGTAGACTTTCATTTCTCTAGGGTAAATATATAGGAGTGTGATCACAAATTAATTCTGTGACTATGTATTTAGCTTTAAAGGAAATTGCCAACATTTTTTCTAGAATAGCTCTATCATTTGGCATTCTCACCAGCAGCATTAGAGCTTTCCAATTGCTGCATATTGTTGCCAGCAAATGGTATTGTCAGAGTTTGTCGTAGTTGTCTCATTCTTGTAGGTGTATAGTTGCATCTCATTATGTTTTAAAGGATATGAAACGTGGAGGTTGAACCTCTTCTAAAAATAAAATAAAATAAGGTTTTACTGTAAATTAGAGATCAACTGATCCTTAAAAGTTAATATACAGTGAAGGAAATCCAGTAAGTATATTGGGGTTTGGGAAACCCTACTATCTGTATTTGAAGACCAGTTCCAGGTCCTTGTTCAAATACCCCATGGCTGCTGTGCTCCTCTGTCATTAATCGCAAGCCAGAACTTAAAAAACACCCCCTCCTCAAGCCTACTATCTGACTTTTAAGTGAACCTCAGCTGCCCCACAGTCCAAAGGGTCCCCCAGTCCTGAGCATAGCCCACCCTCCCCAGTCATTGACCAAAGACAAGGAAGCCCCATTCTGAGTCTCCCCTTTCCTGCCACATGAAATTCTTCTATTAAAAATACTCAAAGAAGGGTTCTTCTTGGTGGAGCCATGGGTTAAAGTGTAGCAATATGAAGCTAGCTGCAGCCGCTGCGGCACAAGTTTGATCCCTGGCCAGTAGGTGACCCATATGGTGTGACCTCTCCTGACCTGCCTGCTACTCCCCTCAGCAGATGTATTTCAATACATTTTCCCCTCCATCCCTATTCTGTCATCCTCTCACCCCCGCAACTCCCTCTAGTACCCAAGTTCTTGTATGCATAAATAAAATAAATCTTTAAATAAATAATCAAAGGAAAAAATAATTCAAATAAAATTATTCATAGATGCTTTGAAATTCTTGCAGTAAATTAAACTATCCAAATTTTATTTAACTTTAATATTTTTTTATTTCTAAATAACAAATTAATTGATACAGGAATTCTGTGATCCTAGTATAGTTTGTCTATTTTGATCCCAATACCTATGCACATTTTTTGAGTCCTTCACAATCTCTATTTCACAAAAGATTCTTTACAAGAATACAAAAGTCAAAATTGGAAAAGTTCTTTTTTTTTTTAATAAACGTTTTCTTTGTGTACACAAATGCTCTTCTTCTGTACTCAGCCTGGTAAACTCCTACTTACAACTCAAAACCCATATGAAAGTGCCACAACTCAATACAAACTTCCAAAAAAATATTTTTATCTAAGTGGCATCTTAACATTTAACTCACATACCAGGCAGCATTCACTTTTTCTTCTTTCAACAGATATTATTGAGTACATGTTCATGTGCTAAAAGACTGCATAAGTGGGTACTTGTACTTATATGGCATAGAAGCTAGAAAGGGAGAAAAACTATTCATAATCAATAAAAATGTGATAGCTGCTAGAGGAAGTATGTATTCTTCTGTATAAAGAGAGCAGCGAAAATAATCTATAAAATGGAAAGGCATACATAAAGGAGCTATACCTCAATTGAAACGCAAAGCTAAACAGGATTTACCAGAAAAACAAGAATAGAATTGAAGAGGAACTTGCCCAGCAGAATCAAAGTGTGAACAAAGACACAAAAGCAAAAAAGAACCTATTTTCTGGAACAACAGAAAACCTACAAAAACTTTGTAGATTTTCAACCCGAGAAAAATCTAGTACAAATGAGGATCTATTTCTCCTGGGTGTGTTCAGCTTAATATTAAGGATTATGTCCCAGCCTTCCTGTCTGCCCCTGTACGTAACAGAGTGCCTGACTCATTTTAATTATTCAGGATGTATCTTTGAGTAAATGGGCCCTTCTATTCTAGATAATCTGTGGGATAGTGAAAGGTATGCATTGTATGTCTCTGTGCCCATGGAGGATTTCATTTCACTGTCAGAACATCTGAAATTGGAATTGCAAAATGCTTTATATCAGGGTTTTACACTGCTTGAATGTTCTCTGACTCAGAGGTATTTTATGAGGTTGTGTGATATGCACTGTTAAATTCCCTTTCTATACTCTCACCAAGTAACTTTTTTTTTTAATCTTCTTTCACTTTGAAATGTAGATCATGCTCCCTGAGCAAGGTCCATATTTTTATTCTATTAAACACCTTGTAGTGTCAAACACCTGAAAAGAATATTGAAATCATGAGTTATGGAGCCCAAATTAAAATCACTTCTGATGCTCAACAAATGATAAATCTGAAGGATATAAACATGGTGGCACTAAAAATTCTCTTATTTTTACATTCATTTGAATTCCTCGCTCATAATTCTATCCTTACAAATGTCTTCCTGAGGTATAAGCGCTCCTCATTTTCTGCACGTGACAGTGAAAGTTTTTAAAAGATTATCAGTGTGGGTAGAGCTCAATTGTGGCTAATTTAGCATCATTCAGCTTAAGTATATATTTGATTGTATGAGTGTGAATGCCTAAGCTTAGTAAGTTCTTACAGTGATCTGGGTAGTATGTTAAACTCTTTAGAGGTTGATTAACCTTCCCAGCGATCTCACATGATAGATATTTTATTATTCCAATTTTATAATTGAAGATAAGAACTTATGGTGTGTTTCTTCCAGCATCTATGAACTTGCAAATTGTGTACATATACCATTCTAACTCTAAATCCGTGTTCTTAGCTACTACTCCAGTCTTCTATAATGCATCTCTAGCAATGCATGGGATGGGTAATTTTTAAAATATATATTTTAGTGAGATGTACCAGATACTTCTTGAATTACCTAACAAGAAAAAAAAAAAAAAACAGCTACTCCATGAAATCTTTCTTCTTAAGGATGCACTAATAATGTGTTATCAATTTATTAAAATTCTCTCAGAATCTGAAATGTGGTATATCACATTTCTTGTGGAAACTGTTTTATATTGGTATTCCTTTAAGTCCTTGTAAATGGATTCAGAATACAGACTTATACTTTTTACTTCTTTGGACATAGTTATGAATTGTATTATTCAAGTTAGGAAAGCAAATTCATCAGAGAGAATAAAATCAAATGTGTGGGTTAGGAATCATAAACTTCTGTTTCTCTGCCAAACCGATGAGCCTATTTTTTCTCTCTCTTGTCATATTGTCCCAGTATCTGAGAGAGGATCCATGGCTCTAGCCTCCTCCACCCTTCTAGCCTGTCTCCATTCATCTGCCTCTGCCTCTAGTACACTGCAGAGGGGAAGGTAACATTAGGCAGTGGGATTTTTAAAGGTGCAAAGGTTTGGAAGCCATAGAAATTAGCTATATGGTCTTAACTACTGAAATTGCCCTCCAAAGGTCTCATTTTTAATCTAGACCACTCATACATGCATTGTCAATAGCTAAGATTGATCTGGCTATTTATTTGATAAATATTTATTGGACATCTGCTACTAGCCATGCTGCTCTTAGGGAATTATACAGGGAAGACAGATACTAAACAAATAAATACGCAGCATACTATCAAGTAGTGATAAATGTTATTGATAAAATAAAGCAAAACAAGAGATAATGCAAAGTGATGGGGAGGAGGATGAGGATACTTTAGATAGGGTTGACAGAGAAGATTTTTCCAAGAAGTTGGCATTTGTATGAGGTATAAAATGAAGTGATGATGGAGCAAATCACAGTTTTCTGAATTGTGAAATGCTATGTTAATATTTGATTTTGTTAATTTAAGTCTCTTCAAATTTATGCAGAGTGTGGGTTTCTGAGGAAGGAAACAGGCTAATTTCCTGGAATAATGAGGTAGAGAAGGCAGAGAACAATGATAGGTTGAGCAATGCCTGTCAGAAACCTCTGGTTCACCCAGGCATGTGCCAAGAATTCTCTGATGCCTTTGAATAGTCATGGGGTTTATAGGATGTCTATTTGGATATGTGAATAATTAAGCACTTATACATTGAATGTACAATTAAATTTTGGCACACCAAATTATTTCACAAAACCATTTTAAGCAGGCATCTTAGTAGTTATATGATAACTATTCATTGAATGAATACACCTTAAAGGTATATGAAATATATGTGTAAAAAGCCCATATAGTCATAGAAGTTTGCTATATCTTTCCATTAAGAAAATGGATTACAATAAAAATCTGAACCAGGTTCAAATAATATTAGCTGCCATTATGACCACATTGAGACATGGTGTTCTCCTCTGACCTAGATGAAAAAGGGAACGTTCATAAAAGGACTTCTTTAATATAGTCAAATAGTTTTAAAACTATTTTGAGTTGTATTATTTTTTATTGAGTTAACATTGATGTATAGCACTGTATTATGTCTGTAGGTAAACAATCATAACCCTTCAGATGCATGCTACCATATTTTAACTACCACCAAGGTGCCCACAGTCATTCACCACAGTCCCTGGGCACCCAACACAATTTGTTCTCTGGCCTTACTTCTGTTCTTGTAATCTCAGTTCTGCAGTCTGATGTCTAGGGCTTCTTATTGGTTTGATTTTTTTTTTGATCCTCTATATTCCACATATAATGAAATAATTTTCCTTCTGACTTATTTCACTTAGTATAATCTCCTCCAGTTCCATTCATGTTTCTGTTGGCAACAGTTCATCTTTTTCAGGATGAGTGGTATTCCATTGTGTATATATGCCATTTATCTTTTTTTTAAAAAAGTATTTATTTTATTTTTGCATATAAGAGCTGGGGTCTATGTTTGAGGTACAAGGGGTGAGAGGATTCAGCAGATACAGAATGTAGAGTGGGGAGCAGAACAGGTAGATCTACTGAAATACACTGCTGAAGAGCAGCAGATGAGACAGGAAAGGTCTGCTATATCATGTGTGTTAGCTCCCTGCCCGGGGATCGAAATCATGCTGCAGTGGCTGGTGATAGCTTGATATAATGAAGACTTTAACCCCTGTGCTACCAGGGAGGCCCTATGTGTCCCAATTTTTTTTTTTTAAAGATTGATTTATTTATTCATACAGAACTGGGGTACAGGCCAGAGATGCGGAGGGTGAGAGGATTCACCAGAGACAGAGTGGGGAGCAGAACAG
>NW_004567132.1:19151750-19154310 GCF_000260355.1 Condylura cristata | reverse complement strand
TGTGTCCCACTTTTTAACCCACTTATTTGCCCTTGGACATTTAGGTTTTTTCCATAACTTGATTATTGTGTGTAATGCTTCAATGAATATAGGAGTGCATAAATCTCTTTGATTTATCATTTTGCATTCTTTGGATAGATTTCTAGGAGTGATTTGCTGGGTCATATGGTTGATCTATTTTAGTATTGTGAGAAATCTTCATACTGTTGTTCATAGGAGCCAAACTAGTCTATATTTCTAGTAACAGCAGACAAGGTTTCATTTTTCTACACATCTAAACCACCACTTTTCATTTCTGGTCTTTTTGATATTTTACATTTTAGAGGAAAAGTTGTACTAGCTTTGGCTAGAGACTGACCTAAGCAAGCATGGTTGACCTAAGAGATACTTGTTTTACTCTGTAAGAGTTAGTGACCTTCAACACCACCTATCCACTGATTGCATAAATATATATATATATATATATATATACACACATATATATGTGTGTGTATATATACATATATGTATATGTATATATATATGTATATATATATGTGTGTGTGTATGTACATATATATATATATATACACTAATACTAATTTCAGTGTATTATATGAAAACATACACCTCCATGGACCAACCTCTTTCAGTTGCAGGCATGTATATCTTCCTCTCTTGCTCCAAGTTCTTTAAACAAGAGGTGACCATTTTAAATAGATGAAGATGAGCCTTTGTAAGCAGGTGCGATTAGAGGAAATGCTTGATGAAGATGTGACTATGTGGCAATATAGTGTGTACACTGCAGGTGAAAAAAAAAAAAAGTCCAGTGCAAATGTCCTGAGACAGGAGCAAGCCTGCAAAGAAGCCACCTTGACTGACACCAACTGAACAAGGGGTAATGTAAATGGAGCAGAGGTCATGGAATCTGTTGAAGCAAAATTTCAGGTGTGTTATAGCTACTGCAAGGTGCTGTCTAGGTTGTGAAAGATTGGGCATTTGTAAGTTGATTCCACAGTTAAGTTTTGACATGCCACATTTAATGAAGTAGGATGTGATCTGGAAGTTTTGGAAAAATATACTCAGAGCTCCAATCCTATTTTGAATCAATTGATAGATTTTATAACAAATGAGACTATCAGGCAATATTACAAGTACTACAAACTATGAGCAAAAGGTAATACTTCACTGTATTTGTAAGAACTTAGAGCTAGTAACAATGGAAAGTAAAATAAGCAGAGTAAAGAAAAAAATAATCAGACTGTTAAAAGGAAAAGCTATTATTTCCTAAATATCAATTATATTCTTGGCTTTTTACAAGCATTTAAGCTATAGAATTGATCAAAAGAGAATTATTTATGTTTTGAAGATGAGGAAACTATTTAATATACCTAAAAAATGTACACCTTATGCTTCAAAACACACAAAAATCATAGCACATATAATAGTACATGTGGAGTTAAGAAACTATAGGAGATAGTGTTATTCTATCCTTGTCTACATATGGTTCATCTGTAAATAGATTGTCATACTATAAGAAAGTGGGATAGAAGCAAGAGTACAAAGATAAATGCGCAAGAGGCAATTAATTGTACTGTGCCCTCCCAAAGGTTAAAGCTTCCAAAAATTAAAGTGTGAATTATAAAATTGGATAGTCTAGGTTTGATATAATACAGTACAATAACTAATAATTATTACATTATGCAAATGCACATAAGTCTATGTAAATACAAAAAGAAGACTACATTTAGGAATCTAAGAAGCAGTTTGATGTAATTACTAAGGAAAATATATTTGCAACTTCACTCTGACTTTCTGTAGTTTTTCTCTAATTAACAAGCTCTCTCTGAATTTATTAAAAGATTGTAGTTTGGTAGAAGTTCATATGTTGAATGGTTAAGAAAGGAATTCTATGGTCAGTTCTTAGATCACTATATAAGCATTCACTTATTTGCTAGACAAATTGATAAAAAAATTATATTAGGGAAAATAGAGTTCATAACTATTACAGCTATTCTAAAATATTTAGTCATAATCAAGGCTGTAATTTAAAAATAATGAAGTTTTTAGTTCCTCTCTTCCATTGACTCTCACCAGAAATTCCAAATATTCAACCTATTGCCCTTTGTGAAATGCTGTATTGTTTGGTTTATTCACAATTCCATTTTACTTCCTATTTGAGAAAAGAGCACAAGTATTCTGAAAAATGATTTTTTTGCATGTTTGTTTTGCTTTGCTTTGTTTTGTTTTTATAGGAGTACAATGTCTATGATAGACCTTGCATTTTGAGTAAGTTTATTTCTGGAATTTATCTAATTTACAATATAAAATGTTTTCTCTCCTTCAAAATGAAGAATTCAATGTCTTTCTAGGAAACATGATGGCATTTTTATTATTATTAATAATACCTGTCCCTGTATCCCAATATTGAAATGTTCTTAATTAATAAATATACTTTCTAAGTTTCTTAAAATATATGTATCTAGGGCCCTCCCTTGTGGCGCAGCGGGTTAAAGCACTGAGAAACTAAAGCCACTTCCTCATGAGTTCGATCCCCGCCTGCCCCGGAGGTGACCACATG
>NW_004567132.1:19086639-19151650 GCF_000260355.1 Condylura cristata | reverse complement strand
ATGAATAAATAAATAAATCTTTTAAATATATATATGTATATATATATATGTATCTAGTATTCAGATAAATTCCATAAATATAATGTTGGTGTGATTTTCTATTTGTTCCATATGACTTGGCATGGTTTAACTAAAAGTTTTGATTGCCATTATCCTTAAAAAATATGTTTTTGTTATATTTATCTTCTTGTATAGTTATTCATATTTGTGCAATATTTTATTTCTCCACTCAGGTATAATCCCCATAGTTCTCAGACCCCCACTGCATCTGTGAACCATCATTATAGCCCTTTGTGCTTTTCCTGCCCCTACTTTGACCCCTCTCTCAATCCCTCTGCTGCTACATGCATCAGACATAGTTTTGGATGGTATTTTATCAGCTTATTAGTTTTCCTGATCCTTTGTTCGATATCCCCTCTACTTTCCTATGAATGACACCATCCAATATTTTTCATTTTCCTTTTGACTTATTTCAAATAGAATTATCCATTTCAGCTCCATCCATGTTGCCACCAATGGCATGAGTTTAACTTTTTTGACCACTGAGTAGTATTCCATTGTATATATATATATATATACACTGTATCTTCTCGATCAATTCATCTGTTTTAAGACATTTAGGCTGTTTCCATAAGTTGGCTATTTTAAAGAGTACTGCAATTAACATAGGCATTCAGGTTTCCCTTTGAATTAATCTGATTGTGACCTTTGGGTATATTCCCAGCAGTGGAATCTCTGGGTCATGTGGTATATCCATTTCATATCCACATATTTCCATAGTGTTTGGGCCAGTGACATTCCCAGCAGCGGTGTAAGATCTGGCAAGTGGGGATTAACTTCCTAGGCTTTTCCCATTTCAGTTTTGCCTTAATTACTTAGATTCTCAGAAATTTTAATACAATTGTTAATGGCTAACTATGAAATGTACTTTTGAAGTAAGAGAGAAAATTTATCTTAACATGAAAATGAAAGTAAAATAAAAAGGGAACTAGGGAGAAAGTGCATAAGAGAGAAATAATATTTAAAAAATTGTTTGACCCCTGAGTTACAGCAATGAGTTGTAGGATTTTTGTATCTTTAGTTCCTTCCACCAGATACATCTTTTCTCTTTCAATTTACATAAACCACTGTTTAAAAAATGGATTACTGTCATTTTCCAAAGAGTCTTAATGAACAAAAATATAGAGAAAAATCTTGAAATGTTTTAAAATGCTTTATTTCTATATAGTATCAGCTTGATATTTTGACAACTTAATAATTTCCTTCTCCCACAATGTAAAAAGCATTATGAAATATTGGGCTTTGAAATTGACTCCATCATTGAAAAAAATGAAATACATGAAACTTTCTAAATTTTGTGTCTTCAAATAAGTAGTTTTAGTGATAGAAAGACTAGAAAATGGCTTTGATGAGTTTAAAAGAAAAAAAGAAACCATCCATTAGTCAATTATCTAAAGAAAGATAGCAAATATTAAATTTCATATTTTAATGTACATATATAATACACATACATATAAAAGAGAAGCCAGAGTATAAACAATTGTATTTTCATGTATTCCACATGTCATAGGAACCTTAACAAAAATTAAAATTCTTTATAAACATAGTTTTGGATGGCATTTTATCAGCTTATTATTCTTCATTTAGTGTAGGATGAAACTATTTGAAGGATCACTTCTCTTTCCTCTCAACAAGATACAAACAATTAGTAATATCTTAAATATCACTATTTTGATTGCAGTCAGCTCTGTTGAATAAAGCATTATTAATTGGATACAGGTTAGTTCTTTCTGTGGGTAGTTAACAGCCATTTGAACTATGTGGGTATAGCATCATAAGTATTAGAGTTTAAGAAAGCAACCAATTAAATAACAAACAACTCCCAAATTAGTGCAGATTGCCTAGTCTGGACTGAACAAGTGGTGTCTCCACCTACAGCCCTATCTCTCTAAATCAGCCTCCTCTTGCTGACATTTACCAAGTGGCATTTCTAAAATAGAAATTTTAGTCAGTCACTATCACCCAAGGGTTCAACCAAATAAATCTGTGATTTTGAGAAGAGGAGCAGGTACAAGCTGATCCTTTCTTTCTCTTTTTTTTGTCTCTTCACCATACTCCAGTTTAGTCCAGGTCAGGCTCCTTTTCTTTCAGTAGTTCTGATTGTAACTTTCCTAGATACATTCACAACTTCTATTCAGTTCCTTATAATAATGGAAATATTGTCTATCCATGTAATAATGCCCTTACCCTCGCACAACAAGATTTCTGAAGAAATCCTTCCTATACCATAAGATTTCAAATAAATATCCACTCTTTCTATGAAAATGTTCTTCCATTTCATGCACTTTACATGCACAGGTAAAGTCACTTCACCACTTACCTCCCCTTTTTTCTGTGAGTCCTGTTGTGAGGGCAGCTTTGGCCTATCGTCATAAAGGACGCTATACTTGATGACCTCACTGACCTGAGCATCTTCAGGCCTGGCACATGGCATAAGCAGCTTTAAACCCTCAATGCAAATACAGTGCAGAGAAGCCTCTTTATTTCTTTTAAATTGCTAGTCAGTCATTCTAGAATGCAAACTCCCTGAAAATAAAATTTTACTTCCGTTGTGTCTGTGCCAATACTCCTCACCTAGAAGAATTCACAGCCTAGCACCTAGTAGGCTCTCACCTAAGTATTTATTGAAGGAAATCTATGTTTGATTAGAAAGCTAGAGAATAAAAAATAAAAGTATAAGTGTGTGTGAGAAATTTAGTTTTTTTGTAAGTTGGACTGAATTATGTAAAGTTACTCATAATTGAATGTATAACTGTTACAGGTCAGAGTAAGGGGCACACCAGAATCTCTAAACCTGCCTGGTCTAAATAGGTTCTGTCATCTGCCACATTAAGATAAAACATATAAGTCCTTTAATGGAAAGGATCTTTGCTACAACTAGTGTGTAATACAGACAAGACAAATAATATAGTTTCCAAATCTATCACTCAAAATTCTCCACCCCTCATTGGTATAAGTACACTCAGACATGATGGTCCACAGTGATCCACAGCAAGGCCTCAATGTGGGGACCCATAAAAAGGGTCAGAAACAGATAAGTCGGGGAGGAAAGAGCAAAATCACAATCAAGATAAAAGCTATTATTGTTAGCCTCCCCGCTTGTTTCTCAGCCACATGTTTCAACTAGTAAGGCTTCTTCCTATGTTTCTGCTCCACGTGCCCCCTCCCGGTCTCTTTCAGGCTCTCCATCCTGCTTCCTTCTTTCTCCAGTCTCCTCTCCAGCTTCCTCTCCTCCCTGCTCATCTCTGTCCTCCCTTGGGAACTTGCCCTGTAACATATCAAACAATGGAGGAGCACTAAAGCCGCGCTTTTGTGGTAATTGGGTACCTATTCTAGGGTGAGTTTTCTCTCTTTTTATGTTTACATTTGGCATCTCAACTGGTGTTGAGGAACACCACTTGCTTCCTCAACTGGGTATCCTCTAAATTGTACAAGTGAGAAACTCAGCTCAGAAACAGTGTACTAACAAGGTCAGGATTCCTAGGTAGTTGTGGAGTCACTTGGCCTGAGTCTGTCAAACTTAACTCTCAAAGAGATCTCTGCTCCAAGAAATCTATACTTAGAGCATGTGCAGTACCTTTTGAGATATCAGGGCTGACGTATAGAAGCCATTTATCAGCTTATTTCAATTTATGTGCTTATGTGCAGCCTGAAATCCCTAAATGGGAATAAATCACCTGCCGAGTTCTGTGAAAAGTCCTGTGTAACTTCTCCCAACGACAGCACTTGTAAACCATAGATCAGAGCTCACTGCACTCCCCCGAGGGCTTCCCATTTTGCTCATGAATGTATAATGTATTTGGGAACTTAGAGTTTTAGAAACTGTCATTATAAAGCTCCAATCTTTACATCCTCCCACTGTGGCCTGAAAATGTTCTAGTGAAATTGTTGTGATTCATGGAAGAAACAGTATGAGAAAATGAGGGAGAAGGACAAAAAGAAGTGAGAGAAAGAAGGAGGGAGGGAGGGTAGAAAGAAAGATGACACCTTCCCCCATTACTGGCAGTTTTCCTTTTTGACTACAGAGTTGTAAAAACATCAACCCAAACAGCAAGTTTCAGCATTCTCCATGGAAAAATCAGTGAACTCTCAACAGAAATCACATCCAAAGCAGTCAAGGTTGCTATGACTGCAGAGCAGGGTTTTGTGTGGCCAGGATTTTGCTGAGAGTTATTATTCAGTTAAACCTAACAGCAAACAACCTTCACCTGCACCTTTGAGCTCACTTGGCCTTTAAATTTAACTTAATCTCAGGTTACATCAAGCAGGCTATGGAGTTAATGGATAAAACCTATTTGTTGAAATTATAACTTGTATTATCAAAAATAAAAGGTCATCAGAGGTTTAGCGCAGTATATAATAGAAATGTAATGCCCTGTCTCTCAACTTGTGTATTTTGATAAAAAGCAGATTCTGGGTATAAATCTGTGAAATGACACAAACATCAAGTGGCCTTTTTTTCCCTATATGTTTTTTACTTCGCTCCTCATTTTCTTTCCTGTGACTCTCTCACGCAGCCTCCATTTTGAAGTCTCTTTTTCTCATATCCTCACTTCCTTCTTTCCTCTCCATTCATGCTGATGTCTTATTAAGCTTCACTCTTACTAACTGATTTTAATTTGCACTTGTTTTTACATTTTTCTTTCTACACTTCAACTATTATGGTCATTTTTAAAGGGAAAATCATGTCACAGTCACTAAAGACTACTCCAAAAAAATTCCCTAAAGAAGATAAGCTTGCCTGTAATATATAAAGGAAAATTAAAAGGTAAAGCTGAATGACATTAGAATAAAATACTGTAATTACATAGTAGAATAAGGGATGATTTAACTCTTCTCTCCTTTGTCCCAAAGTCTAATTTATAACCTATTGTTCTTCCTTTCCTTTTGTTACCTATGGAGAATTTAAACTACCTTTGCAAACATATACCATAACTAAGGAATAGTTTTACATACAGTCTTTACTATACATATTCAAATATCTACTCATCTTTTGATAGGTTACTAATCTTTCTGGAAGCAGAGCTTTGTGCCAACTAGGGGATATGTGATAACGGCAAGCTGCAGGAGTTGAGAGTTGAAATGATATATAAACACCATTTATATTGCATGCTTGGGGAACTACATCTTTCAAAAAATCTTTTATAACTTTTAGTATTTTGTACAGTGTGATTTGGCCCATAATTTCTTTAATTCTTGCCCTTGGTTCTATAGCCTTGTCCTTGTGCAGGATAAAAATCCCCCACCATTATAGGTTCTCCTTAGACTGGATGAGTAATTAAAGTGGTGTCTGTCTGACTAGATAGCAAAGGAAAAATCAATTGATTTAATAACATGCATGGAACAGCTACAATGTCATGAAGAACCTCTCATTTGTTAGTTAAAAAGGGGCATAACTTTGGTGTTGAGGAATCCAAGATGCCTAGAATAGGGGAGAGGATGATTTATTTCATACACTTAATAGAAGAGAAAATGACTTTGTTCAAGCATGATACATCTTTAGATATATCTATATATTGATACATTGATATCTATAGATATCGATATATCGATATCTATAGATATATCTATAGATATCGATATATCTATAGATGTATCTATAGATATATTTCCTTCACTCTCTGCATTCTTTTTGGCTGGAATAGCAATAGAAACAGCATTGGTCTTGTAAATGACGGAAAATAAATCAATTTCATAACACACATATGGAGAATTTACATGGTTATAATTTCTAAAGAATGACGGAGTAAATCAGGGATATTTACCTTGTACTTAGGGGCCTGGGGCATCAAGGGCAGCAGGGGCAGATGTCCTGTGATAGACCAGAAACACATGACATCATCCTTACTTTGGAAGTTAAGATGAGATTCTTAGGTAGAAATGACATGTATATTGATAAACTGAGACCTCTAAACTACGTTCTTCAAGATCACAAAAGTAAGTGCTTCTTTGATTAAGAAAAGATCAAATATCTGTGGTTTCTTCACAGATATGAGAAGATTGAAGGAATTAGGCAAGGACTGAAACTTCTCTCAGCCTCAAGTGATTTCATTGTTCTTGGCTCAGAATGCTCCCTTGTAGAGAATAGGTTGCCTTGAGGAGATGGGTTCTAAGAAGCTTACAGTGGTCTGATTGGGGCATCTTCAGTATGTGTAAATAATGTAAGACAAACAATTAGTTTGACTGCTATCCTTGCATCCAGGTGCCATACCTTTTATATTTAATTTAGAAAGAAAGTTTTTCCCCTTCTACTTTACTGTATCTACCTTAAGACAGAAATGTGGATTAAAAAACAAAATGAACCCAGAAAATATTCCTTCGTCTAGGACATATCTTGCAGCAGTTTACTCAGGCCCAGGTTTTGGAAACTGTACCTTCTGAAATTAAAGCAGGCAGGAGAGGGAAATGGAAATGCATAAGCAAAATCAGTGAAAAACATATTGTCAAATGTTAGTCCCAAATTTACATAAAGTAAGTGTGACTTTTTGTGTGTGTGACAAAATGGTAATAAAAGGAAACTTCTCTAACAGGATATAATGCAATATATTTCACTCCATTGACTAGAAATAAGGTTAAACTAAACAGACCCTGTTCAAAATGGAGATGGGAGAGGGAGAGGAGTGATCTATTTTGATGATAAAAAGATAAACCTTGAGTGGTTTAAACATGACCCATCATATTTCTACTGCCAACATCAACCCTAGATAAAGTTGATGCATTGCCTGGGGAAAAAAGCATTCACACAATTCTTGCCAGTACATAATACAAATAGATGAAAGCTGCAAAAAGAGTTGGTATCACTTCAGAAAGGGTAATATCACCAAAACAAACCAAAGGATAAATTCCCAAGCCTCAAGTTGAAAGGACCCTTAGGGGAAAAAATGGAGAGAATTCCGTTAGCCAGTGCCTCATGGGTAATTCCAAGTCTTTGAGGAGAGCCTTGATCTCCACCTCCCCTCACCCTCACCACCTTCTTCCCTCTCCCATATCTCCTATTCCCATGCTGCCTTACTTTTTACAAAACACCTATACTATCAAATTTTATTTCCTTTCCTTTCTGAAGTCCACAGCTAAGCAAGGACTTGACATCTCTACTTAGTTGGCTTATATAGGCCACAAACCCAAAATGTCCCAAATTGAACTCAAATCTGTACCTCCCATGACCAGCTCTACCTCCAGTATAGTAAAATTTCCTTTGGGCATAAAAACAAGACTCATCCTATAATAGTTTATACTTTGCCAACTGCCAGGCTAATTTGTTTCAGATAAGCAGAGATGGACACAGAGACTTAGATACATAAAGTATTTGGTGTCAAGAGGAATAGTCCCTTGGATATTGTCAGTCACTGTTTTAGAGAATGAGTATGAGAAATGAGCAGTGGTATTTAAGTTCCAAGTAGCTTCTGGAATTATCCTGTAGAAGGGATTAGCTATGAACCAAAGAGCCAATTTAAATTCCATCTGTTCCAGGTGGTTGGGGTGGGGCCCCAAAGTGTTCACTGACTCTAAAGCCTCTAAATCTTATTAATTCAGATTCTTAAATAATTATAGATTGAGCTACTTTCCTCATTCACCCTACCATCACCCTTGTAAGTTTGCTCCTTAAGACCACTAATAATCCTTCTAATTATTCTTTAGGAATTCACTTGTCTACTTTTCCAATCCACATTTCACAAAAGTCAGTGATTTAAAAAAAATAATAATAATAAATAATGAAGTCATACCACTAGTGTTCCTTAAGACTCCTGGGGTGAATTCACAAATTTTATAAAGTAGCTTACAAAATGCAGTAATGATCTGCTTGGTGTTGAGTCAACCCCTAAGTACATATCCACTACATCAATCTGTTTTAGCTATAGGAATATGTTAAGAGTTACTTGAAAGCAATAATTTGCTTCCTGTTCCACGGCTGTTGTACAAACTGTTGTCTCCTAAATACTTTTCTCCCAGTGAAACTAGTTCTAGATAAATTCTCATCTTTAGGAAACCCTCTCCTTACATTCTGGACCAGATTTGTGCTTCAGTTTTCCTGCTGTCACCCTACACTCCTTATATTTTAGCACTTTTGTCAAAAATACATTTTTGTGTTGTGAACTTCCCTATTTAAATGTCTCTCTTTTTCACGCCACAAGATCATTAAGCACCATGAAAGTAAAATGCTTACTTGCTTTATGTTTGCTACTCTGTTTCCCTTCTCCAAAACTCCTTAACACAAACTAAGCTCTCAATAAATATTTATTTGGGGCAGAGGGAATGTAATCAAATCAAATGCATGTGGGATTAAGAAGACAAATATTGCAGCCATTCTTATTTGAGCTCCACAAAAAACCTCTTGTTTCCAGCTGAGAGTTAATTTAGACCTGTTTCTGGACAGTGATAATGGGTCTATAAAAATCTGTATATTTTTGGTTAGGAAAGCTACTGGAGTGCACTCACCCCATGGATTCATTTTTTGGCTGGGCTAATATCAATATAATATTGATCAGATTAGCAAAGAAAAAAATAATTTAATACATGCATGGGGGAGCTAAAACCATTTTGCCAATCCAGGCCTGATTTTGGCCAGGGAGAAAGGGATGTAAATCATTAGTGAAGCAACCTGGGATACCAAGAAGAGAGGTGGGGAGACACTTCACATGACAAGGAAGATGTGACTTCATATAATAAAACTTTTCCACTGAATGTTTATCCTGCTTTAAGATAGATTTTTGCTATAAAATTTATTTCTGGGAATACCCCTAAAAAAGGCAAACTGGAAGATTCCCTAGATTACTTTCAGTCATTATTCAAAGTATGATAATGGTTTCTCCTAAGATGTTATAGCTTCACTTAATTTTATTTCCTCATTACATGGGGACACTAAGTAGGTCGACCTGCCATTTGGGGGGGTCTGATACAATTAACATTATTAATTATAATGAAGAGCATTTTTTTTAAATGATTATTCTTATGTAGGTACTTTTTAAAGCATTTCACTTGTATTGATTCATTTAATCCTTAAAAAATATTTTAATCCTTAAAAAAAATTAGGAACTTGAAATAAGCCAGAAAGAAAAGGAAAAATACTGGATGGTTTCACTCATAGTAGGTGTACAAAGGACCAGGGGAGAAAATAATAATGAGCACCTATATACCAGAGACATTTTATGGGGGTGGAGTGGGGAATGGGACCAAAAATGATGGGGGGAGGGAAGTGCATTGGACTATGGTGATGGCACATGGGTGATTTGGTGGTGGGAAGTCCACGGGGATTACAACTGAGATGGAAAAAGGCACAAAATGATGCAAAAATAAACTATTATATTATTTTTAAAAAATGAAAAAATATTACAAACTAATATTTTCAAAGTTATATTTGAAGAAGTTGAGACCTAGAGAAATCAAGTAACTTGTTCATTGTCAGTAAGGGTGCAGTAGTATTGAGATCCTAATAGCCTTCCTTTCATCCAGGACAACCACAGCATAAAGTTTAAGGTTTTGATAATCAAAAAGATGCCATTTGTTGCCAATTGGAGATCTGATAATTTATTAGAAATGTGATCGCAAGCAAGTCATATAATCTCTCCAAATCTGTTTCCTTACCTATGAAATTGAGGTATAAACACATCTGTCTCCTAGGGCAGCATTTAATACAATGCTTTTCAATTAGGAAATACTCATCTAATAACAGCTACAATTATTGCCGTTGAAATTGTATTTGTTTTCAAGTAGCAGGAAACCTAAATTATACTTGCTTAAGCAACAAAGGGAAATGGTTGGCTGAGAAGAAAGAAAAGTCCAGAGGTAGGTAGGTGGACTCCAGTTGAGGCTTAGCTTTGCAACTGTGTTCCCAGGACTCACGATTTTCCAATGTTTTGTTCTGCAGTGCAGTCTTATATAAACACTAGATTTCTTCATGATCTCACAACAGTGGCATACAATGAGAATTCTGGCCTCTTTTTGGTTTAGAAGGAAAGTATTTCTCCTCCCACCATCAAAGAAATTTGGGGAAAGGAATTTCTGGCACTTACTCTATTCAGAGTAACTTGTGCTAACATGGCTTTAGCTTCTTAGTGCTGTGTTTTAACCCACTGAGCCACCAGGGAGGGCCCTGTTGGATGATCTTTCACTGATAATGGAATATATAGAGTTATTTTTATTTTAGAATTAGGTTAAATGTTTCTACCAGATTTTTCTTTTTTTTAAGATTTATTTATTTATGCTTACATGTCAGAGGTGTGGTGGGTGAGAGGATTCACCAGAGACAGAGCGGGGAGCAGAACAGGCAGCAGAACAGGCAGATCTCCTGAAATCCACTGCTGAGGTGAGCAGAGGTGGGTCAGGAGAGGTCTGCCAAATCATGTTGTCAGCTCCCTGGCAGGGGATCAAACTTGTGCTGCATTGGCTTACTGAGAGCTTCATAATGCAGTGTTTTAACCTGTTGCACCACCAGAGAGAGACCCTAGCAGATATTTTCACATCACCTATAGAGATTGTATCTGTTTTCCCTCCCCTTTGAATTAAAAAATGTTCTAGTAAAAGAAGTATCTAGTGAATGAAATGTTAAATTTGTCCCATCATTTAGTGGAAACAAAAATATTGCTGATTCAGTTGTGATATGGGACCACATCTTGAAACCGTGAGAATTTACTCTCAAACCCATGAAAGGACCAGGTGTGTAGTAAATTTTCTTAATTTTAGTTTATTTTGCTTAAGGTGGTATACATGAATCACATGGGAGGAATGATAAAGAAGGATTATAGTGAAGCCTAGGGAAATAACTTGCAAGTAGTGGGAGTTGTGTTCAACATCACAAACCCACTCCCTTCCACCTCCCAGGAAGATATTCTGGTATAACTGAGAACCATTTTCTTAATTTTGAAAATCAATGTTTTTATAAGCAACGGGCCTGAATTCAAATTCCACCTCTACTAACTCAATTCTTGTGACTTGACTTTACCTTGATTGCCTTGAAACTCAGATTCTCCAGCTGTAATGTGAAGAAATTAGTTGAGCAAAAATTTCCTTCTCATACCTCAGTATTTTGTATCTTAAATTTCAGATTGAAATAATCTACTTTAGTCACCACAAGAGAATGTAGAAAACAACTCCTATTTAATTTGCAACAAAGCTAAGTAGCAACACATTTTTTTGATCTGTATTTACACTCTATTAGATCAAATTCTCACAGTAAAAGTCTTTCAAACATTCCAGAATTAACACCATGTTACACTGAAAATATTCTAATTTTATTCTTTGCATGATGATCTTCTTTTAAAAATAAAAGTATCACTCCTCCCTTGCTAATGTTAAATTCACACTTCAAATTTTGGCATGGTTAAAAATATCTATCTAATGAATATAAAATATGAAGGTTTTCCCTCAGTTTGGTCTTATCTCACATCAGCTCAAAACAACAAATTAATTTTCCCCTTATTTAATCAGGCAACACCTATTTAAAACCTACGGTGAGCTAGAATCAAACTACAGGTTGGACTAGTTAAAACACTTCAATTTAGACTTTTTAATGTCTCCTGTGGGGGAGGCCTCTTGTATTTAGTGAACGAACAATTGCCTTTTGGTTATGTAAGAATGATTTAGGAGAGAAAATACTCTAATTTATATACCTAAGTTTTCCAATAAAAGGCCAGCTGAAAATTGATTTCCATTTCAAGCACACACATAGACTAAAACATTTACCAATAAAATCTACCTCCTGTTTCTCTAGGCTTCTAATTTCAATATGCAGAAGGGAATCTGTGTAGGCATGCAAAAGAGACGTGTTTTTCTATTCTTTTATGAAAGAATTTGGAGACAAACAGATTGAAATGCATCAGTTTCTAGTAACCAGCAGATGGTGCTTTTAGTAGTATTTTATAAGAGGTTACTTGATTATCTTTTTGTAGTTTTTTTTTTTTTTTTGCTTTAATAAAACTAACCAGAAATGAGACGAGGTAATATTTTGCCATGCAAAGCAGATTCTGTATTTTTATTGTTACTAGTGTGTATGCTTACAAAGCTCAACACAGATTTTCTAGTATTTCTATTAGGTATCTGTCAAATAGTGAAGGAGATAAATAGTAAAAAAGTAGAAGTTAGTATAACTGTTATAACAATTTATTCAAATGTTGTATGTTTATATAATTGAAATAATTTCATTTCCATAATAACTTCAATTGTGGATAAGTTCACATATATTGTTTTATCTCATACTGACTTGGTAATATGTTTTCTTTGGGCATATATTTTTAAATACTGAAAATTAAGTAACTCCTGCATATAAAATTATCATAAAGGTAGAGATCATGATTGCTAACAACAATTACATTAGCACTTATTCAAAGCATGTTTTAATTGATCTTTGGTTCTAGTTTCCATTTATCTTTTTAATAGTATTGTATTGTACTTTTCTGGTTCACCAACTGAAATCCTTTTTAGACATAATTTTAAATAAACAGGTGAACAACACTACATAGACTATTATTTAATAGTACAATATTGATTTCAGATGTCATTCAAAGACATCACAGAAGAAAATTATACTAATTTGATTTCTTGTCAAAGAATTATGCAGGTTTTATTTGAAGTTATCACAATGTGAGTAATAAAAAGACTTTCATAATAGCATGGAAAGTTTTATTCTGCTTCTATGACCAATGTCGACTAGTTGAAAAATAGGAAACTGCAATTATCTTTATTATTATATAGTTTCCCTAACTTTTAGTACCTAGTAAAAGCACCATTAAACCTGTATGTGGTGATCATTTTATCTTTCATTTTTTGTTGAGCATGAATGGACTTATCTGACTGACATAATAAAGGAAAGGGAGAGTGGAGGTGCTAGGGTACATTCTCTGGTAGAGCTCAGAAATGTAGCTTACAGTAGCAGTGAGAAGGGTAAATGGGGCACCTGAAGATACTGGAAGACTCTCTGATAAAAGCACCAACTGATAGGGAATTACATTATTACCTTTTTCTTTTAGTGCCCAATTAAGTGGTCCCTAGGGATCCAAAACTATTGAGGGGTGAATGTTCTGAAAGGGATTCTGCCATCTGCACACACAAAAGGAAAGGAAGCAGATCCTTAGAGTGAAAAGTTTTCCCAGCTAAACTCCCCAAATTACCCATTCACTCATGGGTAAATGCCCAGACAAATAGGGTTAGCTCAAAGTAGAACCACTGAGGCTTGAAAGCTTGCCCCAATTATTATACCTTCTAGCAAGGATCCACAAGAGAAGGGTTAAGCAGATCTCAGAGATTTAGGACAAAAAGATACACTCAAAATTCAAAATCAAGGTACAAAGCAAAATAAGAGCTTCCATTTTTCTTCTGTGGACAAGAAACAAGCCCCCACCCACACTATGTGTCTCACTCATGTGTCTCTTCCAAATCTCTACATGTCTCTCCGCCTTGTCCCTTGGTACAATTCAAAGCCAGAGAAGGAAAAGAGCAAGACCCACCTACCTGCATAGTTTCACTTACCCACTCAGCTCCAAGCCTAGCTCCCAGTAGTTCCTCCACCCAGAAAGTCTGGTCTGCAGCATAGTGGGTCTTGTAATCTGAGGTAGCTGCATGTGAATGGGAGTGGTGAAAATGAAAAGGATGCCTCCCTTTAATAAAGTTGTATCTTAACATTTCCTCCATTGGATATAAAGAAAAAGAATTTTGCAGGCTCCTCCTTGGTGGTGTACCTGGTTAAAGTGCAGCACTATGAAGCAATCCATAGCCACTGCAGGAGGAGTTCAATTTCCAATCTGGGAGGTTACCGAAGTGACATGGCAGATCTCTCCTGACCAGCTGCTGCTCCCCTCAGTAGTGTATTTCAGTAGATCTGTCTTTTCTGCTCCCTCCTCTATCTCTGGTGAATCCTCTCATCCTCCCTACCCTGCACCTCTGGCCTGTATTCCAGTTCTTGTATGCATAAATAAATCTTAAAA
This sequence comes from Condylura cristata, assembly GCF_000260355.1. Taxonomy (NCBI): domain Eukaryota; kingdom Metazoa; phylum Chordata; class Mammalia; order Eulipotyphla; family Talpidae; genus Condylura; species Condylura cristata. Next base: position 19,137,674 of record NW_004567132.1, on the reverse strand, counting down.
AAAAAAAAAAGGAAATTTGCATTGTAAGAGGATAATACAAAAGAATGATCTGTGATGGTTTTCATAAAAGTCAGCAATGTATATAAGCCTGGATTTAAAAAAAAATTGATTTAAAGGCAAACATAAAAGCACCTTGCATGAACAACAAATCTTGTGTTTAGTGTAATCAAAAATCTGTGTATTACAGTTACATCAAATTGTAAGTATGTTTAGTTTTAAAGCCAATAAGCTGTTGTACTTACTGTGAATTGTGCTGTACTTGTATATCTTACACTCATATTTGAGGGCTTCTCACTACCAAATCTTGACATGTTTAATCTTCTGTAATCTTGAATCCTTTTGGTTTTATTTCTACAAGATATAGGAGCAAAGGATATGAGGATTTAACTATAAGCGTTCAAAACCTCGCATTGATTTTTAAACCACTGACTTAGCATCCCTAGCAGAATCCACTTCCCCCTGAAAGCGCAGAACAAGAGATGGTTGGGTGGAATAAGGTAGAAGGTAGATATTAAGTTATTTAACTTTGGTAGGGACCACAGTACTGGTCTACATCAATGCAGCCACAATTTGGAAGTGAACCAAACTTTAAAAAGATTTTTTCAGGGGCCTGTAGTGAGTCAGTCTTATTTTTTAACCTGAAGAACATAAGTGCCTTGCCACTTAGAAGACAAATAATTGCAAATGATGTATCCACTTCTTGAATTGGTTGGAGGGGTGTGTGTGTGTAGGGTGGGGGTATTCATTACTAACAGTAAAATTTAAAATATTAAAAACATTTCAACTGTCCCTGGTGATGCAACAGGCTAAAGTACCATATTATGAAGCTCTCCGAAGCTACTGCAGCATGAGTTCCATCCCAGACCAAGGAACTGACCCACAGGGTGTGGCAGACCTCTCCTGGCCCTCCCACTGCTCCCCTCAGCAGTGTACCTCAGTACATCTGCTTGTTCTGCTCCCCACTCTGTATATGGTGAATCCTCCTCTCACTACCCCCCACACCTCTGGCCTGTACCCTAGTTCTGTAAGCATAAATCTTTTAAAAATACTAAAAACATTTCAATTTAAAAACATTTAAAATGTTTTTTTATATTTCATTGTAGGTAAGGAGGCAAATTTTTGAAAAAAGGTTATTTTAGCTACTACTCAATCAAATTAGACATTTCTGCAAATTAACAATGTTGTCCACTTTAAAATGTTTCATTGTGAATATCACTCTGGAATTGTTATAAATTAATACCACATATGACTAGTTACATTAATATTTTTATAGATTTAAATTCACATTGAACTACAGATATGTATACACACACACACACACACATACCCACGCCCATATGTATATCAGTTTTTTCTCCTTCCCCAATGTCCCAGATATCCATAAGAAGGTTTTTTCCTCCTGAAGCTGTACCATTAGGGTTGCTTTTTTGCTTATTTGCATCACATGCTAGCTTTTCTCCTTAGTAGAAGAGGTATCAAAACATGAAAAATAAGGAGTTAACTTCCAGAAATATGACTGTTTTTTTCCTAATGATAGTTTTAGGTTAGGCATAATCATAGACATAAATATAAATTACTCAGTCTGAATAACATTTTGGGATAGTTATTTGCCATCAGTAAGCTCTATTACTTTTCAAAGACATAAACTGCTCCAAAGACCAGGATATAAGTAGACAAAATAACATATACCCTATGATGAGAAGCACTAACAGCTTAGCATCGGTGCTGTTCTACTAAAGCCCGTAACAGCAACTTAGTTGTGAGAAAATATCAGATAAACCCTGATTAAGGAGCATTCTACAGAGTAATTGGCCAATATCAGCAAAATTGTTAAAGTCATGATAGAAGAAGAAACTCTGAGGAATTATCGCAAATTGAAGGAGCCTAAGGAGATATGACAGCTAAATGCAATTTAGGATGCTGGCTTGGATTCTAGAACTGAAATCATATTAGTGCCAGTGAAAAGTGGTAAAATTCAAATAGCATCCATAAGTCAGCTTAAAATATTTTATCAGGATAATTTTCTCGGTTATATCATTGTTCTATAGTTTTATAAACATTTAATATTAGAAGATGCTGGGTGAACATATAAGGGGACTCTTTTTTTCCTGCATTTTTCTATTTTTCCATAAGTCAAGTTACTTAAAAAATGAGCAGACAGACAGGTATTGAAATAATCCAAAACATTTCAGACTTTTTTTTAAAGATTTATTTATTTATGCATACAGAACTGGAGGGCAGGCCAGAGGTGCAGGGGTGGTAAGAGACAGAGTGGGAAGCAGAACAGACGACTGACAAAGTACACTGCTGAGCAGTGAGCAGATGAGGAGAGGTCTGCCATGCCATGTGGGTCACTTTTGGGGCTGGGATCGAATTCATGCTGAAGTGGCTTAAGCTTCTTAGTGCTATGGTTTAACTGGCTCTACCACCAGGGAGAGTCTACATTTCAGATTTTTACAGGTAAAAATCAATCAGTTTTACCTTCACTTTCAAGTGTTCATTGTTACACATTTTTATATTAGTTGTTATAGTGAGAGTACTGTGAAAAGTAAATTTATCATCCTTAAGAAATTATTCATTCTAAAGTCATAATTATCACAAGTATCAACAACAGTATACTTGCCACATAAATGAACTGATAATGCCTCTTCTTTTACCCAAATTATTTAAGCTATCCTATTTCAAATCAAAGTGATGTTAAATAAGGCAATTATAAGTTTTAGGATCTATCCCTTGAAAAGCTTAGTATTATTTTTCAGGTGTTATTTTAATTTGCAACCAAGAGGTAATGCGATCTGGTATAGTTTTATGGAAGTTTTGGTTCTGAATTTGTTTTCCTGTGGTGTGTTTAAGTCCATAAATTTTTAGTTTCAGCTTCCTGTGTGTTTCCAAATGAGCCAGATGTAAAAATTTAATGGCTTGACATTTAATGCTGGCTGATTTACCATATAAAATGCTTTAAATAAAGCTTAGTGTTAGAAATCTTAAAGAAAAATGTTTATTTGGAGAGGAAAACAATAAAATTGTCTTGTGTATTCTGAACCATTCAAATCTTCCATGTGAACCTATACTAACACCATCACCAAACTATGTTGAATCCACATTATTTTTCAGTTGTGATATATTGAACATTTAAGAAAACCAAAATTAATAAATACTCAGATGCTTTGAGTCTTCTAAATAAAATTAATCTAAAACATGTGAAAATGTTTTTCCTATAATCAGAAAATGTAGACATCCTCCCGAAATTCTTTCTTTCATCAAAAAAGACATTTTAAGTTACATTAACTACAATTTAAAGATAGCAAATAACTTTGGTTCAGAAATGAGGACAGCAATTCCCATTGCAATGTTTTTATTTTCCATTTATCATAGACTAGTAATAAAAATAAATAGATTTTTATTCGAAGGGGAAGTATGATAATGCATCAAAATACTTCGATTTTGAATAGAGTATGACTTCCTAAGGAGTTTGGATGACATTGAATAGCATTTGGGGAATCTTTGAAGTTTATGGGATATTTTTGTTTTCAAAGAGAAGTGATTTGCATTATAACAGTTATATTTTAGGAGAACACTGTGAACATTACATGGGATAAGCCAAAATGGAGGAAAGATTGGGGCAAAGATATCACACAAATGATCAAAATAGTAATGGGTAATCAAAATGATATTATATAGTAGATTTGTAAAGAAAATGAATACATTCATACATATATACATATACACACATACACACACACACACATATATATACACACATACATACACACACATACACACACATACACAGGACAGAAGATTATTAGGAAGGATGCCTATGGAGATCAAAATGATGACAAATGTTAGTGATACCACTATTATTATTACAGTTCCTAAAGGCTATTTTGTTCAATTATGGTGAGTTTTGATTTAAAGAGTCTAAAAGCCTACCTTTTTTTTTTTTTTAAAGATTTATTATTTATGCATACAGAACTGGGGTATAGGCCAGAGGTGTAGGGATGGTGAGAGGATTCACTAAAGACACAGTAGGGAGCAGAACAGGCAGAGGGGAGCAGCAGGTGGGGCAGGAGAGGTCTGCCACGCCATGTGGATCACCTCCAGGGAGGGCAGGGCTCCAACTCATGCTGAAGTGGCGTTAGCTTCTTAGTGCTGTGCTTTAACCCACTGAGCCACCAGGGAGGGCCATAAAAAAACCTACTTTTTTGAGAAGGGTTTGATTTTTCTCTCTGATAAAAGAAAACAGAATGATCTAAAGAGATGGAGTCTACATTTCATGAAGTTATTTACTCTAACTATGCACCACTGTCTTTCTCTACACTTTTTTCTTCATTTGGAGAAGTCCAGTAAAGAATAGGTATTAGTACTAATACTTATCCTTAGTCATGTGGATTCACCATCTTTTCAGTATTCTTCCTTGACATTGTGTAATTCTGTAAGGGCCATATTGAATTTTCATTTTGCACTAGTATTTGTTTTACTTTCCCCTATATTCAGAATAAGTTAGGTGTATTACACGATAGAGTCCTATAAATAGGTAAGATTTTAGAAAAGACAAGGTTTAAGCCACATTGTGAAAGTGTGTGTATGTAGAATCAAAAAGGCAGGGCTGAAATAATGAAAGTTTTTAGTAATAAGATAAGATATTTATATAATAGTATTTATATTATTAATACAAGATAAGGATATTTATATATTTCTATTAATGTATATGAATGAGAATTTTTAATCAAACTTCAAATTTTTAAGTTTAGTTTCAAAGTGGATAAATGAAACTGTGCCTATTGATCTAACAGAGTGATAAATTGTCAAAAGAAAGTATGCTTTCCATAATTGTGTTGCTACTTTGTTGAAGTAACTAAATGGACTTAAGAGTAGAATTTTTCACTAATTGAACAATTACAGACAAGAGGCTGAAATACTGACTCAAAGAACAAGTTAGTGATGTACGTCGTTAGGAAAAAATAGATGATATCTAACACTGTAATCACATATTTTTGTAGAATGGAATATTACATTGAGAAATAAATGAGAGAACTTCTAATTAAAGACAGGCCTTGTATGGGACATGAACTGAAATAAAAAGAAGCATCAAATGGCTTAACATCATGGCTCTTCACAGGGGTATGTGGACTCTGGGTAGAGGTTATGAAAATTCACCAATATTCCAACTCTGATTTTAACAAAAGACAAAAATACACTGTGCTTGTTAGTCATTTGTGGAATAACAAACAAAAGCCAGAGTCCAAACATCCTCAACAAAAATTGCCAAACATCCATTTAGAAAATAAAAACATTGTGTTTTTACAGCAACTAAGTATTTTTTGAGTCAGTTTTCAAACTTTAGTTAATCTTCATTTTCTGACAAAGCTTAATTCTCAACAATCTGTGCCATCTGCAACTTTTTTTTTTTTTTAAATCTACATCTGACCTATCTTTGGAACTTACAACCAAATATGCCATCCTTTCCCAAGTACTTCACTATAATTCACACCACCTGGAGACTTTACACTGGTTGATCCATTTTGTCCTTGCAAGTAAGCATCACATTTGCCACCATTTATTTAACTAGCACATAATGCAATGTGGTCTTCGATAATATGCCATTTACTATGATAAACACTTTAAAACAGCCTGATGAGGGACAGTTAGTAGCATAATCACCCGTACTTTATAATGAACACAGTGAGAACTTGATAATTGAGAATTTCTAATAGCCAGTAGGAGAATTCAGTCCCGTAAGTCTGAATCCATATGTTACCATCTTAACCCATATAATCTGATTCCTTTTATATCAACACTCACCCCTTCAGTAAACTATACTCAGTAATTTCTCCTGAACCCTATATTTCACATAGATTATTCTGTGAAACCAGCAGAAAACATGAGTTTTAATGAATACACAAATAATATACAAAGAACATTTTTTTTAAAGGCCCAGGCATCTCATTGATGAGATCACTTTTTCACTCAATTTTAGCACACACACACACACAAAAACTTAAAACCTTCAAATAAGTTGGGGATAGTTAGGCAGCAATATTTGTAAGTCTCTACATGAAAATAAAGCAAACTTTGCAGTCCAAAGCTTATGTTCATACTGAAAATGAAAACTGAATTCATAGAACTTTAAATTGTTCAAATGTATTGTTGCATTCTTACTCTAAAATTAGGAGTCTGCTTTAGGTAAAATGATAAGTTATGTACAAAGCAAGTATATACATATATATATACTACATACACAATATATTATGTCTACATGCCCTCATCATATATCAAACATAAATTTATACTGTATATATAATATATATTATTTAGCCCTATACCTCTGTATATGCATGTGTGTGTATATATGATAGGCATACATAATATATATGTTGTGTATATATACAGTAAATGTCATTATTTTTATTCCCAATACTGCATTGCTTATTGTTATTAAAGATTTGTTTAATTAATTGTGGAAATCTGCTATAGATGTCATTATATTAGTTGTAGTTTTCTGATCTTCTTTCCTTAAGCAGCTGCTGGGTTCTTAGATCCAGAGAATCCTTTGCTGCCACAGCAGACAATAGTCTTGTGACAGATGTTCCATGTTCGTTTGAAGGAGCACAGATGAAAATAACAGTCTCTCCATGCTTGTGAGACCACCGTCAAAAGTGAGCAGTTGTCCCCTTTCCAGACAACTATCAAACTCATAGAACCTTGAAATAATTTGCAACCTGTCCTGTACTAGAATAGCCTACACAGCCTTAATGCTAGCAAACTCTACTTCATTAAAACTAAAAAAGATCTATTTTCTTTCTTTTTTTTTTTTTTTTAAATTCGGCTCTTACTACCAATGATAAAAACATCTTAAATTATTTTGCTTTTATTATAGAGTATATTTCCTGCTATCTAAGTAATACATTTTCTGTATGGATTAGTTCTACTATCAGATTTCTAGGGTTTGTTATTGGTTTGGTTTTCTCTAACCCTCTGTTTTGTTAGATTAATTTATAGTGATAAATTAGAAGTCATTAGTAATACTATCTACTACAGTTACCTATTGTGATTTTTAGCCTTCCTATACATTCATAATTACACTCACATATACAAACACATACACATTTGAGCTTAACACATAAATTTGAGCTTAACATACAGCTTTATATTTATAGCTTTCTCTTTCACTCAATATTATCTCACAAAAATGTCTTCAATAAATATACCTTTTTTACCAGGAGTAATAAAACTTTTCCTGTAAAGGGCAAGATGACAACTATTTTATACTTTACTGGCCAAATGGTCTCAGTCATAACTATTCAGTTCTGCTTAAAAGTAGCCATAGGCCATGCTTAAATAAATGGGTGCATCAGCATTCTAATAAACCTTCTTTTCTGTAGGCAGTAAGTGTGCCAGAAATGACCCATGGGCCATCATTGCCCACTGAAACACCGACTGTTATTTTAATGTTGGCGTAAGCTCCCATGATAACAATATGATATAGTTTATTTAAACCTTTTGTTACCATAGGGCATTGCATGTGCTTTCAACCTTTTGTTGTTATACTGCATGGACTCTGCTGCAGGCATTCCTCACAGTACAGTATCCAGAATCCCCTGGGGCTGGCTGCCCTATCAATTAGTAACTCTCAGGCTCACTAGATGTCCAGATCTTGCCTTTTGCAGTCAGGTGATCTCTGTGGCCTTTAGCTACACGTTATTGTGTTGGCTTAAGTGGCAGGGAGGTTAATTACTAGACAACCTTTGATGGGGGTGCTATTTTATTATGGCCATATTTACATAGCAATTTGTAGATCTTATTAAAAATGATGGTATTTTTACATAGTTTGAAAGATGAATAACACTTAATTTCTCATGTTTTCACTTTGCCTAAGCCCTAAAGAATGGACCAAGAGATAGGGTGACAGACATTCATCCCTTTGCACTTCCTCCCCTTCATTTTGTTTTGAAGGTCAAAGGCTTTTCTTTCTTTTTTTTTTTTTGTTCAAGCTTATCACATAATTTTTTTTATTTATTTATGCATAAAGAACTGGGGTACAAGCCATAGGTGCAGGGGCAGTGAGAGGATCACCAGAAACTGAGTGGGGAGAACAGGCAGATCGATGAAGTACACTGCTGAGGGGAGCAGCAGGTGAGACAGGCCAGGTCTTCTGCACCATGTGGATCACCTTTGGGGCTAGGGATCGAACTTCCACTGAAGCTATTGAGGCTAGCTTGCAATGCTGTGCTACCAGGGAGGACCCAGGGCATGTTATTTTTGTAATGTTGTTTAGAAACACATTATTTCAACACTGCTCTGGTTTGCCTATCTGCATTAGAAATGGTGAATAAAGAATCACCATAAAGTGATTTTGTAACAGGGTAGTCCCAGGAAAAAGGGAGGTTCTAGGTTCCCTGCCCCACCCAGAAGGAGTGTGGAACTGAGCAGGGAGGAGAAGAATCTGGAAAGGACATTGATGAGAATGGAAGCAGGATGGAGAACCAGAAGGAGACCTGAGGAAGGTACATGGAGCAGAGAGACATGGGAAGAAACTGCGATTGATTTTTCTTGGTAATGGTGAAACAGATATGGGTGAGAGACCCATATAGAGGAAGTTGACTATAGCGGCATTTATCTTGATTTTGATTTTGCTCTTTTCCTCCCAGACTTGTCAGCCATTTCTGACCCTTTTCTATGGGTCCCCTCCAGAAGGTGCTTAAATTTGTAACAGGCTTTTTAGGACTTGCTCTGGGCCAATCCCTTTTGGGTAGACTTTTACCCACGAGGGGGTGGGTAACTTTGAGTATTTGATTTAGAAGCTATATTCTATGTCTTTTCTGTATTGCACACTAATTGTATTAAACTTCCTTTCCATTACAGGATGTCTTGATGTGCTGGATGGCAGGACCTATTTAGAGTTGGCAGGTTTGGGGGTTCAGTGGTGCCTCTCTCTCTCTGCCCTGTAACTGTATCTCATCAATCATAGTTTATTACTTGGTATTCAATTTTTTGCTGCTTCATCCCTCTATAATCTGATTGGAAAAGATCAACAACCACAAAACATGTATTTGCAGATTGGTGTCACATGTACTGAACCCTTCTTCAAATATAGTTGTTTTTCATATTCTAACATGGAAAGGTAATGGCATCACAGAAAATTACATTAAAATTATCTTTAATTGGCCTCAGGTTAACTGCTTTGGGGAGGGGGCAAAGAGAGAGATATTAAGAATTTAACAGTTGCAAAAGCTGAATAGTCCTTTGAATACTAGTGGTGTCACATTTGCATACCATTTTGGGATATGTCTGCTCCCAGTGCCTCAGGTGTGACTTAATGGAAACTATCAAGTTTAAGGTTTGGCACACAAGGCTGATCAGCAATATCCTTGAGTCATGGCAAATTGCAGTAAAGATATTGCAATGAGTTTGCATACCATCTTGCAACCTGTGATTGTACAGTGGTTTGTCAGATACTGCAGGATGAAAAAAGGCACAAAATTTGATTTCTGTTGTTAGTTAATAGATCACAAAGGGCAGTGCATTTTAAAATTATTAAAAATAAATTTACCTTTGATCTGACAACTTCCTTAAAATAATTTCTTTTATGAATGCATTCAGATAATGACAGAATTGATGAAAATATTGAAAACTGCTACACACACACACACGAGTCTGCATTGAATAAGAATTATTCTGCATCCCTTAAGAAGATGCATATGTGGATTTGTGGCCATAACATGGTTAAGATTAAAGAAAATATAGATTCCCAAGCACTGTGATCCATTTTATATACACAAATATATGTACGTATTACTATTTTGGCTTCTCTATATCTTCAAAATAATTCATATTGAATCAGAAGTAATGATTTTATAGATAAATTTTAGAAGTTTAGAATGTACACAGGTTTATTATTTTATTATGAGAGCATAAAATAAGTAATTCTGGTTTTACTGTTTAAGCAAATCACTTTGTACGATTTTCAGAAGACAGAACATACACTTCTTTTTACTTTAAATTTAAGGTATCATATGAAAAAGTCATCTTGCCAACTTTTAGTAGCATAACAAAGCAATGATTTTAAGAGCTCGGCAGTAACACATGGATATGCAATGAAAATTTTAAAACATGCATTGACTTTTAGGACTATGTCTGTTGAATATTAAACATCTGAAATTGCCAGTGCCTAAAGCAATTCATTCAGCATAATGTATATAAACTTTGGAACTATTTTAAGGCACTACTTTTAATAAATGAAGAGAAAGGTTGAGAAGGAAATTTATTACAAAATATTTTGCTTTGCATCAATTATTTTAACTACTAATAGAATTGAAACTTTGTCTCTAAGATGCATGAATTTAGAAAAATGGTCCTAAGTAGGATTCACATTTAAAAGCTTAGAGAATTTAAATGAAGTTCCAGAATGTTTTTTAACGTGTTCTCAAGAATCTGAAAATGCTTTGCAATTCAATTTTTATATACAGGATTTGTACTTGTAACATTAAAATATAAGAAATTTGATGAGGTAAACAAAATAGCCAAATTCATGTATCTAGCCTAAGTCAGCAAAGAAAACTAGAAAAGGATATATCGATGCTGATTTCACTAAATTTGAATTTAAAAACAATAAACAGCAATTTCATATGTATTTTATGTGTCTTTTCAACCTGGTGGTTCAGTATTCTCAGAGACTGATGTGCATTAAAAGCAGTGTCTCCTGCCACCCTCCCACACACAGCATAATGCTTCTAAATGTAAAGAATTCATCTACACGAAATGAATAAATGGTTGGTTCATTTAGATTGTCCGTAATTCTTGATATATTAAAAAGGGACCTTACAACATGTTGTGTTAACACATTTAATATGCCATCTTATGATTTGGAGCTAGAAAGTCCTTGATTTGGGTACTGATCACTATATGCACTAACAATGAGTTGTATAAGGCAATTAATCACTCAGAGCCTCAGCTTAAATACAAAAATTCCTTTTCCCACAAGGGTGAGATAATGTTGGGAAAGCACTGAGCATATTCCATGATCACATACTCATTTCTCTCTATGTGGAAGTGATTTTATTAACGCAATTACTAGTTCTTATGTTACAGGTACAGAGTCTTGTAGCCACTGCAATAAACCAGAGGTATGAGCTACCTCCTTCCGATTTTCTGACATGAAATTCAAATTAACACTCAATTAGTTTTTCGGAAACATGTTTTGACAATTTTTCTCCATTCATTCCCAACCACTTAGTGGATAAAAGTAGTTCTATTAAAGTAGCCTAGGTGATGGACCACTTGTCACTAAATTCTATACTTTTTCTGAATTCAGGATTTCACATTACCTCTCATGAGAGCAGTCACTACTGTGATAATGTATGTTGAAGTTAGAAGAAAGAGAACTTAAATATACTGACCTGTATCTAATAAAATCTGAACCAGTGATCAGACTAGTTAGGGTATCTCCACTCCCATTAGGCATTTTGTTTTTTCCTATCAAAAAGTATATAAAAACCTTTCTTTTGTTGGAAATATAAATGACAACCATCCATTATGCTAACATTTGCTGATTTCAGTCACATATATTTTCAAATACATACCAATCGACCTGTGACAACTACATTTTGTTTTGGAGAAGAGCAAACAGGCTATTGAAACATTCAATTTTACATTTTAGAATGTTACATTTATGGAGGGGAGGGCAGATGTAGCATTGCAATCATCTAGGAAATCTAACCCTTAGGTTAGCCAGGGCAGTGGCTTAGCATCCATCCACTAGGCCAGTACATCAGCGTAACTAGGTGAGTTTTATCCACACTTTGTCCTCCCACCTTTGCCAGCTGTAGTAGTTTTTTTTTTTTGTTTGTTTGTTTTTTTAAGATTTATTTATTTGTACATACAGAACTGGGTTACAGGCCAGAGGCTCAGGGGCGGTGAGAGGCTTCACCAGAGACAGAGCGGGGAGCAGAACAGGCAGATCGACGAAGCACACTGCTGAGGGGAGCAGCGGGCGGGTCAGGAGAGGTCTGCCTCGCCATGTGGTCTCCTCCGGGGCAGGCGGGATTTGAACTCATGCGGAAGTGGCTTTAGCTTCTCAGTGCAGGGCTTTAACCCGCTGCGCCACCAGGGAGGGCCTGTAGTAGTTTTTAATAAAAGGTTAGCTATGTAAAGACAGACTGTATTACCCTAATATTATCATCATAAAAAGTGGCCCTAACTTCTCTTTCTCATAGTATGTTTCTAATAGTAATTCCCTCAAACTCATTTCACAGATACAAGGAAGGTATGTTACTATGTGTGGAAAATTCACTCAAAACCACAGACATCTCATTAAGTGGGTTGGGATAACTCAAGCAGCTTGACCCTCCATTGCAAGCACAGTTCCCTCTGCTATTGAAAGAGTTCCATGGGATAGTAAAAACCAGAGCAAGACTGTGGAAATATTTATTGAAAACGCAACTCTTCCCAATAAAGCAGGGTCTCTATTAGACACTTTTATTTACTTGTTCATTTAATCTTCATCAAAACATCAATAGTCATATTCTGACTTCAAATGCCATGATTTGTTTTCATTCTATCACAGCCCCCTTAGAGAAAAATATGAGCCCATTATTAATGCTTTAGATTGCCATTTGCAAACAAACCAATATCTGAATTATCAGCTTTAGTGATCACAAAAAATATATATCTAGTGTAATAAAAGTAAGCCTTAAAATAAAGAGCAGTTTATCTATTTTTTTTCTAAATTAAAAAGAGATAGAAACGATAGCATGAATGCTACTTTGAAACGAGACTGAACAGTATTATGGCACAATTCTTCATATTTTGTGTTAGATTTATATTCATTACTTTAAATTTAGATCTCATTTTTGATTATTTCTGAAGGAAATTTTACTGCCCTGATGTGAGTTTGCAGTGATGAGTAGGAAAGTATGTCTTTTTTATTTCTATCTATTCCTCTATTGCCTCTGATGCATGGAAAATGAGCCCATTTCTGCTTAGCTCTCTTTTTCTATCTAGATCACTTAGAAACTGAGAATCTATGTCTAAAATAGTTTTTAAATGACTTTACCTGTTCTCATTTCTGGTGAATTTTCCGTAGCCTTCATTTTTTGAGATGTTGCTAGGTAATATCTTAACTTTTCTTTATTTTGTGTGATTTCTTTGCTTCTTCATGATACAGATAAAATTTGAGTAGAGGTCATACACACAATATGCCCTTTCTACCCTGTGTTTGAATCTCTCTCTGGCCCAAGAATAACCAAGTGTAATGTGTAGGGAGTAGGATACTATTCATTTTCATCTCTATTAGCAAAAATATCTAACAATTGAAACATAGGGAGAAATATAATTACATGAGTGAATTGCCAGCTGCCTTCTGCATTCCTCTTGAGTCTCATGGGGCAGAATAAAAGTGACTGCAATTATAGTTCAAATCTCAGAGGGATATTAATGTGATAGTTTTAGCAATAGCTTTCTTATTTTTATATAGTTGTCTTAATAAAAAAGGATGACTCTGGTAATTTGTGCAATAATACTTTTTGTTAGTAGTAATTACCACTTAATACAGTCTTTGTGACATAATGACAAAAAAAAATCTTCACAGGGTAAACCTCATAAAACGTCATTTTTACTTATTGAGTCTTTTCTGATAATATTTTATGTTGGTAGTGACTACTGAAAATCATTTTAGCAATAATTTGTGTCTCTACCTTGATGCTAAATTTTTCAAATTGAATTATATTATATAAGCACAAATTATATATTTTAGCATTTCATAGTTATAAATTGTGGAAACAGACCAATTATCAATTTTTAATAGACCTATTTAAAGTTTTAATAGTAGTACAGTGTTGAGCAGAAAAGCAATTTTAAACAATCATGACATGTCTATTTCATGAGTTTTTAATATTCTTTTATAGAGAGCATATTGTAAACATGTAAAAGATGTTTTTCTGTGATAGATTTATATGTGTACTATTAATCCTATACAAAACAAAATCACCAGCTAGTTATATACAGTGTTATATCTTGTTTAAAAAGAAAAAGGTCCACCTATTTAGAGTTGCTTAAAGTGCTTTTCTACTTATAATGCCAAATTTTTACTATGATCAACAACTTCCTTTTAAGTTAACATGTATCTCTATTTTTTTAACTGTGAAGGCAAAGAAAGCACAGGATACCAAACAATGCAAGTTTATAACCTAATCAAATAAGATAAATAGATAAATACAAAATGAACATACAAATGTGGATGGTAAATATATGCCTCAAATCTCTTTGTGAGAAGTCATAATTAGTCAAACAGAGTGCATACATAGTGTATGCATATGACTTCCATACATTATTCCAGCATTATTAATTGACAACTTATTTTATGCTAGACACTGCAGTTAATGGTGTATAGGTTTATATTTTTCACTACAACGTTATGTGCTATTTATTATTATGTCCCTATTTCAAATGAAGAAGTGATCCAAATATTTAGCAAATTAGCATAGAATTGCTCACATAAATCTTTATAGAACGCTGCCACAGTTCTAGGTTGTAATGATAGTGTCTTAACTTGTTACTGTTGTGTACCCTGCTTTTTGTATAAAAATACCTTAGAATCTGACCATAGTTTAAATTATTTTTTTTTATTTTTCAACTACATAATGAAAATAAATATTAGCATATGTCTTCTAATTTGATAACAGTTTAGATAAAAGAAAATGACTTGTGAATCATCATGTCTGCAAATTAGATATAAAATAAACTCACATTTTCTAGCAGACACTTTTATGTACTCTATTAGTCTGCATGAGCTTCAAATAAACTTTTGAAATATCATTATCTCAGATCATGTCCTCACATTTGGTGACAATGTGTTGTTATGTTTCCATATATCTGTCAGCGTGTTTTCTTTGAAAGGTTAAAAGTGTTGCTTTTCAGTAAGTTATAATGGATAACTTCTCAAGATTCCTTACCCACTTCTTAGAGTCTAAGAGTGTCTTACAACAGAAATGTCACGGTTTCACTTAGACAGGCTTTTATTTTTCCTGCACTTGATTTTGGAAATAAGATGGCTAAATGTGGCAAATATTCTGCTATCACACAAAAAGAAGCCATCTCCTTTTCTTTGAGAATTGAGGCTGAATTTTAAAGCTTACTGTTTAGTTCAGGAATCATCTGTGACTAGTTTTAAAATTGAAAACTTATCTTTTACTACTCATACTGTGATAATGATGAAAGTGTAAATTAGATCAGTTGTGACACACACACACACACATATATATGTGCATATGTAAATCTATAAAATATCTCAATATATTATGACAAGTACCAGGAATAATTATACAATTCTCTTTCTTAACAAAATTATGTGATTGTTATGAACAACAAAGTACGCTGCCAAATATAAACTTTAATTGGTATTCAAAATTTGTATTCTTAATTTATACTTTAGTCAGACCAATAGCCTAAATTTCATTAAAAGGAGTGTTTTTAATATATTATATTAACATTTATGTAAATAATTTAATACATCATCCTCTGTATATCTTAAAACCTTATTAGTTACTTCGTATAGATTTTAGTAAATAGCATGTTTAAACACAGTCACAGTAGAGTTAAAATTTTTAGTAAGGCAAGATAAAAAGGCGCTAATAAAATTATGCTTTTTGTTAGAAAATGGATAAAATATGGTATTGTTTCTGTTCATTATTTCTCTGTTATAATAGCAGGAATATACTTTATGATGAATACAATTTTAAATTTTGTGAGATTTAACTGTAGAAAGGGTAGACTAATTAATTGTACTTTAAATTCATGATTTTGGCTTATAAAATTTCATAGTGATTTTCAACTCTGACTTTGCATAAAATCACTTATAGGACTTTCAGAAAATATCTGTTCTTAAATTCTATCAATAGAAATAATGACTTAACATTTCTATTAGTGATTCTCATGAAATATATTTTCTAAGTACTATTATTTTCATTTGGTAGGTCACCTAGAACAATAGGGAGAATTATTTCTCCCTTCCTACAAAGACTGATTAATTTACTCGTCTCTTGATCTTGGATTGCTGGAATGTAGACTTTCTCTTTTTTGTTTTTACAGGTCCCTTGGCCAACTTTCTTGCATAATTACCAAGGGTTCTGTATATAGCCAGAAAATAAAATTATAAATAAATCACCAACTTTGGTTACTGATGTAATATTTAAAAAAAGGATGCAGTAACTCATTTTCTTTTTAGATCAGTAAGCCTTTGTCCAAGTGAACTTGTGTCAATTCTAAAGTAGTTTATAATCACAGGTATGCCAGTTTGGATAATTTGAGGAGCTTAAAGTTGATTAATTGAGAGCAGGGGGGAAAATTAAGTGGAAGGTTTATCTCATTACATTATTTTAAACATACTTTAAAGTTGTATTCATTTGATTATTATTGAGGCAAAAGGCAGGAGGTCTATATTACTACCCTCAGGGACATTATCCTAGAGGTTCTGAAAAAAGAAAAAAAAGGTAGTCCTGTGTATAAATATACCAAAGAATAAGTGAAGCTTGTTCTCTAAGGAAAAACAGGGGATATAGGGAAATACAGGGAATAGTAATTTCTTAGAAATTATTATTATTTCTTAGAAATTATTATTAAGAAACTTTTGTATCTAGAATACTGTAAGATGACATGGTAAATATGTTCTCAAAATAGAAAAGAAATTGTGTTTGCTTTAAATTAAATACTTAGAATAACCAGTCAACTCAAGCAACGGTTTATTAAATATATGAGATATAGTAATATAAGCACCATTGCTAGAAATGCTAGCATTAATGTCAATATATAAGGTTTGCTGTATCCTAGAAATAAGATGATTTTGATCACTTGAAGTCAATTTATAAGTTTTAATATTTAAGTAAGTATAATTTATATTACAACATTTAAACATTTACTTAAATGGAACACATGGGTTAAATATAGAAAATAATCACATATAGTGAATGTTTGTTTTGATTTTCCCAGTTTTAAAATATAGACGGTGGTAAAATATAAATCCTGTGTACATTACCCCTTGTGACTGAGCTCAATTCTTTTGCAGTGTCATTTCAAGTTCCCTGTTGCCATAGTTGCTGCTAAGGAAATGCATTTTTCTAAAAGATTTATAAATAATGATTGCAATGTTTTTAGCTCTTTGTAGTGAAATACAATATCCAATGCCTCTGAGAAGAATATAAATCCAAGCACTAGGGAGCCATTCAGGTCACACTTGAGTCTTGTTACAAGTAGGGCAAGAAAAGTGTCTCACTGGTATCCATTAATGCGCACTCCCCTGCCCACTCAAAAGATAAATTCCCTGTAGTTAGATTCTGAACACACATATATGACTGTCTTTAAGCTTTATATCTACTTTTGTTACCCCAGTATCTTGTCAACAACAAAAAGTTGCATTTATGAACCCCTCTTTTCTAATACTGCTGACTGTTACCATTCTTATAAAAGCTAAGTTGTTTAGTTTATTTGAATGTACTTTGCCAGTCTGCATGCATTCTTAATATCTCTGAAAGATAAAATCTAACTTTTATTTTAAGAGGGCTGAAATTATATCTATCATTGATAAACTAACTTTCATTATGGCTCTTGTTATAAATTGAACATAAATATTCAAGGACCATTTTCTTCATAAATTTCCTCTGAAAAATCAGTCACTACTTACCTATAGAACATGGATTGTTATTTAATATAGAGCATACCACCTAAATTACTGATGAATGAAAAAAAAATGAACAGGAAAA
This sequence comes from Condylura cristata, assembly GCF_000260355.1. NCBI lineage: Eukaryota > Metazoa > Chordata > Mammalia > Eulipotyphla > Talpidae > Condylura > Condylura cristata. The sequence goes on along the minus strand of NW_004567132.1, from coordinate 19,119,921 downwards.
GAACAATGACAAAAATGCTCTATTAATATCTTCCATCTGGGGCCTCCCTGGTAGAGCAAAGGGTTAAGTCTCAGCAATATCACAGCCACAGACTGAGTTCCACCTCTGGCCAGGGAGCTGACCCACATATGGCACAGCAGACCTCTCCTGTCTCACCTACTGCTCCCTTAGCAGCGGATTTCTGTAAATCCGCCTGTCTGTTTTCCACTCTACCTGATGAATCCTCTCACCCCAGCACTACACCCCAGTTCATCTATGTATAAATAAAAAATCTTTCAAAAAAATCTGCCATCCAAAAATTGGGAAAACTTCCCACTTTAATACACATTCAAAATAAGTAAATACACAGATACATAAATATCTGACTTTCATGTATGTGACATATTCATGTATGTAACTAAGTCTAGGTTTATTATACAGAAAAAATATCAAAATTTCAGTGCATGGAAACAAGTTTTATTTTGCTCTCATACTGATGTTTAATCACTCAGGGGCCTTATCTGATAGAAATTCCACTCTTTTCTGATATCACCATTGCATCATGAGGTGTCAGGATTTATTGTGGCACAGGGAGAGAAGGCTAGTATTACAGGGTCCGTATAGGCAGTTAAATGCTTTGGCTGTAGCCCATTAGTCACAGTCACATAATCCTGACTAATTGCAACTGATGAAGAAGTGCATCCCTCCCATCTGTGCAAAAAGAGGATAAATGGCTGTGAATATCACTAGAAAGATCAACCATAATGCTCTGCACAATTACTCCTTCCCTTCTTCCTTCTCTTAATATTTCTTACTATATATATACCTCTCAAAATCCTCATAATATAGTATAGTTATAATTTAGTTTGTATTTTGGTCAATAGAGATATTTGTTCATATTCATATGAACAATTCATATTGACATTTTCATATTAATATATACTTATTTAGAAATTACATGGTTTTCTATTACATGGATTTCAGAAAAAAATTATTTCACTTCATTTTTTATTTTAACTAGTTGAGCCATATATTGTTTCCAGGGCTTGGCACATAATGTAAGGCAGTTTAAAATTCCTGCCTGGTACACATTTTCATTTGGTACACACTAAGTTCTCATTAAATGCTATCTTTTACTACTTTTGTTCATAATTGCCACCTTTCTTATTTGGGTCCCATTTTTGCTATACCTTGTGAAAATTCCTCAATTTTTTATCTTATTTTTTTCTCCTGATGGTACATTTTGGGTCTACACCCTCAAAATGTCATATTTTTCTAAGGATTTCCAAGATAATCTGAAAAGAATAGGTATCAAGCATATAAGCTTAATGTAATGTTTTGATATGGAGCTAAATTTTTTTTAAAGATTTATTTATTTGTGCATACAGAACTGGGGTACAGGCCAGAGATGCGGGGGGCGAGAGGCTTCACCAGAGACAGAGTGGGGAGCAGAACAGGCAGATCGACGAAGTACACTGCTGAGGGGAGCAGCGGGCGGGTCAGGAGAGGTCTGCCACGCCATGTGGTCACCTCCGGGGCAGGCGGGAATCGAACTCATGCGGAAGCGGCTTTAGATTTTCAGTGCTGTGCTTTAACCCGCTGCAGCACCAGGGAGGGCCCGGAACTAAAATTTTTAATATTGTAAATATATGGTATATTTTAAAAGCATTCTGTGTCAACAGTCATGTGCTCTGGATTCAAGTTCCCAGTCCTGTTATTAATGAATGATGTGTTTTAGAGAAATAAAATAGTGGAAGAATTTTTATTTTACCATCAAATAAAAGGATATCTGATTTTTAGAGGGCTAATGACAATTTTCAGTATCAAAACAGTTTCACTACAGCTTTCTTTTTCTTCCAACCAGTCCCCAGATAGATGATAGCAAAAGAGGGTACATTTGAGGCCAATAAACTGCAGGATACAGATATAACAGGCCTAATAGAAACCTCACTAAAAAAGGGGGATTAGGCAAGGAAGAAAAATTTTACAATCAGCAGAGAACCAGCCCATTGACTACAGAGAGCTCTCATGGGCCAGCAGGGGTGTCCTGGTGGACCCAAAGGAGCAAAGTTTCAAAATCATATAAGAAGTTTTGTATTTAACTATACAAGATTTCTCTAATACTACCAGATAGAAAGCACAATGAGATGGCATGTTCAGAGACAGCAGCTCAGACACAGAAAATGGTGATGATGTTTCATCTAAATCAATGGCAGAAACAGAATTTTCTTTTTTTCAAGGCATCAGGGAAGCATATAAGTTGTCACTTCAACAAAAGGGGCAGACGATCCATTTTTTGAGCAATTGGGAAGGAATAGGGAGAAGGGAAAGGATTTGGTCTTAGCGGTCTCTCCATAGTAAAGTGTTTGATCACTTCGAAAGGACAAAAAAATAAATAAATAAATAAAATAAAAATAAAAAATCCCAATGATACTTTAAAGCCAAAGACCTAAAGAGCACAGCACTTTTTATTTCTTTCTTTCTTTGGCTAATTCCTCCTGGAATCACCTTTCAGTTTGGCAGTGACTGTTTCTAAAACAGCGCCAAGGAAAGCAGGTTACTATGTGTGGCTTCTCACCTGTACGCTGACAACTGAACGCCCACTGGGGCTCAGAGAACACGGGGGGTTTATTTGACACAAGAGAGTTTCTAAGGCACATGTGATCTGCTGTCTTACCCTAGACATGGTTCATTTGTCCCAAACAAAGGCCATTCATGCAAGGCCGTCCCTTGCATGATGGCCTGGAGCCCACCGTGTGTCAGCAAGCTGTGGACCAAGATTCAACTCATGGTACTACTCAGGTGGCACCACAGCAGCCAGCAACACCTGCTCACCTGGCAGGGATGTCCAGGGCCAGACTCTTGACTGGACAGTGCCAGAGACAACTCAAACCAGGGGCTGGTGCTGGAGGATAAGAAGCCATAACCAGTTGTCAGAAGCAGCCAAACACAGGTCAACAGTGCCCAGCCAAAGGTCAGCTGGGCCCACGATGCGAAGAACATGCAATAATGTTACAGCTTTCAAGATGCCAGGCCCAGACCAATGGACACAAGCCACAGTGCCCGCAGCAGGCGATGTTAGCAGCAGGACGGAGGAGGGGCCCAGGCAGAAACTGAGGTTAGTCTGTATTTTATAGCTGAGGTCAGATACAGCGGCCTTGGAGGTCTAGGAAGTCTATAAAATTCTCCCCAAAAGTCTAGACGAGACTTCCAGAAAGCTTGTGCCCGTTGAAGCTTTTCCCAAGAGGTTCTGCCACAGGAGTCTGAAGCCAGAGGTCTGAATGAAAGTCTGAAAGCAGCTTAGCCCTCTGGAGCCTTGGTTTACAGTCCCGGCCTTTCAAACCTGATTGGTCTGTTTACCATCCTGGTGCTGGTTAAGCACCAATCAGCGTGGTCCACTTTCACTTCCGGTGCCTCAACAAAAGGGAAACTCCTGTCAGGTGCGTCATCACCAGACCCTAGGGGAGGCGGGGAAGGCTCAAGGCGGTGCACGCTGGGAGGCTGTTCCCTTCCGAAGCTAAGCTTGGAGCCAGGAGCTGGACCTGGCGGTGGGAGCTGGACCTACCCTCAGACTGCACAAGCCCGGTGCCTTTCAACCCATTCACGCCCCCACATTGCAACAGCTGTCTGGCTCCTAAGTCATTAGCAAGGTAATGCAACAGTCCTTTGGCTCCTATGTCATTAGCAAGGTAAATTCTAAGGCCTCTGATGTATTCTGGGGAATAAAACAGTTAAAAATGCCTAAGTGAGGTGACACTTTTAAAGGAAATAGACTTGCTATTCAATCTATTAAATGTAGTAAAGTAATTGGGATGGAGGAATTAGAATTCCCAAGGTCATTCAGTGCATCCTTTATTTCTGGTCATTATTAACCATAATGTTAGTAAACTTCAAATCTTATCTAACGGCACAGCAAAGAATGTATTAGGGAGATCAATGGCAACATAATGTTTTTCCTGGATGTGCAATAATTTGGTTAGTAATGAGAATAAACTACAAATTTAGTCTGTGTCCTGAGGGGTCAGTTGAAAGTTCTTAAATGTCTGCAAAAAAAGCATCTTTATGTGGACTGAGGGCAGGCGACAACAACGTGATATATTTGCCTGGTTTGTAGTGGAATGTTTGAGATCATTGGGTGTTTAGGTAAACTCTGAGTAGAGCAGCAGTTGGGAACATTATACAATATATGCATGGGTCATTACGGTGATTTTTCTGGCCTTTTCCTTAAATTCTCCATCTCTAACTTGTGTAGATATAAAAAAAGGGAGCAGTTTTAGTTCCCAGTAATTTCAGTTTTCAGTGGGGTGTGGTCAGGGTTAGGGGGAAATCTGGACTTTAACTAGAAAAGTCATAACCAGAAATTAGAGGAAACCAGAATTCAGATCCAGTCCACTTTCATGTAGAATGAATAACTCAAAGGCAACTAGCAGTCCTACAATTTAATATTCATAGAGGTATTCTGTTGAAACATATTTTTTGTCTCTAAAATTACTCTCATTATTATTAAAGATAATCACAGTAAAATTAATTTGTTAAACTAAGTTTATTCTCATTAAATTTGGCCTATTATTTACATAACTGTAGTAAGAATAGTTATTAAACAAATAGGTTCTTTAAGACTGTTTTGCTGGAACTTTTATAAGGAATTTCAGGTTGTGTTTTTATAACTCTCAAGCCCTGCCAGTGTCTCACTATCAAAATTCACCTTAATGCCCATAAATTTGGTTTAAATCTTCTCTTTTTAAGGCTCCTTAATTCTGTCAGGTAGTGCTCTTTCTTATTTACTGAGTAAGGCTGCTGGGGACCCTGTAATAGGGTATCACATCAGTTGTTTTTGTTTTTAAAGATTTATTTATTCATACAGAACTGGGGTACAGGCCAGAGATGCGGAGGATGAGAGAATTCACCAGAGACAGAGTGGGGAGCAGAACAGGCAGATCAACGAAGTGCACTGCTGAGGGGAGCGGGCAGGTCAGGAGAGGTGTGCAGTGCCCTGTGCCATGTGTATCACCTAGGGGCAGGCAGGTATCGAACTCATGTGGAAGTGGCTTAAGCTTCTTAGTGCTGTGCTTTAACCCGCTGTGCCACCAGGGAGGGCCCACATCAGTTTTTTTTAAGGCTTTTTTGAGTCTGGTCAGTCAACCTAATTCCTTAAGTGTCTTGTTGTATTCAAATTTATGCACATCATTCTCATGTGCAGGCATATTTTATATCACCATATTTCCAACTGGTTCCATTAAAAGAACAACAACAACAAAAAACTCTTACTGAACGTATGCAAACGACTACATGGATATGAAAACAATATTTACTAAGTGGTTTTATTAGACATTTAGGAGGGATTAGATAGGGATAAAAAGTAATTGCTTCATTTTGTTGTGAAAGTTACATTCTGTTAAATTGTGACTAGTTTAAGAAACAGTTTTCTTAAATTTGGAAAAAATATAGACTATTTTGCAAAGTAATTTTAAAAATATAATTATCTTCCTCAGTTTGTTCAGTCCCATGTAATTTTATTCTATTTGATCTTATTTTTTTCCCAATAGTTCTGGAATTTTTTACCTATTTAAATTTTATTGTCTGAAAGTTATTAAGAGATCTGTCTTTTTCATGATTTTCTTTAATGATGAAGTACTTAATAAAACAGTAAATTCTGTAAACTAACAGAAGCAACTTTAAAATGGTGAGGTTATATATTTGCATTCTTAACAGAGAGATTTGTTCGTAGCATTGCAAGATGATGAATCACCAATAACATAATGGAACATTAGGCTTCTGAGAACTTCTAGTAATTCCTAGGCAATTTATATCATATACCTGTACTAATACAATACAATGCAAAGAAGACTTAGTATCACCTTTTAACAGGCCTAATTAGTATTTCTTTAGCCAGCTGTGCCACCAGGGAGGACCCCCTAATTAGCATTTCTCCAGAAGAAAAGAGAACATTTGAATGATATATTCTTCCAGGCATACTTCTGAAATACATCTTATACTGACTAAGTCAAAAAGAGTTATTTTAGACTTTCATTCAGGACCACTTTATAAAAGATATAAAATATATTTTAAAACACAAACATGATTGTAAAGCAATAGTTACTCATCACTAATCAAATTGACAACTAAAAGTTTTCAATACATATTTATGGAAGCTTATACTACTTGTTTTGTCAATGATCTAATGATAAAGAACATGAAATATAAAATCTTTGCTTTTGCTGTATATTACATGTAAGGAAAACATCTTCCTACACTATCTTAAAGGTAGGTCAGTTATTTCCTATAAATTTGTCCTTTCAGTAGGTGAAAGAAAATCAAGGTTTAGTTTTACACCTGATTGATATCAGAGCTTGCTTTTAAAACCCTTATAATAGCAACTCAATTTTCATCAGTTTAATCACCTATAACATTGCTGTCCCAAGGTTTCCTACACATAAACCTACAATATTTTATTTCTATTTTTAGGTTACTCATTATTTTCTTTCCTTCTAGATATAAGGAGTTTTACCATAAGACATGTTACTTTTTCCCCCTTAACAAAACCACAACTTTATATTGCATAAACCTTATTTTTGTTTTCTTTTTAAAAAAAATTTTATTGAAATGACATTACATTATCACTTTATATAAATTTCAGGTATATGCCTTTTCTTTTGAAACAGTTTTCTTACAAAGTTATTTTCCTCATTATTTATAGTAGCTTTAATCATATGTGTTAATTAAAATTTTTCACCCTTGGAAGTCCCAGATTACATGAATTTGAAAAATCATTTGGGTATTTCTATATTCCTGAGTCATAGGAGTACTTAATTCAACCAGTTAAACAGTGCTCTTTCATAAATTAATTTTGGTAATAGTCTCCAGAGATAGAGAAAAACAAACAAGCAGTAATGTCAATAGACATAAATACAAATAAATATTGAGGGCTTATTATTTCCATTTAAAAGTGCTAGTCATCTGTTAGATGAAATTGGAAATGCCACTTATTAATCCAAGAAAATAGTAAACTCCTTGGATTATGCCAACTTTGGCAGCAGGATATGGATTTCTTGCTTATTCACAGTGGTCCTTAATTGTGATGAGCAGAGTAGAAAATAGACACAGTGCCAAGCAAGAGATACCCAAGTGGGCAGGCACAGAGCTCTAGTATGAATGTCTGTGGCTCCTCCAGCCCTTGCTTTTCTTCCTCTCTCTCTGTTCACCATAATCCTTCTTACCCATGTTTTACTACTGTCCCATTAAGAAGGAAGTTGATGGTCTTATGCTATGTGGTGTCTTGGAGGAAATTTTCATACATTCCAAATGAATCTTTTAGAAAATTATAGCCTTGAGAGGCATTAGGAGGCAACTAACAAGCTTGGCAGCCATGTTTAACAACTCAGACCCCAGGCTAACCAAATAAAACTTATGTCAACTCTGGGAGCTTATATGATAAACCCTGTGATCCCCAGGTGTCTGGCAAAATCATTAATTGTGAGAACTTTAAGTGCTTGGATAATTTGTATGCTAAAATCCATAGATAGGGAACCCAGAAAATTATACATTTAAATAGAATTATAGCAGTAAATAATAATCTGATATTCAGTATGTAATCATTGTCCCAAATTTGAAGGGTATAGCTATCAGAATAAGACAATTCAGTTGAAGGTTGCATTTCATCTCAGGAGGCTGTGATAAAAAAAGGTTTCTTGTTAGATCTAGATAAGTATAAGCATTCAGGTATTTAATAAGAAGGATTTCTATGTAAAAAAGAAAAAAAAAGACAATGCATAATGACTGAATCTGTGTCAGGTAATGCACGGGAAGGGGATATTCAATTATAAATCTATTGGAGTCATTTTTGGTTTTGATGTCTACCAGCTAGTTAAAATATATGGTAAACAGAATGTTTTTATAATGTAATTTTTTTTTAAGATTTATTTATTTATTCATACAGAACTGGGGTACAGGCAGAGATGCGGAGAGTGAGAGGATTCACCAGGTACAGAGTGGGGAGCAGAACAGGCAGATCAACGAAGTACACTGCTGAGGGGAGCAGCGGGCGGGTCAGGAGAGGTCTGCCCCACCATGTGGATCTCCTCCGGCATCAAACTCATGCGGAAGTGGCTTTAGCTTCTTAGTGCTGTGTTTTAACCCACTGCGCCACCAGGGAGGGCCTATAATGTAATTTTTTAATAGTACCAGTTATTTTTCTATTTGAATAAAAATGTTCTTTTATCTCCCTTTTAAGAAGTACTTGGAATAATAAGGTTTAGGTGGTACTGTTGGTATTATATTAAATGATGCGATAGAGTACTTATATTTGTTTTAAATGATTTATCTGTTTTTAGGATAGATGTGTGGGCATCGATTAGATTTATCCCTATTGTGTTTTCTAAATAAGGCCCAATTGTGAATATAAAAGTAATATGCGATTTTGATGTCATAGATATTCCTTTACTCTTGGTCAGCTTAAACTTCCAATATTTATAGGGACTAGGTTAGAGTTAAGAAAAGGAACATGGTGAGAAAACTGATTGCCATACATAAAATAATGAAATTAGACAACTCTCTAATTCCTACACAAAAAAGTAATTAGAAATGAAATAAAGACTTAGATATATGATAACCTGAAATAAACCAGTGACTGCAAACTGATCACCTTTGAATAATATTACTAATATTAGTTGTGATATTAGTGGCTTTGAACAGCTCAGTGGTGGGGTGGACTAACCTCTAGTTAATAATTCAGTGGGTAAATGCTTAAGTATGATCCAAGTAGGGTGGACATATGGTTTGGGTTAGGCCATTCCAATGTCCTTGATACAGTCCTTCAAGGTGTTCCACTCAGCTATTACTAGGAGAATGGAGTTCTGAGAACTTGTAGGCTCAGCCGATTGTTGCATACTGTTCAGATCTCAGCTTGCCAACTTCCATCTGAGTGGAGAAGTTTCATCTGTGACTCAAATCAGTCACTTATATTATAATTTTATTTATTGGGGAAAACCACCATACAATAATATAACCATATGATTGAATTGGCAATAAAAGGGGAAGAGCTTAAGAAGGTGGATTTGGGAGACCAGTGTGTAAGCTAGGCAGCATCAGCTCAGAGGAAGAGAAGGGCTGAGATTCTCTAGGCAGAGAAACTTCTGGAGGTCCTTGTCAAAATCTCTTGGAGAAGAATTTGGAGACCGCAAGGGCATGGAGTGGAGCTCAAAGTGTCAGGGATTGGCTAAATTCAGCTCTTATATCTATTCTCCTTTCACAAGTGTTCATTTTGGCAACTTGTTAGTAAAATTTGAGGCTTGTCTCCTCAGCAGAACTAGTCTTTTATCACCTTTGTTTCTCATACATCTGTTTATCAACATCCTCATAAAAAGTGGGAGCTTGCATTTTAAACTGCTAAGTCTCTCATTACTATTATACTCATTTCATGATCAGTCAGGATCATTGTAATATTAGTACATATAACATCCACCTGTGAAATAAAATCCTGAGTAGTTTTCTTTATGGCATACTAAATACCATCTGCTGGGAACACAATATTGTGATTCTATTTTATTTAATTACGAGAGAATGTGGAGTTAGCTATGTAGTGTGAATATGGAACAGGGACACATAATCCAGCAGTAATGAATTTCTCATAAAGTTGGTTTTAAATTGAAATAGATACCTGAGCTGGTCAGTTAGTGAGAACTCAAGCATTATAGACGATAGGGACAAAGAGCATAGGATACATAACAAAAACTGCAAGTAACAGTATGGCTCAAGCATTTTTAAAATCCTGACACTGTAGGGAAAGCATGAAGAAAAGGAAGTTAGAATTATAGATAACACTATACTCAGTAGATAATCCTGGAATATGGACATGGAAAACAACGGAACACCATTGGAGCTGTCAAGCATGCAAAGGAAAATTATCAGCTGCATGTTAACCTCTGGAATAAATAGAATGATTAGAAAAGCTTTTGCCTGATAGTCACGGCTGTTCAAGATTAGGGTTCACTTTTGTGTAGAGTGGGATTTCTATCTGCTCTAGTATGTCTAATGAATCACACAACTGAAGATTCTTCTTTTAGTCTTGAATATGTTTTCATTAATTTTCACCTTGTCTTAGTTCACAGGATATCTGTTTGCTGGCAAAGCATTAAAAAGAAAAGCAAGCAAAATCAGCTGGCAAAGAGAGTATGCCACCCTTCTTAATATTATGATCAGACAATAATTCATCCTGGATGCTTTTCATGATTTCTTCCAGAGGGATTAAGAAGTAAATTAACTGGGAGTAGCCAAGAAATATAGAGAATGGTGAAAGGGATTAGTAGTGTATGGTTCTTCATATTAAGTGAAGATTCACCCCAGAGTTTATAAACATTAATTTGTTTCTATTTCAAACAGAATTGAATTGACAAAATATCATTTTGTCATTTTTTTTCAATGTATTCATTGGATATGAAACTCAAGCAACATGTTTACTTTAGAGACCGAAGTAGGTCTGTCTATGTATAAATCCCAGGGTCCAGGATTTCAGTATTAACCCATATTGTGCTGCCAGCATATCCCTAAAAACACAAACATACCTTCTTTATTCCACATGTGTTACTAGCAAGAGATAATCTAACAGGTTTCTTTGTCAACTGCATTAGGAAACCCATGTTTAATATAAATGTTAATCAGGGTTATGTTAATAGCTCTAGGGATTATGGTAATCATGTCACATATATGCAAACATTGATTCAAGTATAAATATGTAGTTAATGAAGATTACAATCACTTAACAAACTCATTCCATACTTACAGGTTAGAAGTTTTGGAGTTATATTTCAAATTTTCCTTTTGAAAATTAAAAATACCTATTTTATGTTAGTACCAAATTTAAGATATATTGTGTGCTAAGAAAAAGTGGCTAACTGAATTAAAGAAGGCAATTAAAACTATGCATAATGCTCTCACTTTTTAAACCTCTTTCAAATCTTTGTGATACTCGGCGAGGTTTAGTTCATGCATGTAGTATTTTTTTTAAAGATTTATTTATTTATTCATATGGAACTGGGGTACAGGCCAGAGATGTGGAGGGTTAGAGGATTCTCCAGAGACAGAGAGGGGAGCAGAACAGGCAGAGAGACGAAGCACACTGCTGAGGGGAGCAGCAGGTGGGTCAGGAGAGGTCTGCCTCGCCATGTGGATCTCCTCCGGGGCAGGCAGGGATCGAACTCATGCGGAATTGGCTTAAGCTTCTTAGTGCTGTGCTTTAACCCGCTACGGCACCAGGGAGGGCCGCATGTCTTATTTTTTTTAATAAAATAATTCAACTGTGCTTATAGAGATGTAACTGTTTGAACTTTGGTGTCATAAAAAATATTTGTATGTTGAAAAGCAACTATTTCTTTACAAAATACTTTAAATAATGAACAATTTCCCATTATGTGCATTAATAGTAAATTAATAGATCAAATGTCACCCTTAATAATATATTAGTAATACCTTGTAACTTTGTTTTTCCGCATCATTATCCCTTGTATTCCCTTGTCCTTTGCTTCCTACTTCCCAAGGAGTCTCAGATGTTTCAGCATATTTATTGATATCCACAGTTTTTTTTTGTTGTTGTTTTGTTTTTTAATGTTAGGTGGTATCAAAATGTCAGTTAGTTACTGTCCACTAGATTCTTTAAATCTAGTGGATTCTTTACAGACTTACTTTGCTGTATGTAAATTCCCTCTATTTTGCTGAAAATGTCTATATTTTCCCTCTGCCATAGTTGTATAGTAATCCATGGTATGTATGTAGGTGTATATACATTATATATCACATCTTAGCCACTCATGATACATTTAGCCACTTATCTACTGATGGTCATTTAGGCTGCTTCTATGTCCTTGCTGTTGTAATAATGCTACGAGAATATTGTGAAACATATGTTTGTTGTTGTTTTTGTTCATGTTGATGATGGTTTCAATACTGTGTCTGTATGTCTAATGAGCAAGATGCAAAAACAAAAGCAAATACCTATCTAATATGCTCATGATCAGTTCAGTTCATCTGTTTTTTCCAGTGTTAGTATTCATAACTTTATACATTTCTTCACAGTTATTGAATTTATTGGCACATAGATTTAAATTATAATGTCTTACGATCTTTGGTTACTTCTAAACTGGTTATTTTACCTCTTTCATTTTGTGATTTTATTACTGTTTCTGTCCATTTTTGTTATTAGCCTAGATAAATCCTTACCTATTTTCTTCCTGAAGAGCCAGGTCTATATTTCTTCCTGAAGGACCAGATCTTAGTTTATTGATTCATTGTATACTCTTCTTGATCTGTTTCATTTACTTCAGCACTTATTTTTATTATTTCCTTACCTCTATTAACTTTGTCTTTTTTTTATTTTTTTTTCAAGTTAGGCTCTTTATTTGGAATTATTCTTGCTTCTTAATGTGTGTTTTGCTTCTTAATGTGCAAGTGTCTTTCCAATTAAGGCTGCTTTTGCTTCATTCCATAGATTCTGATAGCTCCTATATTTTCATTCATCACAAGGTATTTTTAAATGTCTGTTTTGACTTCATACTTCTTCATACTTCATGCAGATGCTACTCTTGTTGATGTTGAGTCATAGTTTTCCCTATCTTTTTCTTACAGTTGATTTCCAATTGTATGGCATGTGATCAGAATAAGCCTCTAGCTATAATTTAAACCTTTGTAGTTTTAATCTTAATTAAACTGTATAATGGAATATGGTATATTCTTGGAAATGTCCCATGTGCATTTTTTAAGAAAAAGTGTATGCAGTGGATTTTGGATGAAGTGTTCTGTTAGATGTCTATTAGACCTATGTGGTTTAACTTTTCAATTGAAGTCACACTATTTTTTTTAATCTGTACATTATTGTAAGTAGAGTAGTAAAGTCCTCTAGAATTGTGCTATAACCAATATTTTTCTAAAGCTCTGTTATCAGTTGTCTAATATATATTGATGCATAGTCATTTAATGCCTATGTATTTAAAACTATCATTTCTTTTTGTTATTTTAGATTTTTAATCAATTATGTATTGATTAATGGAAGCCTATTTTATCAGATATAAGTGTATCTATTTGTGTGTATAACTGTCTTCCAGTTTTTAACTCTTAACTCTTTACTTGTTGATAAGGTCACTCATTTGTAAACACCAGAAGATTATACTTTATTTTGAAATCTATTCAACCACTTTGCATCTTTTGATTGTTGAGTTCAGACCACTTACATGTAAGGGGATTATTGAGACATTGATGCTCTGCTAGTTTGTTTTGTTTATGTACTGATTTGCCTTGCCTTGTCTTTTTTTTTTTTTTTTGAGGACTTCCTATTATGTCTTGTTTAAGGTCCATATCTGTTGTCTTATGTATTATTCCTATTACTTTTGTTTTAAGGATTCTACTGAAGTTAGCATATGATGGGTATTTGTGTGACTTCTTGTTTGTTTGGTCTCTAATTACTGCTGATGGACCACATTTTAACTTTATTTTTATTTCTACTGAGCAGAAACATCAGAGAAGACTACTCCTAATATTAAGGACTCTAAAAATTGCAACATATGTTTCTCAATAGGGGTTTAAACTAAAATAGCATTTATTTCCTAAAAGTTTTATAAATATTGAAACTGAACAATGGGCTCACTGCCAAAAGTGCATAGGATCCAGTCACTATGATACTGAGTCTGAAGGGAAGAAAAGTTATTTTTATCATGAGACCAACCAGCAAGAAGATAGGAGACAAAGGCTGAAATCCGTCTCCCTGCAGAGTGTATGACTATATTTATAGAAATGGAAGAAGGGAAACAGGTTAGAAATATAGAGGTTCTAAGCTTGTCTTGGCAAAGTCTTATTGAATAGTTGTAAATTGAAGCATATATCAAAAGGTATTTTTGGATTTCTATTTCTTTTCTGAAAAACACTCCCTTCTGAATGTCATCTGGGTAGTTGTTGACAGACCTTTCACTAACATATCTGGGTTAGTTCCTTTATCTTTGTCTTCTGATTTTCCTGTTGGTGTTTTTTGTTTGTTTGGTTTCTGACCAGCTAGAAATTTGACCTAAGATTAATTGCTTCTGTACATGCTTGGGTTATATTATCTCATACTGCTGCTCTGAGTATGGATGGCATTTCTGTCATGTCTTTGTATATTGCCATCCTTCAGCCCAGGATCCCCACTTTCTGCTGCTCAGGGCACCATTTGTGAAAACAAGTCCTCTTGAGGTGAGTTAGGTAGATTTTGTTTTGTAATCTTGGGATCTGAGGACAGTTTAACCTCACTTTCAGTGTTGTTTCATTGTTTTTTTTAATTCATCTTTGCTGTATAACATTTTCAAAACTAACAAATTTTTATTCCTTTATAAGTATATTTTCTTTGCTTGTGTACTTTAAAGTTGAAGCACATTGCAATAGTTTGTTGATATATTGTACACAACTATAAGTTCTTAAAATCAAAACCAGTATGCACAAGCTTTATCAGAGATGATAATTATTGTATTCTAAAATGACATTTCTGTTATCTGTATAATTTTTATTTTTCTTGTTTGCTTTAGAAAAATCTTTTCATATAATGTTTTTAAACATATCTATGCTATAATATGCTATCACACTATTAACCCAATTTCTGAATTTTTAAAAGAATTATTTTTTCATATAATTTTGTTATAACATCATGTTTGTTATTTGTCTCCAATTTGGATTTTATTTTTAATTGAAGTACATTCTTGCTAGTATTTAGGATGTATTAGATTTCCATTCAGGTGTAGTCACTGGAGTGCACCCACCACTGAAGTGTACCTGTAGTCCTTCACCATAGTGCATTGTGCTCTCCCTGTCCTGCTCTCACTTCTGCTGTTCCCCCTATTCTGCCCTCTTGGGATGTCTCAGTCTATGGTAAACATTCAAGGCTTGGTTTTAAAGTTTATTTTTGTTTGACCCTTTCTTTGATTTCTCTATGTTCCACATATAGGTGACTCAGCCAGTGTTTATCTTTCTCCTTCTGTCTTCTTGTGCTTATTATAATCCCTTTTAGTTCCATTCATACTGCCACAAATGGCATGTGTTTATCTTTTTGGATCATTGAGTAGTATTACATTGTGTATGGTTACCATATCTTTTTGATCCACTCATCTGTTTTAGGGCATTAAGTGTGGTTCGGTAGCTTGGCTATTGTAAATAGTGCTGCAGTAAGTATGGGAGTGCAGGTTTTCTTTTGAATTAGTGTTTATATTATTGTTCATAAAATTATTTTAGTCTACCTTTTTGTGTTTCTTATTTCTGTACCTATTTCACAGGATTAATCCCTTTATTTCTTAATATTAATCATAATTCATAGTGCAAATGGTACCAATTGAATTCTTTTTAAAAATTTTTATTTATACACAAATACTGGGATATAGGTTAGAGAGATGCTGGGGTGGGGTATGAGTGAGAGGATTCACCAGATACAGAGTGGGGATCAGAACAGGCAAATGTACTGAAATACACTGCTGAGGGGAGCAGCAGCCAAGACAGAAGTGGTCTGCTGTGTTATGAGGTTTAGTTCTCTGGTTGGCCAGGAATGCAACTCATGTTGCAGTGGCTGGCAACAGATTGTTAGCACTGTCTTTAACCCCTGCAACACCAGGAAGGCCCTCAAATTGAATTCATAAAATGTTGAAACGAGATGGCAGTTGACAAAACACTAGTGGGCATGATGTGGTATATAAACATATTTACCTGTGCTACCAGGAAGGCCCATGTAAAGCCAATTTTAAAAAGGAATCTAGAAAGGAATCAGATTGTATAATTTTCTAAAATAATGTAATCAAATTTCAATAGTTTTTTTCTAAAATACAAAGTTAATAATTTTGCTTCAGTGCTCAGTGTCCTTGTCAATAAAGGTAAATGGTAAGTGAGGCTGCATATCATGGAAGAACCTCTAGGATCTAGGCCTTGTCTACATTTTCAGTTATTTAATTTTAAGTGACTATGGTTCTTAACTCTGTTCATCTTTAAATGCACTGATTTATCTAATTTTTGAAATTAATGTCATCTATGTTCTGCCTCTGATTCATAAGGACCATCTCTGATCAATATCCTTTCAACAAGTGGTCATGAAGTTTTTAAGTTTCTTATTTTTTAAATGATAGTACCAATGTTGTTGTAACTTTATATCTTTGATTGCTTTTCTTCATCTTTAAAGAATGTCCAGAAAACAGATTTTTTCCAGTGACAGGTAGGGAAACATCACCTTTTTCGTACACTTGTGATTTGGATTATGTATACATGAATTTCTATAATTTCAGGGTAAAGGATGATTGGCTCAGGAATGTTCTCTGTTTAAAAAAGGCATTCACTATAATTCCTATATTCTGCTACTGTCATTCTTCTCCATGATTGCATGACACTCTATATTTGAAACAATGAAAAAACAGACAAGTATAAAAACAAACTGCAGTTGCCTTCCCAAATTTCAGTATGCTTTATTTCCTTCTCATCTCCTGGGTAACATACATAGGCTCACCTGCACAAAAAAACTACTTTGACTCACCCAATCCTCCAGTGGACGATTTTTTTTTTTAAGATTTATTTATGCATACAGAACTGGGGTACAGGCCAAAGGTGCAAGGGTGGTGAGAGGAGTCACCAGAGACTGAGTGGGGAGCAGAACAGGCAGATGGATGAAGTAAACTGCTGAGGGGAGCAGCGGGTGGGGTGAGACAGGAGAGGTCTGCTGTGCCATGTGGTCACCTATGGCAGGGCAGGTGAGGATCGAACTCCTGCTGAGTGGCTTTAGCTTCTTAGTGCTGTGCTTTAACCCGCTGCAACACCAGGGAGGGCCCCAGTGGGGTCTAGTTTTAAGATTGCAGCCTGAACAGAGCATTTGCCATGATTATCTCGATCTACATTCCCTACCTGTACAAAGGTGGAGAATTAAGATAGATGATTTTGAATGTATTTCCCTTTGGGTAGCCCATAAGCTTCAATTAGTGCTGGCCCCACTGCCCCTCAAACTATGACAATTCTGAAATGTTTCTTTGGCTACAATTTTTACCAAGGTTGTAATGAATTCTTTTATAATAGCTTGTATAGGCTAATTCAGGGACTCTTACTGAGATACCAATTTAAAATAGAAGCTCTCTTCTAAGTTTCCTCTCTTTGTCTTAAATATCACTGTGTGGTTTTTACAACGTGACTTTCCTTTTTGCTAGAATTTTTTTTCTACACTTTTTTTTTGTGGGTGATGATTTATAGTGAAGGAAAAACTGCCAATTGAAAGAAAAAAAATCATTTGCATTTTATAATGCTAAAATAGCAGATGCTTAAAGGCCAAAATGTTAGTTAACATTTCTTATGTTTTTAAGCAATTAGGTTAGATTTATTATAGTGTTATAATTTTAAATAAAGTTTGGAGTTAGATAAAAATGTATGATGATTAATAATTTAACTTTTTAGCATACTTATTTTAAAATTAAAATAAAAATGACTTTGAATCATTATGTAATTTTTGACTACCTTGTGTTTTATGTATTTCATCTTACACTTTCATTTAACTGAATAACTTATACTAAGATGAATAGGAATAAAAGTCGTAACCTCTTCAAAAATCTAGGCCTCAGTGTATAGTTGAATTTATAAACTTGGTGCCAGTTTTCAAATTAATCCACGGTTTATTTTCAGCTCTGTAAATAGCATGAAATACACAAATTAATACAAGATTATAATCTCCCTAAGGTTGATTAGATAACAATCTTCCCAAAAGCCATGTCAAACACAATTTTAACATTTCACGAAATATGATGTTCGGTATCAGTGATGAAATGTAAGAAAAAATTATATTTAAGGAAAATGATTTGTGTATTTTTTCTAACTTCTTTAGTATTTCTTTTGGCTTAGATTTGCATGCATTTTATAATTCTGTCACCCAAAATGACTTATTTTTATGCTACATTGTGAAGATAATTATCTAATTGGCAAAATTTGTAAGACAGAATACCTAAAAGTTTGTGTTGTCTTCTGCTTTAAACCATCAGGATCTATTTTTAGTGTAATAAGTCACATTATGTGATTTTTTAAAAAATATTTATTTATTTATTCATACAGAACTGGGGTACAGGCCAGAGATGCCTCTAGGGCAGGCGGGGATCTAACTCATGCGGAACTGGCTTTAGCTTCTTAGAGCAGTGTTTTAACCTGCTGCACCACCAGGGAGGGCCCCACATTATGTGATTTTGTAATGCTTGTGCAGTCACTCGTGCCACTATGTCTTTTGGCCAAATAATTTTTTAAGATTTGTATGTTAGGACTTTTCCTGGTGGCCCGGGAATGACATCTCAGGAGTACTACCACCATGAGAGCCCACCTTGAAGGCCTGAGTTTGCTCCCTGATCAGGGAGCTAACTCACATGGAGCTGCAGAACTTTTCTGCTTTGGCTGCTGCACCCCTTAGCAGTGTATTTCAATAGATCTGCCTGCTCTGCACACCAAACTGTCTCTCACGCCCCACACCTCTGGCCTGTAGCCCAGTTCTTCTATGCAAAAATAATTAAAAAAAAAATCTTTATATATTAAAAAAAAGATCTTTATGTTAGGGGGAAAGTAAATTTACATAGACTTACATATTTTCCACAATTACCCATTTATTTCATTAGTTACTTCTTTCTTACATCATTGTAGTCCCTGCCACATCACCCATGAACCATCATCTATACCTTGTGTTCATCTGCCTTTGTTTTGTCCCCCACCCTCCTCCTCCTTTGCTATATACCACAGTTCTAAGGTGAGCTTGCTAGTTTCAACTAAAAAAATCAGCAGTTAGCACTAAACTATTTCCTTTTACTGGAAATGAAAATACCCCTCCCTCTTACTTTTTAAGGAGAATTTACACTTGAATGGTAGCAAATATGTTTGGGATTTGTTTCTAAGAAAACAAAAGGGAATGAAAAACCCCAAGATCTTCTTATTAAAACAAAGGTTTTCAGACCTGTTTTGCAGCTATCAGAGTTTTACATCATTTGACCTTTATTTAAATAAGCTGAGCCTCCAGGAATAACTCCATAGTAGCATTAAGTACTATTGCTCTTATCTTCATCATCTAAATGCAATCTTTAAAATACTTAAGATTCACCTCTCACTGTTGGATACATTTTTTAATACTTCTGTAATTGTAAAGAAGACTTTGATGAGTGTATTAAGGTTTCCCTAGCTTCTAAGTGAATTGCCTGTTTAATAGTAGATAAGCGGACTTCAAGGACTGTTGAGATTATCAACATTCACTTTCCTTTGATTTCTTCATTTTCTAATTTGTTTAAAACTCATCTCTTTTTCACTACTGTTAAATCATGCACCGTGTTAAGGTGGAAGGAACACAGAATTTAGGAAACATAACGTTTATTGCTAATTCCATCATTAAATTTTAATAAGATTTTGAGAAAAAAATTACTTAATTACCTACACCAGAGACCAACGTATTTGGAATAGTGAGATTGTTTAAGAATGTCCTTAACACTTGTTTATGTACTTAAATATCATTTCAGTAGTTTGACACACTTATTACATGTAAATCACCCGTCCAAATGGAATTTTAAATGTAGATATATATTTTACTTTTAATTACTTTCCTGTACTAGAAAAGACAACTGAAGAAGGAAAATATATTTTAAATTTTAAATTAAATGTAATTACCAAGTAGTTCAGGTAAATTTGGTTTGCTAGTATATGCTATTATCTGATTTAAGCTAATATTAACAGAATATTTTTCCTGAAACAATGAGATATACAAGTGTATACGATGAGAATCATCAATAAACAGAACATTATATGCATCTTTGGTATATCCACTATTATAAGTGTACATCATTCTATGTAAGCCACATTCCAAAGAATGATTTGGAACAATAGATAACTGTTGTTAATTCCTAGATGAGAAGTGAACTTCATTTGTTGAACAAAGAAGGGAATATAATAGCACAATTTCAGAAAACATCTAAGAAATCTCTAGGTTGTATTTTTAGATATGCAGGAAATAACTCAGGGACAACGTGTTTTATTAAAAATAATACATTGTGCCTGAAATTTGCTGAATATATATCACCTGCATTTTATTTTTAATTATTTTATGAACTCTGACAGAGATCAGAAAACTGACATAATCTAATAGTCTAAGTTCAAGCTATCTTTTTGTGAGCTCTTTCTGTGCTCGGCAATTTTTGTGATTTTGCATGTTTTCTTAAACACATTCATTTAAGCCATAGCTTCTGTCTCATATCATGTGCATTTACTTGTCCACTCTTGAAAGAAGAAAGCTGCTTGGATAATTTATGTCATCCTTATTGCTTCCTGCGAAAAATTAGCCATTGGAAATAGTTGCGTTTTGCAGTCACAAATCAGACGTCTCTTTTCTTTTACAATGAAAATGAAGCCACATAAGAATTTGACATGTGAAATTTCTTGTTTCACTATTCACCTAATATCATTTGCTTAAGAAATAAATTGTTATTTTAGTCATGGTAGCTTACCGCTCTTCAATATAAGTTTGGAAATAGCAAAGCAAAAGACACAAATATTAATAGATGGACACTCCAATTACGGAGCAAATATAGAAAGTAAAACAGTCTAGCCATAACAGAAAAAAATATGGCAATACCTCAAAAATTAAAAATCAATCTACTCTATGATCCAGCAATTTCTCTTCTGGTTATATATCCTAAATAATTGAGAGCAACAGTATGAATAGATATTTGTATATTTATGTTCATTGAAATATTGTTCTTTGTTTTAAGATTTATTTATTTATGAACTGGGGTACAGACCAGAGGTGCAGGGATGATGAGAAGATTTACCAGAGACAGAGTGGGGAGCAGAACAGGCAGAGTGATGAACTACACTGCTGAGGGTAACAGCGGGCAGCTCAGGAGAGGTCTGCCACACAATGTGGATCACCTCTTGGAATGGGATCAAACTCACACTGAAGCAGCTGCAGCTGGCTTGCAGTGCCGCATCCTAACCTGCTGTACCTCCAGGGAGGGCCGAAATCTTGTTCTTAATAGCCAAGAGGTGAAAATAAGCCTACCAATAAAATCATAATTATATAAGGCAAAAGGTATGTTAATCATATTACAAAACAATACAAAGTATATGAAATCATCACATTATATACTTTAAACTTATAAAATGTAAAATGGTACCTACATATCAAAAAAGCTGGAAAAAGTAAACTAAAAATATTTAACGTGGTATGTACCTAAAAATAGAATATTAATCAGAATAAAGAGAGAATTTGTCCTGTGCTACAATGTGGATGCCTTTTGAGGATATTATACTAAGTAAAATTAGTCCATCACAGGAAGACAAATACTTCATGATTTTATTAGGTTTCTAAAACAGTCAGACTCATAGAAACAGAAGGGAAAATGGTGTTTGCCAGGGCTTCCAGAGAGGGGCATTCGAAACTTACAGATTGATTAGTAAAGAATTTTAACATTGCAAAGTGAAAAAAATTCCATATCTACTGTACATAATTGTGTATATAGTTAGCAGTTGTATTTTATAGTTAAAAAATTGGTGCAGACATGGGTGATTTGGTGATGGAAAGCCCAAGGGGATTGCAACTGAAATGGAAAAATGTACAAAATGATGTAAAAATAAACTATATTATTTAAAAAAAATGGTGCAGAAAGATTTCACGTTTAATTTTATATAGGGTTTATTTTATAATATTTTAGAATTTGATCCCAAATCTGATTCAGAACTTAGAATGTTGGGAAGATATAAGAAAACTAAAAATAAATAAATAAATAAATAAATAAATAAGAGACCCTAAATAGAGAACATTGGCTAACTTTCTCACTTAAAATTAAAAAAAAAAAATTCTTGAATTTACAAAGGAAATGATTAGCAAGCCCCTGAAAGAAGGAACACTAACACTCAGCATCAGTGTGGGTTCATACAAACTAAGTCATGTATGTAGTACTGATTTAATTTCATCTTTAATAGGGTTAGTATCTTAATATATCAGGGGATATTAGAGACACTGAAGATAGGATCTGGATTTTAGCCAGGCCTTTGACAAATCTTCTGGTGTTTCCTTTTTTGACAAGATATTTGAAGTAGGCTTGGGTTGGGTGCAATTTCTGCATGAAGAAAAGTGAAAATATTAAGCTAATGATAGTTATAATTCTTAATGTGCAGATTACTATTATGTGTTTTACATGCAGGCATTAACACTCTTAATGTTCATAATCTATGATCCCATAATTCATGTTAGAAATTGAGGCAGAAGAAGGTTAATTATTTTGTGTAAGGTCATGGGGATAGTAACTGACAAACTAAATTCAGTTACAATTTGCTTTTACTATCTTTTATTAAAGCAACATTATATATGATTCAGAAGCATAGGATCACCATCCTTTGATGTATGATACTCATCCTAACCATCACCAAGGCATTCAGTCTTCCAATAAAGTTCATTGTATTTATTTCCTTCTTTGCTCTCTTCCTTTCCTTCCCCTGCTCATAGCCTCAAACTAGAAACACTTTTTTTTTTTTTTTTTTTTTTAGAGGTGGGGTGAAAGGATTCACCAGAGACAGAGTGGGGAACACAACACAACAGGTGGATAAATTGAAACGTATTGCTGAGGGTAGCAGCGGACAAAGCAGAAAAGGTCTGCTCTGCTACTTGGGTCAGTCCCGTGGCTAGGGATTGAATTCATGCTATTGTGGCTGATGATAAATTGATAGTGCTGAAACTTAACCTCTGCACCACCAGGAGTGCTCTCTACAGTTAGATTTTTAAGTTTTGTTATTTGTTTGGCTTTTCGGATCCTTTGTTTTGGTTTTCTGTGTTTCACATCTGAATGACATCTTCTGGTACTCACATTCTCCTTCTCACTTATTTCACTTAGCAATATTCCCTATAGTTCCATCCATGTTTTTGCAAAAGTTAAGAGTTCATCTTATTTTATAATTGTATAATATAGTATTCCATGGTGTGTATACATATGTATTCATGTATGTGTGTGTCTTCCCTTGGCTACTTAGGTTGTTTACATAACTTGACTCATTGTAAATACTATTACAATATCATAGAATTGCATATATCCCTTCAAATTAATGTTTTGTGTTTTTTGAATAAGTACTTAAAATTAGAATTTGTAGATAATATGATAGAAGTATTTGTAGTAATTTGAGAAGTCTCTGTACTGTTTTTCACAGGGTTTGAAGCAAGCCTTCATTCCTACCATCAGGGTAAGGGGGTTCCTTTTACTTCACACCCTTAGCAACCATGGTTTCTGGTCTTTTCGATGTGGTCCAATCTTACCTGTGTGAGATGGTAGCTCATTAGGGTTTTGATGTGCATTTCTGTTGAAATAGGTGATAATCCTGTTAGTCATCTTAATGTTTTCTTTGGAGACCTTTATATTTAGTTCCCCTACACATTTTATGATTGGATTATTTGCTTTTTGCTGAGTTATGTGAGTTTAGTATATAACTTGTATATCAGTCCCTTGTCAAATGTATGATGTGAAAATAATTTCTCCCATGTAGTAGGGTCCTTTTGCTATAATGATAGTTTTTTGTTGTTGTGCAATTTTATTAATTAGGAAATTACAAAATGCCCAGAGAGGAATGAAAATGAAGTCACAACCTATCAGAACCTATCTGGCACACAACAAACACATTACTCAGACCTATCCTTTTTTGGTTGCTGTTCCCCTTGGCATTGCATTTCAGTAGATCTACCTGTCCTGTTTCCACTCTCTCTGGTGAATCCTCTCACCCCCTGCTAATCTGGCCTACAGCTCTTGAATGTATAAATAAATAAGTCTTAAATAAAAAGTAAGAACTAAAATAAATATCCTTGATCCCCCCTTAGGGACCAAAAACCAGAAGGAAGGAAGTAAATTAAAAAAAAAATCATAATAAATGAGACAGAAACCAAAGAGATAATTACACAGAATTGACAAAACTAAAAGTTGGTTCTTCAAAAAATTAACAAAATTGACAAACCTTTAGCTAGGCTACTAAAGGAAAAAATGGAAGAATACTAATAAATAGAATCACTAATGAAAGAGGAAAACTTAATGACAGATATTTCAGAAATACAGAGGATCAAAAGGGTCATAAGAAATAACAGACATTTATATGCCAACAAATTGAATAACTTAAATGAAATGGGAAAAATATTAGAAATCTACAATCCTCTGAGACTAAATCACAAATAAATAGAAAATTTGAACAGACCATTAAAAATAAGAAAACTGTAGTTATCATGATTCTTGCAAAAAACAAAAGCTTGGACTTAGAGAGTTTCACTGGTGAAGTCAACCAGCCCTTCAAAAACAATTTAATTCCTAACTCAAACTCTTCTTCCAATTTGTGAAAGATCCCAATACATTCTATGAGGCCAACATTACCATGAGTCTAAAAATAGTCAAAAAGAAAATTACAGACTAATATTCCTGATGAATAAAAATGCAAGAATCCTCAATACATTATTATTTTAATATGCATGTGATCTAAAAAAATAGCATTACATTTTTTAGAGGTCATGCTAAGACAAAAAATGTATTTTTATGCCTTATAATCCTTATATGACTGATAAAAAAAGTCAATGTTATAATGACACATTTTAAAAATCCTCAAAAGATTTAGCCAACCAAATTGAGCACCATCAAAAAGATTATAAATCATGACCAAGTAGGATTTATCCCAGGGACAAAAGGATAGTATGATTTCAAAAAGTAATCCACATGATTGCTACATTAATAGAATGAAAGATAAAAAGCATATGAACAAATTAAGAGATGCAGAAAAAGCATTTGACTTGATTCATATCTATTTATGATTAAAAAAAAAAAAAAGAACTTCCAAAAATTTGACATGATGGAAATACCTAACATAACAAAGACCACATACATAATCCCATAGCTAACATCATACTTAATAGAGAAAGACTGAAAGCTTTTCTGACTTTAATCACTAGTGTTCAGCATAGCATTGTAAGTCTTAGTTTGAGAAATTAGACCAAGGAAATATACAAAGGAAATCCAAATTGGGAAAGAAAGTTAAAACCATATAGTTATAATTTGAGTTCAGTAAGTCTCATTTCAAAATCATACCCTTGACCACTGTAGATATACCAATTGATTTGTTCTGTACCTTTAGATAATTTAATTATAGTGGTGAAGATATAAAACACACATTCACCAATTTTGATATAACCTATATCTGAAGTAATGGAAAATATTCTGGATATTTAATTAACATTAGAACTTACATCCTTGAATTAATTTCCTATGACAATTCTTAAAAAAAATCTATGAAAGTAATAGTTTAAAGCAGTGAAATCATATTATCTTACAGCTTTATAGGCTCTAAGTGGTAAGTGTTGACACAGTTTAAAATGAAGGTGTCAGTGAGACTACATTCTTTCTGGAGGCTCTAGGGTGAACCGATTTTCTTGCATTTTCTAGCTTCTGTAGACTGCCTGCATGCCTTGGTTTGTAATGAGGCCATTCTATCTCCGAATACAGGAATATTGCAGTTTTCTGTACCTCTCTGTCATAGTTATGCCTTCCTTTAACACTTCCTCTGTTCCTCTACACTCTACAATTCTCTACAATCACATTTGTGATAGTTATATTAGATGCACCTAAATGATCGAGAATAACCACCCTTATTTAATGTCATTGCATCTTAAAACTTAATTGCCTTTGCCAGTTAACCTAGTATAGTCGTTAATCCTGAGGACTGGGATGTAAAGTCTTTGGGTAGATGATCATTCTGTCTGTTACCTTTCTTATAATTCATATTCTATGTTATAAGAATGAAAATATTAAGCCACATCCATTTCATAAGCATTTTTTTTTTTTGGTTTGTTTGTATTTTTCTGTCTGCATCCTCTCTCATGAGCTTGCTAGTGCACTTTTTGGCCTATGCCCCTTACTTAAAACCTTGTATTCACTTTTTATTACATTATTTTAAATACTCAACTTCACAGCTTAATTTATAGCCCAAGATGGATTAAAAGTTGAAAATTGTTGAATCTATGTGATAGGTATATGGAGGACTTATCAGTATACCTTTTATATATTTAAAATTCTCTAATAAAATAGGCTCAGATTTTATTAGATCGTATAATAATGATTCATGCGAACAATCTAAAAGCTAATGTAATATTTAATAATTATATATGAGAAGATGTTTTACATTATTTTAATGGTTAACTGATTTATTATATTGACAACTACAATTCAAAGAAATATAGATAAACTATAACATATTCATTGGTAAGTGGCTAAAATGATGAATGAATAACATTTGACAAAAATTTAGGTGAAAGAATAACAATTTGTCAAAAAAAACCCCAAGCTGGGATTAGATTATCATGTTTTGAGGAGTCATCATGGTTAAAAAATAATAATAAGTGGTTTATTTTCACTAGCACTAGAGAAGACCAAAATTAGTAGTCTTTGAAACATGTTTTTGGTGTCTAGCATGAGCTATCCAGAAATAATGGAGCTATACAAAAGTAGACAACTTAGCTGGATCTAAGTATCTGTTGGATCTCAAATGTAGTTTCTTCTTACCTAGACTTAGGATTTGGTAATGGATTTACCCTTTGACACTTTTTAATAGGAATAATCTCTAAAAGTACACATTATATTCTAATTAATTTCTGCTTTACAAAGTCATCATTGTCTTATTTTCACACTGAAATAGAAGACAAGTGAAGTAGAATTGTTTTGAGGCAACTTACAAAGGAAACATGCATGTTATTTGACAGGGAACAGTGAGCGCTGTTGCTATAGGTATTGGCATGAGGATGGTCATAGAAGAAACCAACTGATACTTTCTATTTTATATTGAAATTTTATATTGAATCAGAATGTGGGAATCTATATGATATATATGATTTCCTATCATAGTCTCTAAAACTGGTTAAGCTAGTGAGTTGAGTCTTTACGTTGTCCATCAAACCTGGGCCTTCTGCCTCACCTCTTTTGGGATAATTGTTCTTATAACTTTTTTTAGACATACCCTGAAATTAATATTTTTACTTTTTATTTTTCTTGTTAATGTTATAAATACCTTTTTGCAGTTTATGAAAATATATATTTTTCTCAAGTGATGCTTAGTGTTCTACCACTTTGATTTTCCAGGCATTTATTGTTCTAAAATGCTTGATGAATGAAAAACATGCTTCAGGGATGACAGTCAATCCTGCACACACTCATGCACACACACACATATGTAGCAAGTTGTTA
The DNA here is from genome assembly GCF_000260355.1 of Condylura cristata. NCBI lineage: Eukaryota > Metazoa > Chordata > Mammalia > Eulipotyphla > Talpidae > Condylura > Condylura cristata. The sequence continues at coordinate 19,092,709 of NW_004567132.1, read as the reverse complement.
GGCTTCTTTGAGCTTTCATAGGCCAGTATTGCATTCAAAGAGGAAGCTTTTGACATAATATTGTTATTTAAATTATTTGTATAGAAATTTAAATATGTTCCTAAATATTTTGCATATGTAATCTCTTTTGCTCATTACAAAAATTATTGAAAAAAAAAGTATAGTGCAGAAAGGGGACCCCAATTGTTTTTGCCTAAAGTTACACTGCTGGTTAAAAGTTGTCAGGACTTTGGAGATGCTGTTACTTTCCCTAACTCATTCCACTAGAGAGGAGAAGAATGGAGCTTTGAACCTTGGACTTCTAATTATAAGTTCAGTGCTCTTTTCACTGTGCCATGTGACCTTTTCAAGTAAAATGCCACATCTTTCCACATGATAATTAGCTTTCAGTGTGACTTTGAGGCAGTGATTCTTCTAGGTGAGAGAGAAAGAGGAATGGAGGGAAAAGTTGGAGGGGTGGAGGGGGGGAGGGGGGAGGGGGGAGGGGAGAGAGAGAAAAAGAGAGAGAAAGAGAAAGGAAATCTCAAGTGAAAGACTCCAGTTAACCCTAGTAAATGAATTGGATGATTTGATTTATTTTTCTTATGGAACTAATCAAGGTTGGATTAATCTAAAATGAATAGCTACACTTTTCTCATCTTTAGTTTGCTATATAGAGTTCCTTTAAAAAGTACTCAGTGACATTTTAGAGTAAATATGACAAGCAAATGTAAATGTAATTACACAAGTCATATATGGTGTGAGCCATTTGTAAAGTTCACCACGAATGAGCTATACTGCACAGAATCCATTTGTCACTTAAGAAAATTAGATCATCTGCTTTTACATATGAAAGGAGAAATTTACAGTGCACCAAGCCAGAGTATTCTAAATTGTCATTCTCCAGTGGTTTTGGGTTTAAATAACCTAACAAGGCAATATTCTCAATCATTTATTTCCTGACAAAAACTAGTGTAGAAAATGCATGGAAAATCAAAAAAATACTATGTGTAAGCCTTAATATCTTGTATGTGAAAGGCTATCTGTATTAAAAACAGACAGGCATCTCTTCCACTTAACCTCTTCATCACTTTATTTCTCTGTGCTATACATTTTCACAATACACATGTTCTAATTATATGAGAGCTAATATACAATTAACAAAATAATGCTATTCTGTGTGATATAATTGGCCAATTCTGAGAAAGTTTAAAATATACTAATCTACAACAGGTAATGCTTATTTAGTAAAAAGGCATTAAAAGTTAAATATATTTTTCAGTTTATAGTCTCAGAAATAAGCTTTTTAAAAAAGGATTACTTACTTATGCATACAGAAACTGGGGTAGAGGCCAGAGATGTGGGGGGTGAGAGACAGAGTAGGGAGCAGTACAGGTAGATGCACTGAAATACGCTGTTGAAGGGAGCAGTGGGTGAGAATGGACAGGTCTGATGTGATATGTGGGTCAGCTCCCTGGCCAACTTGTGCTACAGTGGCTCCCAGTAGTTTCATAGTGCTGAGACTTAACCCCCCGTACCACGAGAGAGGAAAAAAAAATAAACTTTTGTACCATCGTTATCTATATTTTCTGTAATTCATTTTGAATGCTAGTTTCCAAAAAAAATAAAAGCATAGAATAATGAGGCATGTTTTGTAGAGAATTGTTTCAAAATGCACATTTTTGATTTCTTCTTCTGCCTTGTTGAGCTTAGTAGCTGTAAATCACTGACCTGGCTTATTATGTCCTAAGGAGTGAATGTACAGGGACACAGAACACTGATAGTGATGTGAAACCACACTATCAAGCACAAACTGAAATATAGAAACTAAGATGTGTACACCCTGGCCTTTTTCCCTGGATTGTAAACTTGATCTTTCTCTTCATTATTTTTTTGCTTGACATTTTGTTAGTTCCATTCCACTCTATTCTTTATTGGTGGTGAACTCTTATGTCTCCTTATTGCTGGGTGAAAAGGATTCTTTCACTCCCATTCTTTTATTCATTTTTATTTCTAACCTTTTTCCTTCATAATTTACCCCATATCTAATTTTACAGATAAACATGTCTTTAGAAAAAAACTATACATTTACATATTTTAAATCTTGCATAAGTTGTATGTCTATATATAGTTACCAAGACAAGATTCCTTTCTCCTTCTCTCACTCCCTCTTTCTACCTCTCCCACCGTTTCTGCTGATAGTTTTGAGTATGTTATAATTTTTAAAATGTAAATTACCTAGCAATTCTCAAGAATTCAACATGGGACATTTTGGCAGTTTCAAATTAAAAAAAAAAAAAGAAATATAAAATATCTTGCATTTTCATGTTTAGAATTAGAATGTAATGATAGGAGTTGAAATTAATAGAGAGCTTTTTAACATAACAGATTTAACTTTAAGAGCAGTAGTTGATTATTACTAGCTTTATTTATTTATTTTTTACTTTATTTTGTTATTTTGCCTGCCCCCCTTTGTAATTAAGTCAGTTAATTCTTCTCTACTCAGAGGCTTGTGCATTTCCCATTTAACTCCCGATTTTGAAAATCAGTTCTTTTCTAAAGCCCTAATTTGAAGGGACTTTGACAAGTTAACTGTGGGAAAAATCTAAGAAAGCCCATTCTAAAAGCTGGTCAAATGCAAAAATTTCCCCCCAGATAAAAATGTCTAAATGTCTTAGAAAAGTCTCTCATTTTCTCATTTATCTTTTTTTTTTTTTTTTTTTCCTGACTCCTTTCTCGATCCACATTTCCTACCTCTGGTTTGGTGTCATACTAACCTTTCGGGTCCATCTGCAATAACAGTATTTGCCATCAGTTTACAAGGTAGGTACTTCCGGGCAGGTGGAGTAAAGGTGAGCACCGAGGAGGCCCAGCACAGGAAGGAAGGTATTCCGAGATGCCTGGAGCCCTGTTTCCCATATATCTGCCAGAAGCCAGGAGAGAGATACAATATTTTAAAATGCCTTACTAATATTTATTTCTAAGGTAGGAAGCCACTTGAATCGATTTGTATGCTCTTAATTTTATTTTCTGGATCATTTTTACATAGGAACATAGCACAGAATAATATCATCTAATTATCAGTAATATGTTTAAATTCAAAAGCACTTACTGAACTTTTATTGATTTCATCGGGCTATATGAGATTCTATACAAAATTCAACAAATAATTTATCACCAATTAAGAAGAGAAAGATCCTTGGAGGAAGATGAAAAATCCAAGCATTATAAAGTGCCACCCTATTTTATGGGATTTTATAATCTAGTTTAAAAGTTATAAAGGTATCCTATGCCAAATAACAAATAACAGTGTGAAACCCTGTAAGCTGGTACTGTATGAGTGGCACAAAGAAGCAGGAGGACATTTTAAGGGAATTTAGCCAGCATAGTCTGTGCTTCCATATATCAAGAAGTGTTTAATTGGTTTATAGCAATATTTTCCAATTTATTTCTCTTTCTCCTTCTCTTCCCCTGCCTTCTCTTCTTCCTCCTTCATTTTCTTTTCTCTCTTTCTCTCTCCTTTTCATAATTAAAACTTTACTCTAGGGTAGTATGTGGGTTTATTTGTTAGGGTTCTATTGTTCTTGCACCTTAATATTCATCTTTGTGTCCTTGGTGGCTCTCAGATAACTGGACACATGCAGTGAAATCCATGGTAAATTTAATGGAACCCATACACAGTGATGTACAGCTAACCTTTGTTAGAAGTTATTTCCTCTGTAATTGCATACTCCAGTAATCTGTCTCAGTTTTGGAATTTGGAGAAAGAAGGAAGGACCTAATGCTGATTATTTTTTGTTGTCCATCTCAGGCTCCATTTATATCCATTTTCACAACTAGATACACAGGGTTTAGTGGATGAGTGAATGAATCATGAAATCAAAAACTCAAAGTCTATTTTATGATAGTGATATAATTAATAAATCCCTAAAATCATTCACTTAATATAATAGCAATGATTATGACACATAATTGCATTTATTAATGTTGTTTGGAAATTGCTTATTACCTGATTTTTGTCTTTAGATATGCTAGAAAATAACATAGAGTTACAACGTATTTTTCAACACCAAATTAGAAATGCCCTGTATTGATTCTTAAAAAAATTATCCACCAAATATATGGTTAGTTAGTTGAGTACATTTATCATCCAAACACCATGACCTTTAGTGTTCCTGTGGTTTCATCATGCTTCTCTGCAATTTGAGCTATTTTTTCACAAGTACAGATACAGCAGGAAGCCAGGACACATTTAAACTCACTGAATGAACATTAAAACCCTTGGGTTCCATCTCCTCTAGATGCTCATTAACCTTTTTGTGATAGATTGTTTGGTCTTTAATATATAGAAAAAAATCTCCTTTTGATCACCAAAAGGGTTAACATGGTGTGTATGTGTGTCATGTATGAAAGAGAAAAGGAGAAAGTAAACAAAAAGAGTATGAGTTATTTGGAAGTACAAAATGTGGTGTTCTTTCCCAAGAGTGAGCACAAATGCTATTAATCTGTGCCCCAAATTAATGAGAGATTCAAAAAATATATTTTGTGAGAGTCATTTCTTCACAATTTTCTCATTACTAAAATAAGAACTATTCATCTTACAATGACTAGTAAGGGGAAAAAAAGTTAGTTACTGAACATGATGAAACATAGCTTGACACATATTTTGTAAAAGCAATACATGCTAAATATATACTCAGCCATTTACGAATCTTGCAAGTTTTGTCTATTCTCAATGCCTTCCTCTGGCTATCAAAAAGAAGACAGTCTTTACAGAGAACTTCATAAGTTCTAGTGCTACATTTATATATACACATGTTGGTTCTTGTTATTTATTACTAAAGAGAAAACCATAAAATTAGTATAGAGCGTTGTGCTTTTTAATCACCCTCAAATGTTTAAAAACCTTAAATATAAATCCCTAAAATTTCTTAATTCAGCATTTAGCTTATAGTTTTCTTAAATAATGATATGCATCTAATGTCTGCCCCAAATCCTGGGTTATTTATTTTTTATGACGGTACTTTCACTTGAGTTTAAACATTAACACAATACACTTCTTTTCACTAAATCAATATCAAAATAAAAATACTAAAATTTTTGTCAAAGTAATTATAAATTTAGGGTAATAGATAATAGAGGGTAGAGGTCTCTTTTTTCACAGTGCTTGTTCCCTTCATAAGAGAGTCTAAACTGTTGAAAATAAAACAGATGCTCTGAAAATTATCAGGCTTGCATTCAATTTATGCAGTTTTCCCATTAATAGCATTATCTATTTAACACATCCATTACATATTCTCAGTGTTAATTTAGACAGAAAAAAATGTAGCAACTTCAAAAGGAAATCTTCCATTAAATTAAGGATATTGACTTTAATGGATGTCCCAAATAGACATGGAAATTAACAGGATGAAAAAACAAGTTGATTAAAAGTGGTCCCATTATAATTTGTTATGCCACATAGAATACAAATATTAAGAGGGAATTCACTAAAAAAAGTGCCATTGAAAGCTCCTTCTGCTGCAAAATACATGACTTTAATAACTCAAATCATAGCATCTTATGTAAAATACAACTTTCACAATTCTGAATAAATTTGTATCTTCAGAAAAAACCAAAAATTTCCTATTTATAAGACTCACTTTGTTTCAACAGTCAAAAAATTGGAAATGATAATCAACACATTTATTTAATGACATCACTTATGGAAACTCAGGTTTGATATGTTGTTCCCTTCTTTTTTCTCTTTCTCCAATCCCTGCACACCATACATTGATAAATAGCTGTTGTTAAGTTCACTGGATTTCTGAAATTCCTTTTAATGATTCATTCTTTTGCACTTCAGAAGTTTCCCAAGAGGCTCCAATTAAGGTGTCAATCTTCATGGAGTCATCAACTAACAATTAGATCAATAAAAGTCACAGGTGGGAAACATCCAATTTGGAGCAGCAAAGACTGGCAGGACAAGGGACATAATACAGTAGGCTAACAAAGTTAAGAAGAGTAGGCAATCAAAGACAAACTCTTCTTTCTGTGCAATGTATTCATATCTTTTTCAGTAATTTAGCTTTATATATATACATATATATGT
>NW_004567132.1:19084160-19085579 GCF_000260355.1 Condylura cristata | reverse complement strand
AACCTAGTATATTTTAATTCCACATATTCTATTGCCATATACTTATTACTACAACAAATTCGGATATTATTTTTCAAATAAAAGGGTGTCTGGGGGAGAGCAAAGAAGGAGTGACCTTGTTTTCACATCAGCCATCATGAGGAGACCTGGGCTTAAATAATCGTCTTTTAGTGGGCATAAAGAAAGGGCAAGAGGATGCAATTTCACAACCTTCTTTGGCAAACCAGAGCAAGACCTATTACCTTTTTTATTTTTCCTTCCAATTAAGCCCTAACTTCAATTTTCTGGGCCACTTTTCTAAGCTGTCCCTTTCTTTCATAAAACCAGTGACCCAAATACATAACTTATTAAGAGAGATTTTCACTTTGGCCCAAGTCTCTGCAGAAGGATACAGATGAACAGGCACTGCCTTGTGGGTCAGCCCAGACATTTGCAGCAGTTCAAATCCTGTCATCCTCTTTTCTAATGCAGTGTACCTGTGGTCAGATGACCTCAGCTTCTGTTTCTCAGTAATCACAGGTAGGAAAGACACAGCTAAATCAGTGTTAAAAGCCTGGTCCTCCAAGAAGCATCCATGTTGCTTAGTAACAAAGCAATATAATTAATATTTAAAGAAGCAGGGCTCCTGGAATTTAGTTCAAGCTCTTTCCAATAAGTCACTGTTCCCAAAGATAGAACATTTAACTATTTAGTCTTTTATTGTTTGATTTTTATAGAAAATTATAAAATGTTTATGTAAAATTTATGAAGACAAGCACACAATGAACAAAATTCTGTGTGTTCTGATGTAGAAAGAACACTTAACAAAAGTTCTTGTTTATAAATAAACTGCATAATTATGCTCTGTATTATAAAACATTTCTTCTTGCATTATATTAATTAGTGATTATCAGCAGTTGGTATATTTGAATTTCACTTATATTTGAAAATGATACTGGCTTAGAATACTTAACAATTTGTTTCAGTGAATTTCGTATGATGACATATTTTCTTAATAAATACGGTCTTATCACCATTTTATCAGTTTAGCATATTCATAGTAACTTAATAGTTATTGAGCTCTTTTATGTGCCAGCTGCTTGATAAATTATGAGTCAATCTAACCATGTCCAAGGCCTCTTTTCTGTAAACTCCAGTGGAGAGAGATAGACATTTAATCAACTAATTACAAATATAGATTCATATGTTGTAACATGTCGGGGACTCTGTTCCCAGATCACGGATTATTGGGGGCAGATCAGGCAGGGTCTCAAAGTGGGAGCGGCATTGGCAATCGGAGATTCCTAAAAAGGAAAAAGTGGGAGCGGGCACGAGGAAGACATGGGAGTTGGAGTTGGGTGCAAGTCTTCCTGTTCTGCTGTCAGCAGAAGTTTATTTTATACATTTTAGGCAGGCAATTAACATATGAATGACCACAAT
>NW_004567132.1:19030505-19083495 GCF_000260355.1 Condylura cristata | reverse complement strand
GGTCAGGAGAGGTCTGCCTCGCCATGTGGATCTCCTCCGGGGCAGGCAGGAATCGAACTCATGAGGAAGTGGTTTCAGCTTCTTAGTGCTGTGCTTTAACCCGCTGCGCCACCAGGGAGGGCCATTTTTTATTTTTAAGAGAACTTTTCCATCCTAGGGCAACGCTTGCCTGCCTGAGCCAGGCAGCGCCTTAAGTCAGTCCAATAGGAAACTGATGGTTGCTTGCAATATTTTTGTTACAGGGCACCCCAATGTGAATTGGGCTGCCTGGGTGAATTGGGTCTTCACCCATGCGCTTACAATTCATTCGTATTAAGGACACACTCAAAAAAGTTAAATAATGGATTTATTTATAAGGGGAAAGGTAAAGGAATAACCCAGGGAAAGAGGGAGAGAAATATAAGTTAACTAGAATGTCCTACCAGTTCTGCTAACTTGGATTCCACCGGCACGCTGAAAACTGATTGAGAGCCAAAACCATCAGCCATGAACCACCAGGCCAACAGTCCCCCAGAGCCCACATGTCCAGTTTTATCCCAACCTGGCTGCTCAGCTCCACCCTCACGTCCCAGCGTGCTTCTCCTTGGTACTGATGGAATTTGGAGTTCCAGTATCTGGAGTGGGGGGCAGAGTCCATGAAACTTGTACCTGTTACATTTTGAGCATACAAAAAAGGGGGGGTCATAACATGAGCTAGTGTGGAAATTCTGATTTTTCAGAGTATTTCTCCTCCGTCTGGAATTTGTCCGTTGACAGAAATTGCATATAGCTCGTGTCAGTAACAGTTGAATGAAAAGTGCAGGAAGCTCAAAAGTCACTGGTTCTCAAGCTTTAGTGTGCACGATGATCATCTAGAGGGCATGCTAAAACACACTTTCTGAGCCCTGTCCTCAAGCTTATGATGCATTGGGGCTGGAGTCAGGGCCGGGAATTTGCAGATACTCCATTTCTAATAAGTTCTTAGGTGAATAACTACTTCTGAATTAGAGAAATTGAAGAATGGTCCTTATAGTTAGTTCACTGGGACTATGGGCAAATGATTGCGGATAAACAAGTGGAAAGAAAATACAGATGGATCAAGTCCTTATCATTTTTTTCATTGTTTTAAAAAAGACAGAATTTAAAAAAGAAACTGATGATATCAAATCTGTCTTTATAGAGAGTGGGTATAGAGTCTAAAGAATGAATTGGATGAAAAATAAGAATGTATGGTGGATGAATAATTAGGAGATTATTCCAGAAGTTCAGAGAGCAATAGCAGGAATGACAATGCATTGATTTACAGAGATACAAGGGATGTCCAGGAAGGAAAAATCAATAGAACTCTGTAATACATTTGATATAGGAATATTATAGAAGGAAGAACCAAATAGGACTCCAAGAATTCTACTTTCTGGTACCTGGATGACACTTTGTAGTATCATGCAGGGAGGAAGATTTCTGAAAAAGAGCTGATTAAAAGTGGAAAGATAAAAGATAAGAGAATTATAATGTAGATTTATGATGTTGATTTTTTTTTTTCCTGTTTGTAGATATGTCATATGGTTATTTGGGTGTATTTGGAGCTGGAATACAAGTGAGATGTGCCAGAAATACAAATTTGAAAGACATTAGTATATTGCTGGAAATTGAAGTTTTATGTATGGCCCAAGTCACTGCAGATTAAAATATAGAAAGAACATGTAAAAACCAAAAATGAGTTAAGGAAGCAAAAACTATACAACAAATAGAGACTAATAAGGGAAACTGAGAAGGAACAGTCAGAGATGTTAGAGAAAACAGCAAGTAAATTGCTGGTGTGATATCTAGTCATTTTCATGTGAACCTCTATTTAAAATTATGTTCTCTATTACGAAGATGTTTAGGGTTCTGTATTTAGTGCCAGGGCTCTCATGTTTTACCAATATATCTTGAAATCTTTTTCATCTTTTTTTTTTCCCCCAAGATTTATTTTGATGCGGGGATAAGGGGTAAGAGGTTTCACCAGAGACAGATAAGTGAGAACAGGCGGATCTACTGAAATACACTACTGAGGGGAACAGTGGGTGAGACAGGAGAGATCTGCTGCACTATGTGGGTCACCTCCCTGGCTGGGGATTGAACTCATGCTACAGTGGATGGCGATAGTTTTATAGCACTGAGACTTTAACTCCTACACCACCAGGGAATTCTACAGGCCTTTTTTTCATCTTTTTATTTTTTTAATCTCTTTTTGAAATTCTAATTGTCTAATAGAGCGATCTTGTAATCTGTAGTTCAAACTAGGAAATTTTTAGTGAAGATGACATTTATTTAAGTTTAAGTAACTTTGCATTCCTTAATATTGCTTTACATTCCTTAAGTTTCAGGTGTTCATCCTGAGAAGGTGTATGTAGAACATGTGTATATACTACACTGAGTTAAGCAGTAAAAATTGAAATCTGCTCTTGATCATATGATTTCCCCTTTTCCCCCAACTAACCAAAATCTAATCCCCTTTCCCTTCTCAATCGGTTTTAATAGTCTAAAACCTTTTTTATGTGCCAGCAGCTTGATTAAATTATGAGTCAATCTAAACATGTCCAAGTCCTCTTTTTATGCAAATTCCAGTGAGAGAATTTACTTCAGTTCTCTTCATTAATTGGTCTTATAGTCTAAAAGTTTACTTTCACAGTATTTAGTTCATCTGTTTCTCTATATGAGTGAGATCATACAGTGTTTGTTTTTTTCATCTGATTTATTTCACTAGTGAAAAACAGTTCTGAACAGTACTGAACTGGATAAACTAAAATATAAAATCTCTCTTCATTAATCATAAGTTGCATATTTTGAAATGAAGTTTTAAATTTTCTACTATAGTCTTATTTTTGGGTGTTTTGTTGTCTACTTTCTGGAGAGTTTCTTCATGGATGGGGGAAGCACTAAACAGCTTACTGAAAGACTTACATGGGAACTTTTGTTACACTGTCTGGGGTGCTTTTACTATATGGAGATGAGGAAGTAGCAAGATGTGACTTTTTTGAGGTGGGACTCCACATTAAATACTGGTATTTTAATGGCTTTATTTGTTTCCTCTTTATTTGTTTCCATTCTGCCTGTTTTAGGGAGCAGCTTAGGAGAGGCTTTGAGTTTGGCATGTCTCTCAATATTTCAGCGTTTCTTATTCACTGTCTCTCATTGCTTCAACCTGACCCCTCTTCCCTCACTCTCCTTGTCCTGAGGTCCCCTATGTGAAGATACTTTGCAGCTCTGTTGAGCTGCAGAATTGTTCTTCTATTTCCTGCAGTCAGAGGAACCAGGCTTTTCCATCATGTTTTAGTACCTGTCCCCCACTGCCTACTGGGGCACCTGCTGGACCTTCCCAGGAGGTCTGTGAGATAAATAGGCCCTTTTCTTGTCAGATGCCTCTGTGATTCTTTGGAATGCAAGGATCCTTTACCAAATCCTTTACAACTGTTTTACCTATTCTTTTGTTTGGTTTCCATTAGTCAGATGAAATATTACTTTGACCCTGATGTCTAATTTATATTTTTACATTGAGAATATTTACATTAATTTTGAACTTTAACTAGGTAAGAATTTTTTCATTTTCCCCTCTTCCAATAATCAGCAGCTCTAGTATAACACACTATATATAATTACCCATTTTTTTTTCATCAATTAGTGATTCTAACTTTACTATAGTTACTATAGTACTTTACTAAGTGACTTTTATATGTTTAATAAGGTTTGAAAAGCTTCTTCTCAGTGTTTTTCATGTATTAAATGAAATTGAACTCAGCATACTTCTCTGGGTATGTTACCAATATGTAGATATGACTACTGTTTCCTTCTCAAAAATGATAATTAAATAGTTAATTGGAGTTTTATAAATGTGCTGAACAAATAGAAAATAGATGGAAGCTTTACATTTTATTATTCTGATTTTTCTTGTGTTGAGTAGAACTTCTTTGTCCTTTTCTTAGCTTATTATGATGACATGAATTTCCTTTTGATTTTAAGACTTTCTCCACTTATAAAAGCCATTCACTGTGACTTCTCTTTGCGAATGGCTCATTATATTTTTCAAGACCCTGTTGTTTTACCATCTTTGAAAACAAATAAATATGACATTTCTAAACATTTCACTAAAACAAATTAGATTTAGTCTAAAGAGTTCAGTGAACAGGATTTTGAATGAGATCCATAATGGGCTTTTTAATTAAATGAATATAGTCACTTCATAGAGACAGATCTCATTAGTAGTGTAGTAGTGAGATGACCATTTCATTCTAATTGTTCTGTGTGTTTATAGAAGGGGCCTCATTTTAGGGTTGGTTTGAATAGATTTATAGCTAATTATGTCTTGACACCTAGCACACATTTCAAAGGTAAATATTACTGCTTTCCCAAAGAAAAAGAGACTCAATAAAAACAAAATATTTTTTTCTAGTAAATTGTTGTGCTTTTATTTCTACTAGGCGAGAAGGAAATTAGATTTTATATATTAGCTTTTATTAATTACTTGGGTTTTTATTTGTTTTCCTTGTCTTCTTATGAACTGAATATTTATGTGTCCTGAAACCATATGCTGAATGCTTCAAACCCCTGTGTGACTGCCTTTGAAGATGCACCTGTAAGGAAATAAGGTTAAATGAGGTTCTCAGGTTGGGACTGTAATCAGAATTAGCTCCCTTAAGGGCAGACACCAGAGTTCACTTGCTCATGTGTCAGGCATGTAGGTGAGACATTGTGAGTTGGAGAAGGCTGTAAAGAGAGTCCTCACTAGAAGCCAATCATCCTTCACCCTAGTCTCAGTCTTATGGCCCCATAACTCTGAGAAAATAAATATCTGTTGTGTAAGCCACCCAATCAGTGGTATTTTCATGACAGACTGAGCAGATGAAAATACCTTTCTATGTGCAAATCTGAAATGCTAATATTATGAGCTGCTATGAGAGTATGTGTATATACGTTGGGTGAGATTCCATAGGAAAATGTTAAAGAAGCATGTGCTTAACATATTTCTACTGTTACAACTCTCTCTACTTGAATGTCTTTCTTTGCATAGAATCCATTAGGATAAGGTGCCAAGAAATAGTGGAACTTTGTACAAATGGCAAAAGAGATTCTAAGTATAACTTTCTAGGTATAATAATATATATTCAGGTGACTTCCTTCTATGAGAATGGATGAGGGATGAGTTCCTTGAAAGCGTGGGAAACTTAACAGACACTGCCTCAGCCAGATTATTAATGATAACATCAACAGTGACAAGTCATTTTAATCTTCTGTACTCTTGACATGATGTGATATTCCTGCCAAGAAAGAGCTCATAAACACAGTATAACCAAGAGAAAAATAATAGACGAAGCCAAATTGAAAGATAACCTACAAAATGCCTTACCAATAGTCCTTACAACTCTAAAGCCCCTAAAAAATACAAAATACCTGAGAAATCTCATCATCTCACAGAGTTTAAGATGCATGGAAAGGAAATGCTATGGTATTCTGGATGAGATCTTCTAATAGTAAAAAGGACAGTAGATAAAAACTAAAGAAATGTGAATAAGTATGGACTTTAATTAATAATAATGTACTGGTAATGGTTCATTAGGTGAGATAAATGTCCCAGACTATAGTGAAATGTTCACAATAGGGGAACCTGGTAAAGGAGTACATTGAATTTCTCATTACATTTTCACAACCTTTCAGTCATTTTGAAAATACTGAAATAAAATGTTTATTTTAAAACTGTATATGCAAGGGATATAAAAGTTGTATTTGTTTTTACCCCAACTCAACAAGACCCATAGACAAAAATACCACTCTCTCAAGTTCTGAAGCCCTGATGCGGTCAGAAACCCTGCAGAGATTCACATATCTCTCCATGCCAGACCCAGGATCCTTTCTAAACATCGGGATGTTCCTTAGGAGAGGCAATATAGAACAATTAAAAAGTAGTGGTTTAAGGTAATCCAGCTTTATTTCTTTGTCATGTTTCATTTCAGTTTGGGAAATTGGCTTGGTCAAAGATAACTAGGTTCTTATAATAGCACCAACTGCAACAAGATTTCCTGGTTTACCAGAACAAGGGGAGAGATCCTGGATAATTACATATAGACTTTTTGCTGCCTTAGTCTGGAAATGAGATGTGTTACTTCTCCTCACAGCCCTCTGAACATGTTATACCATGATGAGCTATAACAGGGTTAGAAAATGTAGGAAACAAATGGACAATTTGGTGACTAGTGAATTTAACACCCATTCTTAACCACTCCTTTTTCTTTACTATTTCTTTGTTTATGCCTATCCAGTCTTTTAAATTACTACTTTCAAATATTTGAAAGTATTTATGCTTTTTAAAAAGATTTATTTATTTATGCATACCAGAGCTGGTGTGTAGGCCCTAGTTGTTTATATGGGTACGGAGAGTGGGGTTGGGTTGTTGTGAGAGGATTCAACAGAGACTGTCAAGCAGAGCAGGCAGATTGACTGAATACACTGCTGACGGGAGCGTGAGGGTGAGGAGAGGTCTGCTTTGCCATGTGGGTCAGCTCCCTGGCCAAGGGATTGAACTGTGAACCCAAATAGAGATTTCAATTTTCTACCATCTCTGATAGACTAACCACAATTACCTAAGACTTTCTAATGAAATATGGATGAGTATAATACGTGTGAATGTAAGAGATGATTATTTTGAAATTATTGCCTAGTGATAGGGAAAAGTACAAATGACTGCATGGTTCATCCCCTGAAATCATTACTCTGAGATTGTCTTCAGTTCCGAAATCATAAATTAGTATAAGGTCCCCAATTGCATTTTGATCAGGCTTGGTAAGGCTTTATTTTCATAAGGAAATTGTCCTCATGCTTTCTAAATTGGATAATTAACATTCTAACACCCCACTCAGAAATGTAAATGCCCAATTGCCTATGAAAATTCTATGTTTTGACATGCATTTATTGCATCTGTGGTTATGAGTATAGTTGAATTAGCTTTTGCATCCTGGTGCAAACTCAGTTTATATTTACCTTTCTTAATAGCATCAAGAACTAAATGATGACAAATTAGAATTTCTTTCATAAGGCTGTGATATTTAATGGCTATTAGGAAACACATTTGGAAATTTAGTCAGAAACATTGATATCTAAATGCTGCTACTCATCTGTATAGTGTTGTGTTATGAATTACAATTATTAAAACTCACATTTGAAGGATACACTGAGGTACAGATAATACTGTATACTGAAAAAACAGCTATGCATTTAAATACACACACACACACACACACAATTTCTTGACAGTTCCAGTGTCTTTAATGACAGTTCAAGTAGAATGGGAAATGTAATTTGGCAGCCTGTACACTTGTGCTCTTTGTGTTTTCAGTCTCTTCAGCCTGTTCTATAAAATTTCAGATGAACATATTCTTTATCTCTATAACCTGTGCTGTGACCCATACCATTGTAAAGCTTAATATTGTCTAAATTCTAGAAATGCTACCTCTCTGTCAAAAATCTGACAGTATTTTTACAGTCTCTTCATACAGATTTTTTTCCCTGGTAGTAACCCTGTGACCTACTAGACTGATCTTTTTATTTAGATTCTAAACCTCTTGACGGTTTATTTTTTTCCTCTTCACCACTTTTCAAATAGACAAAAAACCCTTTCCTTTTCTTTCTGTGGCTCTCTTTCCATTTACAATAATTAACTGGTAAGTGATGACTCTATTTTGAACTACTATGGTTTTGGTATTGACCGTCTTTGTTTTTCAAACATGTAGATATTACACATAGAAGGAATAAAAGCCGCTGGTAGGTTAACATGTAATAAATTATCTTGTCTCACTCTTGCAAGTGGATGATTGAACCATGCTTACAATCTTTAACCACTTTTCCTCTACTGGGTCTTTATTTAAGACTTTCTTATTCCCCTTTCATATGGAACTGTCCTTCATATATGGCTTTTCTTCAGGTAGAATGCCCTCACTTCTTACTACTGAATCTGGTTTTATATTCACCCACATGTCCCCATACTGCCAAATATAGAAGTATCTCACTGTCACTTAACTACTCATTTTTCTTTCCCTTAAAGGAATAAATCTGTTTTGATACTTTGCCTTACTAACATGGCACATATTCCTTGAAACCTAAGTAGCTCTCAAAATATTGGTGTTAAATGAATTAAACTTTAAATAAGTGTGATGATGATAAGAAATAGTATTGAAAATTTTGTCAAGAACTCAGCATATAATGTTCATCATTTCAATGCACAAATTTTTTTTTAGGACAGTAATATCATTCTTATTTTACAGTGTTTGATAAATTAAATAATTTTTTCAGTGTCCCATATCCAGTTTATGAATGAGCCTGGATTCGAGCTGACTTAATTCCTAAACCCATGTTCTTGACTTGGCATATTTTGTTACTAGTGGCAGTTTTGAGGACACTGATTTCTTTTTAAACTTTTGTTTGCTTTTAAACTTTCTAATTAGTGCCAGTATCTCCACACTAATTTCTGGTCTACAATGTACAGATTTTATTGTATTAATTTCTTTATATATTTTGATGTATTTTAGTATAAATCATGTTCCCTGCTCTGCCAAGCTGCTTTCTCCAAATCTCTGTTACATATCTTCACAGTTTTTGTAACTTCTGTCCAAAATCTTGTTCTTAAAAACACTATACATATTAGTCTTCTAGATAAAGATTATGAGAATTTGGTGTCATTTTGATAAATGACCCACTGAGATTTTTATCTGAATTGTGAAATTTACATGTTAAAAGTGAGGGTAATGGAGATAACACTACCCATTGCCTTGTGGTCAAGTGTTTGATAATTTTCCTGAATACTATACAACCATTTAATAGTAATGCCTAAAGTTTGCTAGTTTACTATCTCAATGTCCATGTTTATTTTATTTAAATATTTTTGGTATTTTTTTCTGCCTTTGCTAATTTATTATTTTTAAATAATTATAGTCATAGGAAGCTGCAAAGATATCCAGAGTGTTAATTTACTGGTTTCCCTCGCCTGGTGCATCTTACCACAGACAAATCAGGAATCTGATAGTACCCAAAATGTGAATATAGTTCTGTGTAATTTCATCATATATGTATATGTGATTTCATGAAAACGTCACTGCAGTCAGTATTCAATCAAGTCACAGAAGTTCTTCATCACTATAAAGATCCCCAATATGTTAACATCTCTGGTTATTTGCAAACCCTTTATTCTTCATTATTCTTAAACCTTACTAGCATTACCTTAGTTTTGCCTTATTACTAATTAAAGGAAATCCACTCAGTCTTTCACTATTACTTTAACTGTAGCTATTTTCTAGATTTCTTGAAATCAAATTTGAGAAGTTCTTCTGTTTCTAGTTTTCTGATACTTTTTTATTCTGAATAGGTTTTGAAATTTCTAAATGCTTTTGTATCAATTATTTAGATTATGTATTTTTTTTTCTCTCTTAGGCTTTTATGGGAGTGCTAAATTACTTGATTTTTAAATATTGATCCAGCTTGCTTTCACCACTAGCATAAACCTCAGTTAGACATGTTTTAAATCTTTTATTTCTTTCTGTTTTTCTTCTGCTGTACTTATGTTCCTGATTCCCTTGTCTGTATTTATTGAATACTGAAGGATATTGACTTTCAAATCTCACACTGTCTTCCTGCTCTCTTCCCTCTCTCTCAGCTTCCCATTCTTTCATCTTTCTCAGGTGCCTAACCTTTGTGTTAGGGTAACATTAACCTCAAGAAATGAGTTAGGAAATCTTCACTTCTTTTGTTTTGTTTTTGGAAAAGATGTTATCTAAAATTTTTAATTTTTCAAATGTTTGATCTGTTTTTCTAATGAAACTAGTTGAACCTAAAGACTCCTTTTAAAGGATTAAAAAAATAAGTATATTTAGTAATTATGGGGCTATTTATGTTACCTATTTCATTTTGGCTGAGTAATTTTAATTTCTGCTTTCAAGAGGTGATCTGTTTCTTCTATATTTTTAAACTTTTTGTATATATTTATATTACTCCCTTGTATATTCTTGATGTCTACAGTGTTATCACTTATTTCATTCATAATATAGAAGTTTTTTTTTCCATATTTCTAGTCTGTTATGGTAGAGGGTTGTCATTTTAGTAATCTTATTGAGAACCAGGTTATGTTCCATTCATTTTTTCGACAGTTTCTTTGTTTTTTCATTTCATTGATATCTACTTGATTTTTAACCATTCTTTCTAAGTACCTTGGTTTTATTTTTGCTCTTCTTCTACTCCCTTAATGTGGGAGCTTTAGATTGTTGCTTTGAAATTTTTCTTTGTTAATGTAAGAATGTATTGTCAAAAATTATGCTTTATTTGTATATATGTGTATATATAATGCAGCTAAAGTTGTAATATGTGTGTGTGCATGTGTGTGTAGATATAGTTTCACTTCATTCTGCTAAACCTATTATTTTTCTGTTTCCCTTAGGATTTCCTTTTTGACCTGTGTATTATTTAGAAGTCCATTATTTAGTTTCAAGTATTTGCACATTTTCTTGTTACAGATTTATTATTTATTTCCACACTTATGCCATCTGGTCAAAGAATATATTGTTGATGAGTTTAATTCTATTCAATATTTTAAAATTTCCTCACTGTGCAGGAAATTGTATGTTTTGCTATATGTTCTATGCATATAATGTATTATCAGCAGTTATTGCTTATTTTATTAATACCTATTATATCTCAGTAACTAATAATGAATAGTGTTATTCCATATTCTTGCTCTTTTTCTGCTCAGGTGTCTATAATCACTTGAGACATGTGTGTGAAAAGTTTAGCTTTTGTGATTTGGTCTATTTCTCCTTTCTATTTGTCTATTTTCCATCATATATTTTACAGCTCTTTTGTTTGTTGCATATACCTTTGGGATTACTATTTTATTGGTGGATTGACCTTTTTATAATAGTGTAATATCATATTCTATCCCTGGTAATTTTACTTGGTATGAAGTCCACTTTGATCTATTAATATGGTTACACCTTACTTCTTTTAGCTATTTATATAATTATGAATATTTTAAACCAAATTTTATATCATTATATTTTAAGTATCTTTTTTCCTGATGCATAGCACATAGTTGTATCATATTTTTAATCAATTATTCAGTGTATTTAGATCATTTGCATATAATTATTTATATGTAAAGATATGACTTATTTTTCTATTTTCTGTTCTTTATTTTTGTTTCTCTGAATCTCTTTCTTTCTCTGGGTAATTTGAATATTGTTTAGGATTTGATTTTAATTTTCTGTTGTATCTTTTAATTGTATCTCTATATAGAATTTTAAAATATATGCTCTCATCTACCATTTTTTACACATACTTATAACAGTTTACTTATTTAAAGTCTGCTTTTTTACCAGTTTAAGTGGTATAGAAAACTTTTCTCCTTCTATATTTCTCTACCTTCCCTTCATTTCAATATAATTAATTGTATTGTATACATTCATTGAGATCTAAAATAGAAAATATTACAGTTTTTGCTTCTATAATTAGACATAATTTAGACAATTCAATAAGGAAAAGGAAGTCTTATATTTACCCATAGTTCAGCTTTCTGTTTTTTTTCCCTATGCTGTTTTAAAATTTGTTGTTTTGTTATTTCCTGTTTTAATAATTTCTTATACCATTCTCTTGCAATAAGCTGCTGGATAATAATTCTCATTTATTTTGTTTCTCTTTTATTTTTTATAAAAGAGAATCTTATTTTTCCTTTAGTCCTGAAAGATACTTTCGTTGGATAAAAATTCAGGAATGACACTTCTTACATTTTAGTGCTTTAAAATATGCCACCTCCTTTCAGTTTCTGTGATTTCTGATAAGAAACTTACTGTCCTTAAGAAAACTTTCCTCCTATTTATAAGGTATTATTTCTCTCTGTCAGCTATCAAAAGTTTTTTTCTTTAGGCTTTGGAAATTTATTAGTATATATATAATAGGAGTTTTTTTCCGGAACATGAATTTCATTGGGTATCTTTATTTGGAATTTGCTTGAATTTCAAAGTTAATAATTTTTGCCAATTGCTGAAATTTACATAATTTATTTCATGGAATACTGTGCTCAACTTTTGTCTTTTTCCCTACATTCTGAAATTCTGATAGTATTAAATAATATGGAATGGCCTCACAGATCACTAAGACCTTATTCTTATGTTATTTTTCTAAATAGTTTTCTTTTTGCTTAAGTTGATTTCCAGTATTCTTTTGTCATGTTTCTTTCTATTTCTTCACTGATATTTTATTTTAAAAAATGCATGAAATGTGTTCATAGCTACTGATAATTTTTTTTATGAAAAATTATTTAAAATTCCCTTCATATATATATTTTTTTAAAGATTTATTTATTTATTCATACAGAACTGGGGTACAGGCCAGAGATGTGGAGGGTGAGACGATTCACCAGAGACAGAGTGGGGAGCAGAACAGGCTGATTGACGAAGAACACTGCTGAGGGGAGCAGCGGGCGGGTCAGGCGAGGTCTGCCACGCCATGTGGTCACCTCCGGGGCAGGCAGGGATCGAACTCATGCGGAAGTGGCTTTAGCTTCTTAGTGTTGTGCTTTAACCCGCTGCGCCACCAGGGAGGGCCCCCTTCATATATTTTTAACATCTGTAATCATCTCTGCTGGCATCTATTGGTCATTTTTTTCTCATTCAAGTTGATATACTCCAAGTTCTTGTTATTTTATGGGTTTTTTATTTTTAGTTAAACCCTGGATATTTGGGAAACTATGGATGAGATTCCAGGTCTTATAAAATGTTTTAACTGGCCTTCTCTTACACTGCAGTGAAAGATAAGGTGGGAGGGTTGCTTATTTCCATCAGTGGAAGATCAGATTTCCTGCTAAATCTCCTTTTTAAATGGGGTGAAGGAGAGACTTCTAATAAACTTGGGTGGTTTAAAATCCTGAATCTCTGCTAGGCTCACTCAGACAACATCTCAGTCAAGAGTAAGGAGGATACCTTGTTACCCTGAGTGGTGTTTACATGTTGCTGACTTTTGTAGCACCAAGTTATTAATATATGAAGAAAAATGAAAACCTATAGATTGTATCATTGCCTGAATAGGGAAAGATCACAGAATCACCATTGAGGATGGTGATTCTACCCACTGTGAAGATAGAAGTTTTGGCTTACCTCTCAGAATCTTTGATTTACCTCCATGAAAGAAGGCTTGGGAAGTGTTTTAGAGCCATTATGTGTTAGAATTCTAGGTTCTAGCCTAGGCTCTTTAGGTGGGGGTAAGGGTAGGGCCACACTTTTTTTTGGAGTGTTTCTGTGGAGTGAAGTAGCTATTATCTGAAAGTCTCCCATCTTGCTAGATAGCCTCTTTTCTGGTTCTTTCTCTGGAGAGAATCATAGTTTTGTGTTCAGTGGTGTTTACATGTTGTTGACTTGCATGATCCCTGCTCAGTCTCCCTCCTTCTCACCAGAGTGACTCATTGTTACAAGAACCGTAGAGAATTACTTCTAGTCCCTCCTTGAGAAAACAGAGGTTTGTATTGCTTATTTTAAACTTTATTGCTAATGTCTTAATTCACTAATTTCTAGTCATCTGGAATATACCTCTCATAGGTTTTTATATTTTTAGATTACAATGCTTTTTGCACTTTTTATAATTATGATAATGTATTGTGGAGCTATTTTTATGTATTATAGATTGGATGATTACAATATATTTATCTGTGTATACATATACATATATATATATGTGTGTAGGGATATGTGTAAAACTATATATTTGTTTATTTCTCTGAAAACACTTAGATCATATTTTTTTTTTCCTTTACCTTTGATATTTAAGAATTCCTACAGAGATAAATACAAAGTTGATGTTCTGATATATTTATGCTTCTTGGTAATTTTTAAGCCAACTTGGCCCCCACACTAGTCCTGCAATTTGGACTAGTATATTCCAGGATACTTTTCTTGTGCCTTTCTTCCTTTTTTAACTTATATTCTCTTTTTTTCATTTTTAAGTTATTTTGTGAGATATTTCTTAACATTAACATTTAAGTTACTTAGATTTCTATAAAATCCACCATTCTTTATACTGCTTCCATTATAGTTTTTACATCAGTTATCATGTTTTCATCTGAGGTGAAACATTTGTTTCTCTGAACAGCTGGTGTGGCAATTCTTCTTACAGAAAAAAACTCTACTGGCAAAATATTTTGCTTGTGAATGAGGAGTTAAGAGAATGCTCAGGAAACAGTATGATTGCTGAATTCTAACATGTGAGAGGAGGAAGGGGAGAATCAGGGTGATTGTGAAAATCTCACACACTCATCATGTCCCCCTGGTGGGACTTAAGTACATTTTCAGCATATGGGTGTTTGTCTACACTATTTCATTTATTTATATTTGTTTGAAAAATGGAAGGGCTAAGTGTCATCATAGTATCGATATGTTAGGGCCAATAAATAATGTAAGACAGAGAAACAAGGACAGATTAGCTCCCTGCCATTAGCATAAATAATTGGACTTTAGCAGCCATGAAATTAATGGACAGACACAGAAGGAAGACAGAAGCAATTCAAGGCAATTTTATAAAAATTTAGAATCCAGAGATGGGACAACACAGACAGAATACGTGTGAAGACGTAAGGAGATGAGGACCATTTAAACTCATAAAGAAAAACCTCAGATGAGATAACTCTGTCAGCACCTTTATCTTCGATTTCTTAGATGTACCATTATGAGAGAAGAAATTTTTATTAAAACCAGTCTCCCACACCAAGCCCCATAAAAGTCAGGAAGGTTTCTGGCTAAGCTGCAGGTAACCTTTTTTGCCTGTTCTGAATTCTGTCACCTCCCTGTGATGGGCTGTCTACTTAGTTTCAGTTATTACATATCTTTTGCTACCCAGTGTATTTGTGCTTCTGTGAAATTTTAGAAGGTTCATCTTAGAGAATAAGTTTATTTGGTTTGAATATGTTACACCCAAAGGTCGCTTTTACAGTTTAGCGACCTTTAAATTTAGAATTAAAAGGGAGGTAAATGACCAGAGAAACAGCAGTACACATAGAATGGTTCTTCTGTCTCCATTTGAGTTGTGCCACTGAAAGTTAGGCCATTACTCCCAATCCCTCTGAGGTTCATTTGGCATTACTTGTTAAAGTAAGCAAGCAAGCAAACAAGCAAACAAGCAAACAAACAAACAGATCTCTTGTTGTCTTTCTTTGATAAGTCCAACAGCCTCAGATATAAGTACAGAGGGATATGTGCTAATGAGGGTCCCTACTTTGTATCATTTCCAAAGCCATTAATACAACAGCATTCATTCTCCCAGTGCTGTAGCCTCCCCCCCAACTCCAGAAATTCATAAGCAAGACTGCAGATCTACTGGACTCAGTTCCACAGATGAGAAGTCTTGAATTCGGTGGACGATTGGATTGTGGGCTTGTCGTCAGTCTTGCTCTTTTATATATGGCATGATGCCTAAAGCACTCAGTTTTTTTGAATACTGTTATTTGCCTGAAGATGTGTAGGCACACTGATGCTTATAAATTGTGTCTTCACATAATTATACCTCTGAGTTCCCCAATCTAGAGGCTGATAGAAAATTGAATCTGACAGGTACTTATACTCTAATCACCACATACCCAAGTATCATTACCCTTAAAGAAATAAACTGCCCTGGGACTTCATTTAGTGCCATGACAGTGAAGTACTGGCAACAAGATACTCTCTAGGTGAAACTGAGAGCCCCATGCTGCCGTTAAAGACATTAGTGAGAAGGTGATAGTGGTTGAATAAAATGGCAGCGGTTCTAAATATTTCTGAGCCAAATATTGTTCCCACTTGCCTCTGTTTTTTATCTACGAACTTTAAATTTTGTTATGTAATTACAAAATATTTTTGTAAGAATTAAATATAAATGAAGTTCTCAGAACAGCCAGGCATACATACATACATACATACATACACACATACATATGTATGTATGTATGTTAGAGCCAATAAATAATGTTTGTATATATATAAAATTCTTGCCTTCTACCATGTGTTTTTTTTTAATTTTTTTTTTAAGATTTATTTATTTGTGCATACAGAACTGGGGTACAGGCCAGAGGCTCAGGGGCGGCGCGAGGCTTCACCAGAGACAGAGTGGGGAGCAGAACAGGCCGATCTACGAAGTACACTGCTGAGGGGAGCAGCGGGCGGGTCAGGAGATGTCTGCCACGCCATGTGGTCACTTCCCCAGCAGGCGGGAATCGAACTCATGTGGAAGTGGCTTTAGCCTCTCAGTGCTGTACTTCAACCCACTGCGCCACCAGGGAGGGCCACCATGTGTTCTTAAGGACTCAAATTAGTCACCTTAATCCCAATTCTTCCATTTAGATGTTTCTTATTTTTCCATTTTTTTTCTGCTTCCCTGGAAATTCTATCAATCCTCTTTGCTTAATTTAAAAGTGCACAAAGAGAGAGGAAACATTTTATTTTTCTGATCATCCAGAATATATGTCAAGAAAACCTCAAAGCCCAACTACTTTCTGGAGATGAAGGGACAGGAGTAAATACACAAAGACATAATAAAATAAATTATCCTTCTGTACATAATCTATTCTATGGACATTTTAGTAGAAATGTTGGAGAAAAGAAGAATTTAAACCCATGTCTTAAGGTTTATCTTTCAGAAAAGCTTTCATTGTTGTGGGTTTTTTTTTTTTTTCTATTTTTGCTAACTATAAAACTTACGACTTTTTTTCAGAAATTCAATGAAATTATCTTTTAATTTGTATACATTAATATTAAAAATATATAGTAATGAGGAATTGAAAAGGTAAGCAAATTTATGTGGCTGTGACTTAAGTAGAATTATATCAAGTATACATATAAAACAAACACAAACTTCATGCATTAAACTTTTTTCATCTTGCATTTATGCATTACTATTACATGTATCTATAATTTGAAATTAGTTTTGATTTTCAATTAGTAGTACTTTTACAGTTACATAAAGGTTGATTTGCTAACTTGCTTGATGATGCTCAGTTTCAAATGGTACATAGCACTAATTTTTTTCTATGAAGTATGGTTTTGGCAATATAGAAATAAAACATTTTTATTCCAATTGTATAGAATTTTATAGTAATTATCCTTATTTGGTTGCAGTATTTTGTCTTTTTTTACTTTGCAACTATCTAAATAAATTTTGTATTAATATTTTAATTTGTAAATGAATATGTGTAAATATATACATATACATGTACATGTATATGTTATTTTGTATCCAAGTTTTATTTTGCAAATGAATCCATCCTTGATCTTTGTATATTTACAAAAGCTTTAAACAGAGATTATGTATGTATAAACTGCTTTTCCAGTATATATTTGCATAATAGATAATAGCAATTTTCAAAATTATATTTGAATGTCTATTGTTTTTGGTGTTCTAGGATAATTAAATTTGAAAGGAAAACATTTTGGTTTTTGCCCAAAATTTTCTTTCCAATTTATATTTTTTAAACATAGTTTTAGGTTCAAACAAAAATTATGATGAGATAGTGAGTTTTCATATACGTCCTATCCCTAGACCTCTCCTGTTATCAACATTCTATATACATTTGACACATTTCCATTGATGAATCCACATTTACACATCATTATTGTCCAAAATCCATTTTAACAGTAAGGTTAATTATTGATGTTTTATATATACACCAGTTAGGAAAATGTATAGTGACTTATATGTACTTTCATAGTATCATGCAGCATACATAGTATCTGTGTCCTAAATATTCTCTCTGCTCCTCCTATTCAACCTTGTCCCCCACCCTATTCCCTGCTCTTCTTTTTACTGTCTCCATAGTTTGTCTTTTACAGAATTCCATATAATTAGGATTGTCCTGTATGTAGCATATTCAGATTGTTTTTCTGAAATTGTTTTTAAGGAACACCCTATTATAGATGTGAACAATAACCAAGCTCCTCTTGCTTTTCATAGGGGCACATTAAGGAGGAAATGCTATCTCATTTCATCTATTCATGGTCTCCAGCCCCAAGTGAATTACCCCTGATGTTGGGAAATCTTTATTTCTCCACAACAGTCCCCCTCCCACCAGCTCCACTTTCACCACCCTTTTAAGTCTCCTGCCTCTGTCTTTATATTTATTGAAGTAATAGTACATATAACAAACATTATTTTTCAGGTGTGCATCATTAAATATCAATACCTGTACATATTATATTAAGTACATCATTGGAAGTTCTTTTATACTTCACCATGAATTTGACCCTTTTACTCTATTTTTTACCTACCTCTTCTCCTACCTTTCTATCTGGCAGTCACTATTTTGGTCATATAACTGTTTCATTTAGTTGTGTTCCTTTATGCATCACATATGAGTTAAACATACAGTGTTTGTCTTCTTCCATCTGACTTATTTCACTAAGCATGAAATCTTTAGTTCTATCCATGTTGTTGCAAGTGGCAGGATTTCATATTTTTATGGTTGTATAGTATTCTGTTGAGCACTTACAAGGAATCTTCTTAATATAGTCATCTGTTAAAGGGCACTTAGGTTGTTTCTAGCTCTTGACTATTGCAGATAATGCTGCAATAAATGTATATGCATTTCTTCAAAGTAGTGTTTTTGTATTCATCTGGTAAATGCCCAGAAGTAGTATAACTGGATGGTATGAAATTTCTATTTTCAATTTTTTTGAGGAATAGATATACTGCTTTCAATATGGCTGTCCCAACTTAAATTCCCACCAAGAGTGTGCAGTTTTCCAGTCTTTCCATATTCTTTTCAGCACTGCCTTTACTCATCTAATGAATAGTAATTCTCACATATGCAGTTGTATTTCTTTATGGTTTTGATTGGCCTTATCCTAACAGTAAGGATGATCAATATCTTTTTATGTGCCTGTTGGCTATTTCTATGGCTTCTTTAGAGAAGTGTCTGTTCAGATCCTCTGTCCAATTTTTAATCAGATTGGTTATGTTGTTACTGAGTTTCATGAGATCTGTACTTTTTGGATATGAACTTATCAGAAATATGATTTGCAAACTTACTTCCCCATTCAGTAGGATGTCTTTTCAATTTGATGAGTTTCTTTTACTGTGCAAAAGATTGTTATTTAGATCTATTTATTTTTGCTTTTATTTCATTTGCCAGAGCAGTTGAGTCCCCAAAGACATGTTTAAAGTTGCTGTCAAGGAATATTTCCTATATTTTGTCCTATGTATTTTATGATTTCAGGTCTTAATGCAATTCTTTAATCCATTTTGAATTAATATTAATGTATGGAGTTAGATCATGGTCTAGTTTTATATTTTACGTGTAGTTGTATGTTTTCTTAATACCATATATTGAAAAGATTTTCCTTGCTTCATTGTATGCTCTTGGCCCCTTTGTTGTAAATTAGTTGTCTATATGTTTTCTATCCAATTCCTTAACAATCACAAAATGTTGGCAAAGTAACAAGAACACCAGTAGATGTGGTGAGCAACTAATTATGATAAATCAGAGCCCACTTAGACTAATTAGGTGTTTTGTAACGTTCAGGCACAGTATCTTTAGAATAATAATGGATTGTATAAAACATTTCTGTTTGAATGCTATATATATAGAACAAATAGGCCTATTATTTCTATAATACTTATCTTAAAGACATCATTGTTAGAAACTAGAAAACAGAGGGAATTTTTTTAGATCTTTCTATAAATAAAGTACAAGGAAATGTCTCAAAAGTCAAATACTGCAGTGATTCTCTATTCATTTGCTTCATCCACAAATTTTAACTTATAGAGGTTGTAGACACTCAGTTTTGTACCTTGCATACTTCCCTTCATATATCTTGTGAAATCATGATTATTATTTAATAATTATTATAATTATTTAATTAATTTAAATGAGCTATTTAATATATATTTTCTAGTTGTCACTATTACACTATTAAAAACAAAATGACAAAATTCTGAATTTTTTTTCAAAAATACATTATTTACACACCATTCAATATAATTAAAATAATTTCATCTTATAAGAAAGGAGTTTGGAAAATGTAAAAAACATTCCATGGATTTCAATGGTAAATGTGATTTCAAAATACACAAAATAGTACTTTATGAATATAAGAATACAATCACATTTTTCAAAGTTTTATATAAACTGGTATGCTTGCATCTGGAAATAGTCCCATCAGTTCATCTAAAGTTGTCATATTTTTAATTAAAAAAATAAAATAAATGAAAATAATAATGATGAAACTGCTATGTCCTTATATATGTAAAGAGCTTTTATACACATTATCACATTGGATCATTCTATCCTTACTGTGAATAGACACATATTTTCATCTTTACTTTCAATATCGGAAAATCAAAAAGAATAACATCTAAGAAATTGTATACAAAAATATGAAAATATTCTACAATTGCCGTTCAATTCAGAAGTCACTAGAATGATACAGAAATTAACACTTAAATGTGTTTAATTATACTGAGGAAATTAACATTAGTTTAATTTAAGTATTAATAATAACTGAAATAATTTTGGGTAGTCCAAGTACATAATGTTTTAAATTTATATATGGAATCACTTAACCTTTATAGTGTAAGTATAAAAAATAAGACCAGATCTGCACCTGTAACTTCTGAGTTCTCCCACCATGCTGGCAACACCATGGGGCCAATGAAGTGCCTTGTCTAATTCCCCATTTATGGGGAAGTAGAAATTAGAAAGTATATTTGGATGGAGATATCCTCTAATTGCAAAGCAATTAGATTTAGAATATAAGCTGTTGATCAGCCACTGAATCAAGTGAAAAAATGTGTCACTTCCAAATATTTATTTATATCTAGAATCACACACTCCTTTCAAACTCAGAGAAACTTTGTGTACTCATCACTAAAGTTGACTGGTTAAGCCAGGATTTGAAAAAAACCACAGAACATAAATAATTAAGCCAAGGATTTACAGAGCAGTTAGTGGCATTTAAGAGTAATGGAATTGGCTGATCATGTCATGGTTGATAAGTGTAGATTCTTGGCAATTAGAAAGCAACAAATTTTCTACAGTGAGATACCAGGGATTGAGAAAAATTTCAAATGCTCACAGCCCTGGTATTCACTCAGAAATGGAAATGGCTATTTCTAGTAATAAATGAGAAAACTGGTTCAATTTTTTTTTCATTCTCAGTCCCCAAGTTCTACTTACTGTATATAAATATAGAAAAAAAAAAAAACTCTATTTCCATGAGGTAAATTGCAAGCTAATTTGTTCTGAATAATAAATAGAATAAACTGATCTTAGTGAAATTAATTTGAAGGTATCACAAAGAAGTTTTTAAAATTAAATGTAATGTAATTAAGTTGTCTTTTGTTCCTCCTCATAGTACTATTCTGAACATATAATTTCTAAATATAAGAAAATACTTATTTTCTTCTTTAGGGAATTATTCTGTTTAACATTACCTTTCCATAATCCTTTAGCACTTTTTTTCTTGTGTTACTTAGTGGCAAATGCCATATAATAATTACTTATTTTGATATAACAAAAACACCCCCAAATTTAATGATTTGAAAAACCATAACCACCCCACTTTTAAGAGGGCCAGGAATACTTAAGAGTTTAATCAAAGTATTGTCACATGAAGAAACTAATGAAAAGATTCCCACTTCTAACATTACTCCTGTAGACTTCGGAAAGATTGGTTTTAGTTTTGGGCTCAGAGTCCTAATTCTTTGCTGAGCTCTAGCCAGAGGCATCCTTCAGTTCTTTGTCTGTAGACCTCCTCACTAAACAGTTAAAAACACTGAAAGCTGCTTCATCAAAATGATTAAGTAATGAATCTAGGTCTAGGGAGAGAAGGGAGTAGGGGAGGAGGGTGGAAGGGAGGAAGACAGAGAGATTTACAGTGTTTTGTGACTGATCTTAAAAATGTCATCCTGGGCCCTCCCTGGTGGCGCAGCGGGTTAAAACACAGCAGTAAGAAGCTAGCGCCACTTCAGCATGAGTTTGATACCCAGCCCCGGAGATGATCCACATGGCTTGACAGACCTCTCCTGACCCCTGCTCGCTGCTCCCCTCAGCAGTGTTCTTCATCAGTCCACTTATTCTGCTTCCCACACTTCTCTGGTGAATCCTCTCACCACCCCTGCACCTCTAGCCTGTACCCCAGTTCTGTATGAATAAATAAATCTTTAAAGAAAACAAATGTCATCCTATTTTTTTTTATTTGTCATATGCTATAAACTATGGATTTCTGAGTCCACCTGTCCCTTAAGAAGAGAGGATGGCATGAAACATGAAAATTTAAATGGAGGTCTCAGAAATGGTGTAATTTCAGAAACTATACCATCACCTTTCTTTTTAGTTATCTATCAATTTCTATATGCATTTGTTCCCACTCTATGGGTAAATTTATTTTAAAACATGAGTACTATTATATGACATCAAAAAGTGATATAACTACTTTGTTTCAAAAGATATGATATCAATTTAAAATTAAAACATTGTAATTGTAATAAAATATACACGATACAAATTTACCATTTTTAAGTGCACAGCTTAATGGTGTTCATTACATTGACATAGTTGTATGACAAATCTCCAAAACTCTTTTCAACTGGCAAAAAATTAAACAAAATTATAAAGCATTAAATTCTAAAACTCACTAAACAAACCTACTTCCCTTCCTCATAGAATCTGGGAGCCTCAATTCTACTTTCTGTCCTATGAATTTTACCACATTAGCTATCTCACACAGGTGGAAAAAAAAAAACAAAACAGCATATGTCTCTTTGCGATTTGATGATTTCATTTAGCATGCTTGCTTATTTTATTTATTCATATAAGAACTAGGGTACAGGCCAGATATGCAAGGGGTGAGAGGATTTACAAGAAACAGAGTGGGAAGCAGAACTACTGAAATACACTGCTAGGGGAAGCAGCAAGTGAGGCAGAAGTTTGTTGGCGTATATGGGGATCAGCTTCCTGGCCAGAGGATCAAACTCAGGATGTTGCAGTGGTAGCGCTGAGACTCAATTCCTAGACCACCAGGGAGGCTCCAATTTCATAAAGGTCAGTTAGGTCAAATTAGTTAACTCAAGAGGCTGAAGAACATTTTTTAGTAAGGTTGGTTTAGTTATTGAGTTCAGGTATACTCTAGCTGTTCAGATTTTCTATCTACTTAAATTACTGAGCATGAAGTATTGAAAACTGTAAGCAATTTGTGATTCTGAGGCAATTTATTGATTTTGAAAATCTACTTTCAGCCCCTTTCAGTCTTGGCTTCATGAATTCTGAAATCCTGTTAGTAGATGCAAGAAAATTAGCATTATTATATCTTTTGATTGGATTGACCTCTTTATTATATATTTTGATATATATATATTTTTGATATATATAATATATATATATATCATCAGACATGAATAAGACAACAGTGTACTTATCTGTACTCCTCTTCTTCTGTGTTGCTGTTACTTTGTTGTAATTATATTTAATTAATAGAATCAATAAACTTAATTAGCATAAAGTTGTATAAGATGAGTATTTAATTAATAAAATTAAATTTTTGGTTTAAGTTTTATTTGTTTCAGTATTTCAAAGATGTCACTTTTTTGTGTGTTGTGATTATATATTTTCTAACCAGAGTGTAATTGTTGCTTTTGATCATTAATCAAAATGATCAAAATGATAATTCTTTCTTTTCTATAAATTGCTGCTTACAAGATTGACTATCATCTTTGATAGATTTAAAGATTTTATGTATTTATGCTTACAGAACTGGGGTTCAGGCCAGAGGTGCAGGGTTGGTGAAAGGATTCACTTCTCTAGTGGGGCATAGAACAGGCAGATCGTCAAAGTACACTGCTGAAGGGAGCAGCAGGTGAGACAGAAGAGGCCTGCCGTGCCATGTGGGTGACCTCCAGGGTGGGTGGGGATCGAACTCATGCTGCAGTGGCTTTAACTTCTTAGTGCTGTGCTTTAACCTGCTGTGCCACCAGGGAGAGCCCTCGCCTTTGATTTTAGGAAGTTTGACCATAATGTTTCTAGTAGTTTTGTTATTTTGATTTTGATATTTTGATAGTATTATTGTTTTGGTTTGATATTTATACAGCTAGATCTACCTTCATGCTATGTACCTGCTCTCAATAGTAGACTGCTTTTGCTAACTACCTGGTTTCTCTAGCTTGGTGTTGAGTGTGACAGATGCAGGAGACCAGGACTATTCGCTATCTTTATGATCCAAACTTAGGTTAAGCATGCATCGCATGCCTATGTCATTTATTGATTTAGAGGTCTAGGCTCACTCTCTTCAGGTTTTGTTAACATGTCACCCCACCACTGTAGCCCATTTGGTCCCTCATTGTTGGATCTCTTCCCTCCACTTCCCTCCCTTCCCTACCTTTCTGGCAGCCTCAATTCTATGAGCAAATTGCTGGGGTTGTTGATAAGTTTGGCTTTTCCTGACACTTTGTTTTATTCCTCTGTATTCCATAAATATGTCATGCCACCCAGTATTTGTCTTTCTCCTCTGACATATTTTGCTTAGCATAATAATCTCTAGTTCCATTCATGTCATCAGAAGGGCAATAGTTTATCTTTTTTTATTATAGCTTAATATTCCATTGTGCGTATATACTATATCTTCTTAATTCCTATTCCATTCATCTGGGATATTTCCATAGCTTGGGTATTATAAATAGTGCTGGAATAGCTTCTGGTCATGGAGTATCAACCACAGAGTACTGAGACCCAGAGACATAAGTGGCTGCAGAATGCATGGGCCTAGGCATTCAGGCAGCCCATTTTTTTGGACAATAGGCACTACCTGTAGCCTCTCAGAACAAAACACAGCAGCTAAGATTGACCCTGAATTAAACACGTAAGCTCGACCATCTCCTTCCTTCTTGTGCCCCATCTTCCACTTTCCTGAGATGATAATAAGTGTTAGATATTAGTAAAGATAAAGGTCAAAGCTAATTCAGTTGGGCAATTAGATCTATCACCATACTCATCAGTGTAGTAGATTGACTAGTTTGCCTACTTGAGTGTTTATCCTTGTTCATACTTTAACATTCACTGTGATCACTGCAGAAACTCACTTTTTAATAAAAAAAATTATACCTGGAAGATAAAGAGGATCACTCTCTTGTTAATACACAGGTAATAACATTGCCTTGGTAGCATTTATTTGAGAATTCTGAGCAAAGGATTGATTTGAAGAAAACATAAAGCATTGAAAAATAAAATTTTGAATTAAGTATTTAAAATGTCAGCTTACTAAACATAAAAAGAAATCAGAAAACAGGTTTCCATTCTTGAATGGGCTAAATTATTAGTTTGCAGTATAAAAAAGTCAAAGCACCTAACTTAGAAACATTTTTTGCATAAGGTTCTATACTTTCATATGTGATTTGAGTACTCCTAGATTTATTTAATACCTTTCTCTCTTTCTCTTTTTTTTAAATTATTTATTTATTTATTTATTTTTGTACTACACTGTAAGATCCATAAGGTGAGGCACTTACCTGGCTCCTGAAATGTTGTGAGCTCTCAGTTATTCAAAAATATGAATGAAAAAACAAAACAAACACAAAAAACTGCATTCCTTCCACTCTTCACAAGTTTAAAAAACTTTTATAAAAGGCCAGATCATACTATTTTAAGCTTTGTGGGCACCATAAATACTTTTTTGGTATGTTACTCTATTTTAAAAATTAAAATGTGAAATAATAAAATGTTAAAATGATTCCAAGCTTGATATTTGCACAAAAAAGAGGTTGTAGGTGAAAATTAGGGCATAGGCTATAGTTAGGACCACTGTTATATATGTGAAATTAATCTAGATCCCTTCTGGTTTTGTGAGTTTCACTTTAACAAGCAAGAGGTAGCCCTTGCCAGTTGAATATATAAAATTGACAAATGTGGCATGTGACATGGTGGTGTGTGTGTGTGTGTGTGTGTGTGTGTGTGTGTTAAAAGGAAGAGTTACATTTAGGGTAATCAGATTAAATTTAGGTACCCTTGTTACATGTGAAGTTCAGTTAAAAACATTAAGTATTCCACAAGGGTTACAACTGAGATGAAAAGCATCTATTGTACAAAAATGAATGATGTAAAAAAACTAAAAATTAATTATAAGCATGTCTCAAGTAACATTTGAGGACAGACTTACATAGAAAGTTATTTTTTGTTTGAAATCAAAATTAATCTTAAGCTGTTTTTATTTGTTAAATCTGACAACTCTACCTACGTTAATTGGAAATCTTGTGAAGAATAGTGAAAAATTAGGAAGCATGATGGCTCTATCCAAAGTATGAACTACACAGTTTCTACCTAAGATAGCTTTTGCCATCTTTTATTATTATTGAATTTATAGTTATTCTTTTTTAAAAAGTATTAAAAATAAGCCCTGCCATTCTATGATTATATAAATTATGTTGTTTATCTTATATCATCCTTGCTGTCCTATAATGATTATGAACTTTGTATTTTATGTGTCAGGTACTAGATTACATTTTTACAAACATTTTCCTCATTTAGTATATGCGAACCCCCCATTATGTAGATGAGGAAACTAAATATGAAACCTTAGAAATAAAATATCAACAAAAACTTAAGAAACAAATTTAATCTCTTTGGTAAATTTCAGACTATTTTTATATGTTTTCTTTTTAATTATCCTTACCAATTATATCATTTTAAAAGAGAACAACAGTGTCTTATTTATACAGATATTCCCATTAGTAGGTAGCATAATCTCTTATGTGGATTTAAAAGTACATTTGCCAAATAATTGATTAGTGTTGAATAATAAAGAATTATAGATTAGTAATTAGTCATATGTTTTCCTGGTGTACATTTTGAACAAATACAAAGGGCATGTTTTTTTTATATTAAATCTTCTGTTTTGAAACTAAATTTACAGCAGACTACTGAAAACTCCAAAGGAAATAACTTTTATGAGCCACCAAACAGGGACATAAGTACTAAAAAATTAGCGAGATGTCAAGAATAATATAGTTGTGCTCTCCTGTAGTGTATATTTTTCTGGGGAAGACAAATAGCGAGAAAAAGTATTTCCAGAGATGGTAAATGCAGTAAAGTAATCTAAAGCAAGATGAGTGGATAAAATATTATCATGGGGTATATAATATTTTATATGGGGAATTTTTAAAAAAGGCAACACTGATGAGATATATGAATATGAGAGGTATGAATAAAATAAGAAAATAGTCATTTAGCTATTAAAAAAAATAGCAGCCCAGAGGGATTTCTAGTGTAAAAATCCCTGTGCAGATGAGCACTTAAGGTATTCAAGAAAGCATCATGGACTAATGATACTTGGGCAGCATTGTGATGCACATCCCATTGCTTCTGGTTTATTCCCTATGCTTTCACACTTGCCCTTCTAGTAGGAGTCGATGTTAAGTTGGGCTGTACAGGTAGCAGTAATGTGGTGAGAAGTTGTTTCTGGGTATACTTCTTTTTTTTTTTTAAAGATTTATTTATTGTGCATACAGAACTGGGGTACAGGCCAGAGGCTCAGGGGCGGTGAGAGGCTTCACCAGAGACAGAGTGGGGAACAGAACAGGCAGATCGATGAAGTACACTGCTGAGGGGAGCAGCGGGCGGGCCAGGAGAGGTCTGCCACGCCATGTGGTCACCTCCGGGGCAGGCGGGAATCAAACTCATACGGAAGTGGCTTTAGATTTTCAGTGCTGTGCTTTAACCCGCTGTGCCACCAGGGAGGGCCCGGTTCTGGGTATATTTAAAAATAAAAAAAAATTGTCATAATTACCTGATGAACTGAATATGAAATGAGAGAAACAAAGGAACTTTAAAAAAACTATGTAAATTAGTCTGATTATCTTCAAAATGTGATTACCATTCACTGAGGGAAGACTAGGGCATGGGAGATTTAGGACAAATTTGGGATTATCAAACTTGAAGTACTTGGCAGTAATTTAAGTATTTCCTTACAAACTAAAGAGGGTTAGAATTCATTTACTTGTGAGTTTCTTACAAAGTTGGCAAGCCAGTTGGGTAATGGTATATATGTTTTAGAGAAGAGGTTGAGACTTGAAATATAAAGTTGTTACTCATTAGTTGATGATGTTTAAAGTCATGAAAAAAGGATGAGACTTCTGCAGAATGAGTACAGAGAAGTATGGAGCAGGATCAAGCACTATGACATGCTAATTATACAACTTACAGGTTTGAGTATAATTCAATAAAGAAGAATAAGAGAGAGGCACTAGTAAGTTAAAAGTAAAATGAAATGAATTGAGAAAAAAAAAAGAGTGTGGTATCCCAGAAACTAAGAAAGGACTTCACAGAACAACGGGCACATAAGCGGTGCTGTCAGTTCTGTGCTAGGATGAACATGTACGGATAAAGGAGAGGTTACTTCATCTGGCAGCATAGAGAGCAGTCTTGTAGTTTTACTGGGTAATTGTGTATTTTCATGTAAAGGGGGAGGGGTTAAATAGTCAAAGTACATTCACTAATCCTCCTGGGTCACTGGATGAAACTCAGGGAAACAGTAGAACTAGCAGATACGCGAATCCCTTGGTGCACATTCATTCTAAGGTAAACCCCTGTGTATCTAGCAGAAAAGGACATCAGATTCCAATGGAAGGAGACTGATTCTCAGCTTTGGAAATTTTGTGCTGCTTTAAGGAAGCATTAGTTCTCCTGATATGAACAAGGGCAGCTGGCAGCAAGATTCTCTACATGAGGATGCGTGACTAGAAAAACATCAGTCCTTCCTCTGGAATAATCAGGTGAGCTGAATCATAGCTTTGAGAATGTTTAGGGTTGAATGTCTTCCTCGCTGAATGCTATTCAATTTCCATGGAGTCTTACAGAGAACCTACCCCTTTTCTGCATTACAGGTATGAAGGAGACAAATCTGGGATGGGTTAATATGGGACCAAAATAAAAAAAGGAGTGAGTTCAAGAGAAAAAGTGTATTTAATGCTGTAAATATAAACTGTGTTGAAAATGATGTTTGGTAGAAACAAACAAACAAACATGGATTTGGGCATCATTATTGTTAATAAAATCAAATTCTTCAGGATTATGAAATTTTGGCTCTAAGAGTCTTCCTCAGATTTCTTCTGTCCACGCTTGAATTGTGTCTTAAGGATTATAATTGTGTGCTATTTCAAAGTCAAGCTAATAAAAGATCTAATAAATATAATACCTCTATGGTCCCTGTATTTTACTTTGCTTAGAAAGTTCTAAATTAATAGTATTCAGATGGTAGAAATAAGAAGGAAAATAGTTCTATAATATTTTAATATTCAGGAAAATGATAATAGGTGCCTTCATGAAACAAGGTCACAGAATTATAAAGCATATTTTTAAGCTTAGAAATTATGTTCCTTTAAGCAAGTGTTATCCTAATGCAATAGTTATGTTTGAAAAGACAAAATAGTTCATGAAGTAAACTTTGAGTATTAGTTGCCAGACCACACTTTATGATCTTTATTTAAAACACTGAAAAAAAAAAAAAAAAAGGAAAATGGACTTGAAAGGAATGAACAGGTGTAAGCCCTACTACGTTTTGGTGATTCAAGTAACTATTCTGAGCTGTACTTAAAATAAAATTGACCTAGCTGTGCCATTGTACAATTCTCTGTGATGTTGAAAAGAAATGAAAGTCTTTGATGAATTGTGAATTTAAAACTCATAATTGCTTTCACCTATTTATTTTTGCCTCATAGTTTCCTCATGGTTTTTCTCCTGCTCAATGACTTCTTGGCCTTGTAGAGCCATTTTTGTAGAGATTACATAGAATAATAAATTGTGTTTTTAAACTCTCAAAATATGCTCATTAGTGCTAAATTTATTTCACTCAGCAAAACCCATTGGCAGTTATATTAAAATAAAATAAACATTGAGCCTGAGCTATAGCAATTTAGAAATTCATAAAAGTGCAGTTTCCTTTCTTTTTGTTTCTCAGAGGCTGTACATTAAAATTTTAAACCAGATTGTTGCTAATACTCAGAAAGCTGGAGTTGGGAAAAATGATGAAGGTATTACTCGAGGAAAGCAGGTATTAGCAACAACTAACACTGAGACTTAGAAAACCAGGTGCTGGTGCTATTTTCCAAATCTGACCATCCTTTAGATATTACTGGGAATAACCATCTGGAGAGCACATTCTATTAACTCTGTATCTGGAGCAATATAGAAATATATAACCCAGAAAGCAGAGAAAAGGTGTTGGGTGTTGAATGGGAGAATTTAGTTCTTGCTAGAGACATAATGCATGTACTCTGTTGAAGTTATTATCTTCTTAAACCCACTCATGTATCCTTCCTTGGACTGGACCAAACTATTCTATTTTCAGAATAATAATCTATCCAACTGTGTTCCTATTCTTGGATTCAGAGTATGTCAGAAGACAGGTTTATAGAATGCATTTTTGTCACGAGAAGGAAAACCTGTACCCAAGAGAAACTTTTATTTCTTAAGGTCAATAAATTAATTTTTCAGAAAAAAAATTGATACTTTCCTTAAAGAACTTACTAAATACAAGAAATTCTATGCACTTTTAAGTTGTATACTATTTTTCTAGTAGTAAACATATTTGTAGAAAATATTAGACTACAGAAAACAAGCACAATAGTAGAACTGGGTGCTTACTGATTTTAATTGGAGATATGGGTAATACAGAGCTTTATATATTTTTATATTCCACTAACAGATATCAAGTATTCTTGCTTTAATTTGAAGAAGTCTGTCTGATAATACCTAATTTTTAGTTTTATGCTGTGATCTCTAATTCTGCCTGAACTTATTTTACATAACTTTGGAGAGAGAGTAGGAGGAAAGAATTCTGTGACAAAAGTTAAGGGCATTGTTTTGTGTCAGATGTTGGGATGGAAAAATTGCAGTTGGTTGTTAAATTTTCTTCCTTAAGAGTTTTAGAAGTGTGTGAATTATGTGGAATATAAGATATGTTCTTTTTTCTTAATTCCTCATTTTATATATTTAATCGAGTTTTATTGATTTGCCCATTGTCTTCAGTACTGTATAACTTGGGATCAATAATACATGTACATGATTCATTTGCTGTCCACCAACATACCAGTGCCAAAACACTCACATTACCCATTCAGCCCCTTATTCCCTCTTCCCTTCTCTTCCCCGACCATAATTTTCACAAAATCTAGAAAAATTTTTTTTGTGTCTTTCTTGTGTGTTTTCTTTAGTTACTGATATTCTGCAAATGAGTGAAACCATCTATCAATTGCCTCTTATGTTTGGGCTAATTTTATGTGGTACTGTCACCTCAAGATCTACATATATATCTCGAAAGCATTATTTCATAAATAGATAAGTGATATTTCATTGAGAATTACATCATAATTTATTTAGTCACCTATCTTTTTCCAAATAAGTTGATCATTTGTCTTGTGAATAATGCTACTAGGACATAGACATATAAATTTTCATGACTGTTTTCATACTCTTCAAATAAATACCTAGAAGTGATATTGCTACAGAATATTGTATTTCCATTTTTAGCTTCTTAAGGAATGTCCAGACCATTTTCCATATGGTGTGCTTATTCCCACCAACAGTGAATGAATGTTCAAAACAAAACCAAAAGGCAATCTACAGATGTGGATATTTGCATGCCACATATACAACAAGGGGCTAATTTCAAAATTCCATAAATAAGTATGCTTTTCATTAGAAAATAAATATATTTTAAATAATAAATATAAAACCTACAACTGCAAATTTCATTGGATAAATTTTAAAAATATTAAATAAAATAACATAAGCATTTTTACATTTTTACTTTTACTGCCATGCAGTAAGAATCCATTACTGTATTCTTATCAGACAATGAATACTACAAACTTTAATGTAACTATTTGATATCTCTATAGATAAATCGAAATATCTCTTTTTTTTCTCTGTACCAAATGCAAGGATAGATGTCAGGGATGGCCCTGATCATGGGTTGTTGTGGGGCAGAATGGGCAGGGTCTTAAGGTGGGAGTGGTGTTGGCAAGCAGAGATTCCTTAAAAGGGGGAAAAGGGAAGTGGGCACGAGGAAGACACGGGAATTGGAGTTGGGTGCAAAAGTCTTCCTGTTCTGTTCTCCGCAGAAGTTTTATACATTAGCAGCAAGCAGTGGGATGACATCAGCACATGAACTGGGCTGGGAGATTATAATCATTTTATTTTTTTCCCTAAGAACAGGTTGGGGTCATATTGACCTTCAGCTGAGATTATAACATTTATTATTCTTAAAATCAATCTAGTAAACTTAACGTAGGTACATAAATTCATAAAATTTAAGGCTAACATTGTTATATTTACCACAGTGATGATTAGCTAAAAAAAAAAGTCCTTTTGAACCTTAAATGCTACTTAATGATCTTCATTCTCACTGAAACATCTTAGAGGGTAAAGTCAAGTCCAGGGCTAGGTTGGAAGCTGGGTGGAGATGTGAAAGAGGATAAAATGAGGTTGCAGGCCAAGGTGAAGTTGTGAAAGAGGGTAAAGTCAAGTCAAGGGCTATCAAGGGCTAGTTAAGGGAGATAGTAAGATTCCTTATTAAAGACTAAGCAATAAAAAGCTTAAGTAAGAGAGTGGAGTGATAAGATTTGGGTTCTCTGATTATTTTTTTTTATCATGTTCTAGTACTGCCTTGTCTTACAATATTGATTTTGTTATAATTATTTTTATTAATCAGCCAGTTGTAATATATATATATATATATATATATATATATATATATATATATATTTCAAGAGGAATTTCCTGTCCTGGGGCAGTGCTTGCTTGCCTGGGCAACACCTTATGAAGATAAGGCAATCCAGTTGAAAACTGATGGT
Organism: Condylura cristata; assembly: GCF_000260355.1. Taxonomy (NCBI): domain Eukaryota; kingdom Metazoa; phylum Chordata; class Mammalia; order Eulipotyphla; family Talpidae; genus Condylura; species Condylura cristata. The sequence goes on along the minus strand of NW_004567132.1, from coordinate 19,050,657 downwards.
TGCTTAGAATATTTTGATGATTACACAAAAAAGGGAGGTGATAATATAAGTTAGCATAGAAATTCTGATTTTTCAGAGCATTTCCCCTCCATCCAGACCGTATCTGGCAACAGAAGTTGCATATAGCTTGTGTCAGATAGAATAATTAGGTAACTAGAATCATTTTCATGTACATTTAAATCTTTCTCCTAAATAAATTTAAGCTATCCAAGGGCATAGACACATTATTTATTTAATTCCTTTTTACCACAGATATATAGATCCAGGCAATAGTAATTTACATACAGTTTATAATTACAATGTGTATGTGCATTATTAATTAGTCACCTCAATAAACATTAAAAGAGAATTGTGAGACTGAGATGGCTCCACAGACAGTAAGCTCCCTACTGTTTATCCAATAATTTCTCAATAAATATCTGTCCAGGGACAGTAAGGAGTTACTACACCTATATACTTAGAGGAATGTGAGGCATGCTGTAGGTAATTGAGGGACATTTGTTCTTGTTATTGTCATTGAAGTAACTTCTCTAAAGTCACATAGCTGCTGAATGGCAATAGTGTAACTCAGTTCTTCAAGTTCTTCTCTGCCAAACTCCACTTTCTGTCATGTGCCACCCTGAGTGAAGTATTTGCACAATGTTAAATAATCTTTTCAATATTTCTTTTTAGAACTGCTTTAGCAATGAGATATAATCTCTTCACAGAAATTATGTGTACCATGAACAAAAGGCATGATGTATTTGTTTACCATTTGTAACCACTTGATACATCACCATGATATTTTTCCGGTGATAGGAATGTTTGTAGAATTCACTTTCTAAGGTAAGACACTTGAGATCTTCTCATATCACTCATTCCAGTGACTCGTTAAGCTGTGGCCTTTATGATTAATTCCATATGGTGAGAGTACAGGTTCCTTATGTATAAAAATTCTGTAAAGTAGATTGAGGGTTTTATGTTATCTGATTTTCTCCTGTTCTGCACTTGCTCTTCGTTCAGAATCAGGTCTTCCAAGCCTATACCCATCTAGACAAATAATAGCTAAATTTTTTTCCATCTAAGGAATTTGATGAAATGTCGGGCTAAAAGTTACAGGATTGTTCTTGCATCTTTCATGACATTTCAATTAGGAAGAATCAGTTTTTACCATGCTTTTATATATTTATAAATGAGGAAAGAATTTGTTTATAACATTCTTTGAGGAATTTGTACATACTGTTCTTCAGTTTTCTAGCATAGTCTGACACTTACCATGAAGCATTATGCTTTATTTGTTTACATTTTCAACTTCACTACTTCTTTTTGAACCACTTTAAGAAAAGGGTTTAGTTTTTGCATTTTGAATCTTCATACCAATCATGCTTTGCCTAAAATCTAGAACTACATATTAAATGAAGGTACCATGGATTTGCCACAAATAGTAATGCAAAATCCACTTTATCTACAAATAGTACTTCAAAATCAACATTTCTAAAGTTTTCCTATGTAAAGCTGTAAAATTTTGTTATGTAAAGATAATATTGAACAGGTTGGTAATCACTGGTAGGAGAAATGTTGAAGAATGCCATTAACAAAGGACTGTAGACCATTGGAGCAAAATCCTGCAAGTCTTCTTTTAACAAGGAAACTGTGTGTCCATTACATATTGGGCAGAATTTAAAAGCATTTCCAATATCACAGTATGAAACAAACAAATAGAAACCAAATAAAGTGGTCTGACACTGAGCAGATATAAAGAGATTAAGAGAGATAATTTCTGGGGTAAAAGATCATCATTTTCCTCCATTCCTTTTTTATTTTCTTATAGAAAGTCACATTGAAGATAGAAGATAAGAATATATATCCAAAATAATCCTGAGTAGTGTATTTTAGGAAAAGTAGAACTCAGATTTGTTAAATTAATGTGCATTGTTGTTATAATATGTGTTAGGTATTATGCAGTGGATGTAATAGGCAATAAAGGAGACACATTCTCTAATGTAGTGATATTTCGCTGTATTGCTAGGGAATCTAGGCATAAATGTTCCATGACCTCAGTAGAAATCAAGAGGAAAGCAGGTTACTGTATTAAAGTGGGGTTGGTGAAGACTGTACTGTTAATTTTTAGTTATTAAAGATAGAAAGCATTATCTTTTATCTGTAATTTATATAAAAGAACTAGAAAGCATAACTGTCCATATCCATGGGATATGCAATAATAGAGAAGAGCAGTAAATGGAGCGGAACCAACATGACCCAAAAAAGATAGTCATGTTTGTCTGCACACTTGCAATTTAAATGAAGAGTACTTTGAACTCAATTCTAGAAACTCGATTTATATTATTTGCATATTATCTTCAAAGTCTCCATAAATGTATGTAGTTCATTTTGTAATATATGCTGAATCATTCTTAAGTAATGCAAATTGAGTGATCATACATAAACCAGATAAGCATTACTAAATATAAATATTTCTAATAGGTTAACATCAACATTCTGTTTATACCAATAAGGTAAACAAGACTTGCTTGTAGAAAATAGTGGACAACAATGGTTGTACATCAAAATTACCTGAATCATTAAAACAATAAGAACAATCAATACGTGAACTAGCTCTAGAATCCTGATTTATTGGCCTTATATGTGGCCTCCCAATTTTTCATCTTCGCAAGTGATCCTGATATACATATATATATATATATAAAATGTGAAAAGCTCTGAAACAGAACTGCTAAGACAAAACTTAGTTTTGCTCTTAGGTCACATTATACCCTTTCAAACAGAAAACACAAATATGGAGTGCTCACTTTTACCTGGTGAGGTAAACTAGTGATCTATGAGGAAGGCATTTTAAGTAAATACTATTAACAAGTGCATCATACATTTCCTAAAATAAGATGATTTTTATTTATTATCAGAAACATAGTTAGCTTTGACTTGAATTCCTTTCTGCACAAAAAATTTTATAAAACCCCCTTTGTTTAAAATCTCTGGTGTTCCCTTGCATCCAGGCCCATCCTGGTTTTCTGTTTCCTGTTCTGGCAATAATACTGTCAAACACGTTTCACTTCACTGTTTGTCCAGCATTTCCATTACCTTTTCTGAAATCCCAGTGTGTTTTATAAATCGTGTTTTTTAGTTTATCCAACTCTTAGTTGCATTGCTGTGGGAGGGCTTTACAGAGCATTATCTTTTCATCTTTTCCATAAGAGGTAAACCAGCTCCCAGTTACATGCAGGCAGGTATCAAATGATCCACTTGGGGAGAAGATTTTATAGTTAACTGAGAATGCTGATGTTTCCAATAGCAATAATAATTCTGGAAAATAATATAAATATAGAGACATAATTTCAAATGTTTGACTCATTAAGACTGTCTATGCATTTAAAATCTGAGATTTTTCTGAAACTGATACTGTTCAATGATGGCTATAAATACCAATCATTCTGAAGAAACTAAACTGACAAAAGATCAAATGAACTTTAAAAGAAAGGAAAGTCTGATATTTAGCCACTCTGAAGCAGTTTTCTACTATGCTAGCAAGATTTGCTTCAGCCTCTTCAAATGAAAATGATAGGAAATAAGTGTCAGAGAATCAGCCAAACAGTAACTGTTTTTACTCATTTTTGTTCTATGCTTGATAGAATTAGCCAACTTGTGTTTAATGAGGAAATGCCAAGAATAGTTAAAGAAAAAGCAAAAATAGATCATAATCTATTCTGTTGAAGATACAGTGTTTGACTACCTCCTAATTAGCCCATGACATGTTCTTAAAGACAAGTGAGACATCTCAGTACAGAAGTGTCCAGTTGTACTACATAATTTTGAAGGGTATTTGGGCCCATGCTATTGTTCTCATTAATGAAGCACCTAAAACACCTTTCTAGTTGCAAAGGTCACAAGTGTTAAGAATGACTGATTTTCTCTCACTGCATTTCATTCAAAACCTATTTTCAATTACTTTATCTTTCTTCCCTCTTCCCTAGCTTTTAATTTTTTTTTACTATTGATATGTATCTTGTATTACATAACAAATACCAATTTAATATCAATTTAATCCAAGGAAAGACTATTTTCTGATAGGTATATAAATTAATTTTGCAAATCACAGAATTAACAGATGGCTGGATATGATTGCCTGTATCAACAAGTTTAGCAAAGGTTAAAAATATGTTTCATATAAAATGAGTTATTTATCCCTTACCTATTTTTTGTATCACACTGAAGAGGAGTTTTAATAATAGACATTGCTGAAGCATGAATGACTATGAACACAATACGTTAATCTTCTCATGGCTATTTTTCCATTAAAAGTGGCAAAATAATTTATAATTTTTGAGTCAATTTAGTGAGTTGCAGTTAAGCTCATCATTCTGTTGTACAGAATAATTGTCATTGCACTGAAGGCATAAACTAATAAAGAAGCAATAGCTTCATTTGTGAGCCTGCTTTGCATCTGAGGAGGAGCTGGGCAACACAGACAGATTATCAGTTAATAATATGGTGACTATGAAAAGAAATAACATCATCCTCACTGTGAAAAACTGACAACCACAGGCAGTTAATACAAAATTGTCATCCTTATGATACAAACATTGGGTCTTTTTGGGTCATAAGCTATAACTCTATCCCATGTATCCTTTTGAGTCTGTTTCCTATTACTGGCACAATAAACTCATGTTGTGATCTTGCCTTCCATCAAATTATAGATTATTAAATATAGATAAAACACAATGAAATCTTTATTGCTAGAACAAATTTATACCCTCATTTTGACTCAAGGTTTAAAATTATGGGGAACCTTGGATCATCCTACAGGAAGTTATATGTGTGTATGTTGGTTACGGATACTAAGTATGAATTCTTTCCTCTTAATTATTTTAAGTGTCCAATACAGTCTTAACTATAGTTATGGATATCTCAGTTAGTCCCTTCCTTTCAGTTTCCTCTGAGACTTAGATTTAGCTACTTATTGATGAAACTGAATAGCTGATTGACATTTTGATTCCACATTTATCCCATATCCCTTCCTTGTCTGCCCTATTAATAGGCTAGATAAAGCAAAGTACTCTTCTCTCTGCTTTAGCTCCATTAAATATAGGATTATATCTCTCCAACAACCCCCCATGTCTCAGGAGCATCTGAAATGAAGTAGCTGGCAGAAAGTTGCTCAATTTACTTGGATTCTGGAGTCCTAAGCCTGGGTGCGTTCCTAAAACATCAGCATCTACCAGGACAGGACATATTATAAACAAATCTTTCTTATCTTTAGAGGTTATAAAAGAATGTAGGGTCTGGTTTTATATTCCTGCAGAGTATAATGATAAGATCTAATATTGAAAATATGTTAGAACCAGGTATGTTTGCTGAGCTATACATTTATACCTTTTCTTTTTTTTTTTAAGATTTATTTATTTATGCTTACAGAACTGGGGTACAGGCCAGAGGTGTGGGGGGAGAGGATTCACCAGAGATAGAGTGGGGAACAGAAACAGCAGATCTACTGAAACCTACTGCTAAAGGGAGCAGTGGGTGGGTCAGGAGAGGTCTGCTGTTCCATGTGGGTCAGCTCTCTGGCTGGGGGTCGAACTTGTGCTACAGTGACTTCTGAGAGCTTCATATTGCAGTGTTTAAACCTGTTACACCACCAGGGAGAGCCCCCATTTATACCTTTTTAATAACATCCCTATGAGGTGGCACTGTTATCACCACGTCCATTTTATGGATGAGGAAGGTGGGGCCAAGAGAGGTTAAGGGACTTGATTGGCTGACACAATGAATTGAAAATCTAGTTCAAATTCAAACATAGCCTATCTAGTTTTCAGTGTCCCTGCCTTTGCTGTGTCTCTGCCTTACTCAGCCCCTGCATGTCAGAGAGGCAGTGTTCCTTAGTGCTTGATAAGAAAGCCTGTACCTGCTTCACAAGCAAAAGTTGCAAAGTATTTAAAACAAAGTGAAAATTATATTTAAGAATGCCATTCTTGGCAGAATGACCTACTGATATCTTTTGTTTCTCTGTGTAATTTTCACGTGTTAACTGGTGTTGGTGTGAGTTGCTATGCCACGGATTCAGAACCATTAACTAAACTTTGATTAGTAGATCAGTTCACCACCGTGAAGCAAAATTTTCACTGATAATTCTTCAGAAAGAATATATTCTGTATTTTTAATAAAGTACTGTGAAGTTCATTATGTGATTAGTGGATTCAAAGGAATAAGATTGCTTGTGTGCAAACTACGATTCATTCCTAAAATGTTTCTTTTTTCAATTCTCAAAGACCAAGTGTATAAATTAAATTCAGTTTTTTTAACCAAGTAAATGACTGTATAAATTATGGTTCTAGAGAAATGTTTTATCTATCCTCACCCCCATCGTCCCAACACATACTACATTAACTATCTTAGAGTTTTGTATTAGAGACAGTGTGGTTTAAAGTGTGGAGCACATACTTTCAAATCAGTTGCAGATTTAAGTTGTTAAAACTATTTTATAAATTGTCAACTATTTTATGTAAGGAGTTTCATTAAATTTCTGTACCTCCATTTGCTCATCTGTAAAATAGAAGTAGATAAGTTCATCAAGAGAGTTAAGTATTGGTGTTACAAAACGATAATACTAACTATTGACTATTAGTTCCACAGATTCTAAAGTGGACTGACATTTTCACAGAAATTTTTCTGTATATATATGTTATTTTTACCAATATAATAACTGTTATTATCATTTTGTTAATTTGTCAACCTGAAGTAACTTTTTCCCTAAACATTCTTAACATAGTTATCATTTTGTATTTCAGTAATACTTTTGTGGCATATTTTTTCCTGTACATTTATATCATTACCCATATAGCCCATTGATTTTAACATTTATGTTTGATAAGGAAGAAGATATGTTTCCATTGGCATTAACTGGTATTTAACAATAGTTTCTATCACGAAGAATTTATTATTAAGTGGAAAGAAAATTTTCATGAAGAATTAATGAATAGATAGCATACAATGAAATTTTAATTGCATAGGAAAATGAGGGAATAAAACTGCATATAATAATGTGAGAATTAATTTTTATTCACATTACATTTATATAAAATAAAGATTGGTGAACATTTGAATTATCTAGAGATGATCTCAAGGAAATTTAACAACTTCTTCAGTAGTTTTAAAGTGTAAAGAGACATGACTGTCTGAATGGTCATTCTGATGGCCCATTGGTATTAAATTGACCATGATAAATCAAAGTGAATGCACTTACCTGACATACTTTTATAAAAAGACTAGTATTAGAATTACTGTGGTCATAGTAATAATTATTAGAAACAGTTTTGGATATACTGAATAATGGTAATCAGAGCTTATTTTTCTCTAAATACTTGATCTTCAGAAATCAGGTTATGAGTAGATTGGATGCTGATTTAATCACTTGCTCATTTGCTAGCAAATCATTTTCCTTTATGCTCCCTTGCCCAGTGCTTTCCTATTACTTTCAACTAATGTGGGCGGGAGATTGAGGAGAATGAGAGAAACCGGAGTATTTTTTATTTTCTCCCCAGCTTTGCTGCTGATTGGAGCAGTGTCTGCTTCCTCATTCCTGTTTCTGGTACTTAGTGGGTGTGTGTTTTTTTGTTTTTTTTTTCCTAACACTTGCTTGGTGGTCCTAAAAATCTTGTTTCTGGTCTAAGATTCTTTATTTACTTTCCCAGCTCTACAATAGATACTTGCTATTGTCCTTTATCTTGACATTTACCCACTTCTTATGTCCAACTTTTTCAACAAAACCGTATCTATGTACCTTCCAAGTATTATTCTGCAGGATTAACTAAGCTTTCTTTTTCTGAATGGGCATTGAACATTAGAGGGACTTTTTTCTGATGGAATCAAGTATAGGGTGACTACACTCTTCACCTCAGTGCGTCTTCCACACAACGTGGACTACCACATCTCCCACTCCACTTTTAGCAGTTTCCAGTGCTTTATGTAGATACAGTACAGTTGGTCTTTTCCATGTGCCACATACATGTGCTGAAACTTCATATTTGGTGGATTGGATTAATTTACCTGAAAAGAAATACTTCTTTAATGCAGGGCATGATTATCTGAATGTCCTCAGGTTGAATTTCTAAACAAGCTTTCAATTTCTTTGCAACTTCAAAGATACCATCCTTCAGGGGGTAGGGTTAGGGGACCACAGACTTGGAGCCAAAATGAATTTTATTGGAGATTTTATCATTAATAATCTGTGCCACCTAGGGTTTTAGGGGAATAAGATGAAAATTGTGGGGAAATGGAACTCAACTGAAATTATATATTAAACTATACATGGACATTAGACAAAGACAAAAAAAATTATTCATGTTTTGTCAAGATGTGAATTTGGGCAGTATTTTCCCCTTCATACCTAATTTTTTATTTTTCCTAAGATTTTTAATTTATTTTAAAGGATTCTCTTCTTTGTAGATGTTGGTTAGCTGACAGAAGTCTTCATGAGAGGAGAAGACAGGAAATACAAGGACTAATTTTATGAAATAGTTTTACAGAAAAGGCTAGCGAGACTTTTGTTGACATAAGAAATGGCTATTACTAATAGTGGTTAAAAAAAAGACATCATGAGGCTCAAAGGTGATACCGGACAAACTAAAACTACTCTTGGTCTCCCCTTCAAGTAATTTGAATGTTAGAAATCATCAGCAACAAAATTATCCTATAAATAAGACAAAACTTGGTTTATTTATAATGGATTAATATAATGTCTATTCATTTGGTATTCTGGACTGAGAACAGAAAGTTTGAAACCAGGAGTCAGGAGCTCTTTGAAGAAGGAATTTTGGAATGTGAAGTAGACTTAATAGGGCTTTATTTTTGTGATCCTGCTGAGTTACTATTATTTAAAGCACACAAAAGCTGTTTTCACCTTGTTCACAGTTTTTCCTAGTGGCTTTTTTCAGTTAAAGTATTTTCAATGTGTGATTATTGAGGTCAGAGCATTGTTTCAATGTAATTATTTTTGTTGCCTTTTATTCCTCTTAGAAAATGGCATATGAAGATTACAGTTCACTAGAAACCTTGCACATTTTTTTAATAAATAAATTTGATGCAGCAAAGGGTCACACTGATGACATGTTTGAGTGTTCTAACAAATGAACTTTATTAAAATTGTACCATTTGATAATACCTAACTCTTAACCACCATCCATCTCTTAATCATCGCCCGTGATGCAAAGGAAATTGACCCCACCCTTGCAAGAGGAGAGTAGCAGTTGTGTTTGTGTTTCTGCTATTGGGTATTAAATTGGCTTACTTCTTATATAGAAAATTTCATCAAATATAGTATTCTCCTCTGACGGCCAAGTGGGCACTATCAACTTGTGGTTGATACAGCTGTACATTAGAATCCCTGAAAAATTACCCTAAAAATACTGATGTCTAGTCCTAAATGCCAGGACTATGCTTATGTGTTATGATGAGGTAACAGTATATATATGTGTGTGTGTGTGTGTATGTGTATATATACACACTATATATATACTATATACTCTATATATAGTACTTCTTGGTTGGGAATCTGGTAAAGGAAAAAAAATGTACCAAAATATTTTTCTGTTATAAAGAATTTATAACTTTGATAAATCATATAAGTTTTAAGATACTTAGGAAAACTAGAATAGAATGTGTCCTATGAGGACAAAAGTGGTGATCAAGCAGGAATTATAGACATAGGAGAGGTAGGTAGAGGAGGCTGAATGAAGGAAGCATGTGAGTTTTGGTTTTGTTTTAATAATCCAATCTTTTAAAATTGAGTAGCATTTGTTTGCAATGCTATGTATGTTTTAGGAGTATAGGTTCATACCTCTTTAAGGATCTTACCATACCACATCTACCAGCAAAGTATTGACAATTCTCAGCCATAGTCTGTTGGAGCCTTTCCATCTTTTGCTCCCACCTACCTTCCCTCTGATAACTTTAGTACTGTAGTCCCATTACAAGGGTTTGTTTTGGTTTGTTTAGGTTTGTTTTTGGCCCTTCCTTTTCTTTCTTTCTATCCAGTACTTTTATTTTTCCTTCTGATTTATTTCGCTTGACATACCTTCTCCAGTTCCATTCATGTTATTACAAATGACAAGATTTCATCCTTTGTATGACTGAATAGTAGTTCATTGTGTGTGTGTACATTTTTATCCATCAATGTGAACTTAAGTTGTCTCCAATCTTAGATATTATAATTAGTACTGCAGTAAACATAAGAATGGATTTATCCATTTAAATTAGTGTTTTATGTTCTTCAGATAGATAGCAAGGAGGATTGCATAACATAGATTTATCACTTTGAAGGGAAATTATTTTTATTTGTATGTTACAAGTAGCTAACTGTGTTAATTCATTCAAAATATAGTTGCTTTGATATATTGTGTAACTATAACTACTTTTCATAAGGCCAATCCCCTTGACATTGGCATTTCTGACTTTTTAAAAAATATTTATTTATTTATGCATACAGAGCCAGAGTACAGGCCAGAGGTGCAGGGCAGTGAGAGGATTCACAAGAGACAGAGTGGGGAGCAGAACAGGCAGATCGACGAAGTACACTGCTGAGGGGAGCAGCTGGAGGGTCAGGAGAGGTCTGCCATACCATGTGGTCAACCCGGGGGCAGGCAGGAATTGAACTCATGCTGCAGTGGCTTTAGCTTCTTAGTGCTGTGCTTTAACCCACTGCGCCACCAGGGAGGGCCTTCTGACAATTTTTTACTTTGTTTATGATGTCATTTCCAGTTTAACTTCTGATCTCTTACTTTGGTCTTGCAAGCAGTTACCTGCTTCAAACTTTCCTCTCACTTAGTTCTCTTTCCTGCCATGGATAATTTAACCTCACACATTCAAAGCTGATAAAGGGCGTATCAACTTCTCAAACAATTGACCAATATATCCACCTTTAACTTTCCCTTCCGTCTCGGTGAGTGGTGGTAGTTTTCCTCTTATTATCTTTTCAATCTGTGGAATTATCTCATTTCTTAGTTTCTTGATTCTTTGCTTTTTTATTCCTTTCTTGAGTATAATTTTCATGAGACAAGGAATCATGTTTATCATGTTTACTGCTCTATCCATTAAATCTAGGATAGGAACTACTCAAATAATTATCATGTGAATTGAGTGTTGTAATATAATACAGGTAAATATTGCCTTATTCTAGGATGGGAAAATGCCTTCTATTGGGTAAATAATCACCTTTTGGATTTTCAAACATGGGGAGTTATAAATCTTTCAAATTAGTTTACAACTTGTATAATGCCATCAGCTTTATATCTTTACTTCATAATAATATGACATTAAACCTAGTTGGAAATTATTGTAATAATTCCAGATAATGCTGTTTTTATCTATGGTTTTACTTATGGCACTCTTACTTGAGTTGGGTTGAGTGAGTAGTAATATTATAGTAGTTTATAGATTCTTCATTTATTTAACAATTGTTTGTTGAGCACTTTTTATCTGCTTTGTAACTGTGGTTGGCATAGATTATATATGAGAATGGCACAACTTTCATGGGATTTGTAGTTGACTGATCAGTAAACCAAACAATTAATCACACAGAAAGTGCTATGATATAACATTTAAAAAAAAAAAAAAACTGTCATAAGCACCTGACTCAACATGTTAGAGAAAGTTTTCCAGAAAAGATGATGAATGTGAAACAAGAGGTATGTAGGAGTTAGTCAGGAGAAGCTATGTGGAATAATTGCCAGGATAGGAACCGATTCCAACATGTTTCATTTTTTATCAAGCAGTGTCTTCCAAATACAGTCTACCTGATTGCCACTATTCCAAACACCAGCTTTTTCGTCATCATCATCAGAATCATCAATATTCATTTAGTGAAGATTTACTTCTAGCCACATTATATGGTTTGCTCAAGTAATCTCCATAACAATCTAGCAATAGGTACCAATTTTTAGTATGTGCAAATTATTTACTCACAGCTCATCTAATTAGTACCAATGTAGTTCTGTCCTGCTTCTTCCTGTGATACAGGAAGATACCCACTTTGGTTTACAAAACATTGGTGAAATGTCACTGTAGTCAAAGCACATTCTAGTTTGCATTGTTTAATTCCTTTAATTCCTAATATCTTTGATCAATTCTGACCTTATGAATTGCAGATGATTTCAGAGAATGGCACTAGACATATCATTATGTAGCTTCAGTTCAGGCCCAAGCTTCTATAGTGACTTTTTTGTGATTTATAAAAATGGAAATTGTCTTCTACTTCAGGTTGATAGATAAAAGATAAGTGCTATCATGAAGTCTTTTCAAGATCCACACATCTGAATTAAACTTATGTTCTTGATAAATTTGTGTTTACTAAACCAATACTGTGGAGTTTCATTCCCCAAACTACAACCACAGTTTTTATATGATTTGTGTTCAGATTTGATTCTCTGCATCCATTCTCATATTCATAGCAGTTGGTTCCTGAAGCCCACTGCATCGACAGGGCTGCACTACCAGACTTCATACCATTTTGATCTTAAGATAGTGGGTAGTAATAAGTCCTGTCTACTGGGACTCAGTTTCAAGTTCTGTCTGCTTCCTTGATAGTGTGAACCAGTTCTTGAAATCCTAATCATGCACTGTTTACTATTTTTGTCTGCCTTGTGGAACCCCAAGTTTTAAAGTGTATTATTTGTTGTGGCTTTTGTCATTATTGTTGTTGTTGGGATACCTGTCTATTTCTCTTCTGATCATACAAACCTGATTTTATCTTGCCAGTCCCTCTCCAGGGACTTCAAAGCCAAAAGGCTCATTAAAAGGTCTCATTTCCAATTTTCACTTTCTCAGATCCTAAGTAATTTTTGAATTATTTTGCTGTATTAGTTAGGTATTGCCAATTGTGTATTTTCTTCCTACTCACCTATAAGAATCTATTGCTCCTTGGATCTCTTCATATCTATTGCAAAATTCACAACCTCAGAGACTTGTGGAAACCAACTAGACAACCTAATAGTTTGACCAGCCAGTTGAAGGTTATAATGAGCTAGGAACACAGCAAGGAGCTATATAGTTAAACCATTAGTGTTCATTTTTACCATGTTTGAACAAGATTAGTTGTCTCCATATTTATGCTTTTACTTAGAATATGAGAATTTGTATATTTATGTGAAATCCCTAAGGAATTAGAAATCGATACAGAAAATTTAGAAACAACAGGGAGAAAACACAAAATGAAACAAATGGAACAACTGCACTAACTGAAACATTGCTAAGACTTTTAGTTTACACCAAAGGTGATTTGAGTTCTATTCACTGACTACCAATGTGAACTGCAGATTTTAACTTTCTTTACCACCAAGGCTCTCTGTGGTCTAGAGAAAATAATTATCTGAATTCTGATATAAAATGCTAACTAGGTGGTTGACAACTTCCAGAGAGGTCATTGCAAGTTGTAGACATTTATGGAGGTTCCTTTTACAGTATGCTATACAGTTATAGTAGTATTGGTACTACCATTACTAATAATAGTAACTGGTAGTAATACCATTTATGAAGAATTGTCAGACTTGGGAATGTCAAGGCTAAAATCTCCCAATTGACATGTCTGGGTTTTTTTTTTTCCTCCTATTTTCAGCTAATATGATTAAGTTTTTCACTTCACTTTCCATGTAACGAAAGTGGATTCATCAGCAGAAGTGATGATTTTAAGACATACCTGGGGGAGAGATTTGAAGTGTTTATACAAGCCACTCCACTATCTGGGACCAATTCTATTTCTAGCACCCATTTACTGCTACTGACAACATTCCAAGTTGAACTGAATAATTTACCCTCTCACCTGACAGCAGCTGTCATTATAAAAATTGCCAAGCCAATTCAGAGAGCATCTGCACAATGGGGGGACTTAAACTTTTAACAACCTTCAAGAAAATCTAGATTCCTCACCACCTCTTGTCAGCTTGTACATGAGCTCATCTTTTAGTTGCATAAAGTTGGCAGATTAGAAGATTATATATGACAGATCTGAAATAGCATCCATGACATCCTTCCCTAGTAGTACCTCTAAAAAGAAGCATAATGAGAAATCGTATTTAAAAATTTGGTAGGTACTTTACAAAGTAAAGGTTAGATTTATGGCTATTTATAAGTTATTCCATTTATCTATCATAAAATCTTAGCAAGCTATGATTTTGAATATTGCAAGGAAATTTATCAGAAATGCTGTGGAATATTGTTTCTTTTTGGAATATATTAGATTTTTGCTCTTATGCCCATTTCATTTATTACAGCATGGAGATTGGCAGGGTAGTGACAGTTTCTTTTGAGTATAGTCCTGTCTGCTTAAAAAAATGCCTCCTATTTCTCAGAATTTTGTTTCTGGAGTTGAATTATACTATACTGTATATGCTAATCTATAAGGAATATTTGTTAGTCCCATTTTCTGGAAAATTTTTGTCAAGCAAGCAATTATTTTTAAAGTGGTGATCATTTCTTTGTTATAAAAATTTGATCAGCTGCATATATACTTCCATATCCAGAGATTAACATTATATAATATTAGCATAAGGGTTTAAATTACAATAATTATAGGAGAAAGCAAGGAAATATGATAGGTTTTGCTTTTCTTGGGAGTTTCTTTGATAGATGATTTCCATTTTGATTTCTCGAAGTCTTAAACTATACTTTATAAGCCTTTGTTACTGCTTTGTTACTGCTTATGATTATAGGTTGATCATAGGTTATCAATTATTACACTGGGACCCTACTTGAAGGATCTTTACTTTCTTTCTTTCTTTTTGCTATGTGTTGTTCATTGTTTGAATGATTTCTCTTTTTCTTTCTTCTGATATCCATTGATTCTAAGCCTACGTAGTCTAAAGGACAACCCTCTTCAAATCATTTTCTTACTAAAGCCAAAAAAAAAAGTATTGTATATTTACACGATGATGTGATTACTTAAACTTGTCTTGACTTTGTCCCCACTAGGTATTTGATTGTTTGTACACAGGTGATTTTTGCCCAGTGGATGGCAGTGGGAAGGCAGGGGTGGTAAGTTGAGCCATAAACTCATATTTTATATGTAGTAAGTCATAAATAACAGGGTTCTATCCAGCTCTCCTTTACCAATAATGAGGTAAAAGAGAACAGTCATCATATTAAATTATGTCAGTTATTGTGGGAACAGGTGATAGAACAAATCATTTCAAACTCTCTCATTGTACATTCTGAAAATCCACCGAGGACTATAACTGCTGACCTTTGTAGCAGTGAGTTGTAGCCTGGGGAGAAAAATATGAGTGCAGATTATATTTCACTGAATATTTTTACCCTTGCTAAAGTGATTCTCACCAAACCCCACCCCTATAAAATATTCTTCTTGAGGACATGGATTCATCCATTAAAGAGAGTTCCCTGTTATAGATTTTCATGTTGTCATAAACCTTTAGAAAATATATTGCTTTGTCCAGAACTCAATTGAGTAAGAATTTTTCTTTGAAAAAAATATATTTATGTGTGTGTATGTGTGTATTTGGGGACTGTATGTGTATGTATGTACATAACCTCACAGCAACTATTATATACTTATATATAGATAGATAGACTTATATACACACATTTAATTATATATATATGTATATATATATATATCAAAATGTGAGAAATAAAAATTTTGATAAGAAAATACAATATTAAGTGAACTGAGATTTTAGGTTCTTGGGAAATTTAAAGCAAGTTCATTGTTTTTTTATTTTTTGTTCCTGATCTCCAAAATCAGTCTTTCCTGAAGATGTTTCAGGGCCTTTCATCGCATGAGATGTCTCAGAGAAAGAAGGCTTCCATAGCCAAGTAATCTGGGAAAGTTGTTTATCCTTCTAAAAATGATGATTCTATCATCATTTCAGTGGTTATAAAAATTTTGCTTAATAGTACTTAATATATTATATGCCTGTTTGACTAGGAAATTAAGATGTTCTGATTCGTATAGACATTGAAGTATTCAAAAAGAGTGGAGTTGAACTTTTCAGAAAAAGTGTAATATAGTCATGAGCGGTTATTTCAGATGCCTTTGGTTCCTAACTTTCTCTTGGTTATAAAATGTGACAGGCATTTATATTCACATGGCATTTTTGAAAGTGATTTATGTTTACAATTAATTAATTTTGATGAGTTACCTTCCTTACTGAACAGCTATAATTGTTCCTTGTCTTTGAAGTATGGCAACATGACACTATGGTATGTTACAAATGAGATTTGTATCATTTGTGATGTACCTGAGTAGAGACTGTGAAGATTCTTATATCTAAAGGTTTGTAATTTGTGGTTTCACTCATATGTGGTACACAGAGAAGAAAAACAGATGAACCAAAAAAAGCAAAAGCACAATTATAGATTGTAAGACCAATTACTGATTACACCATAAACATAAAAAATAACCCTAAATGGACCTTAGTTACACTAAATAAGATTACAAAAATATGTAGCAATATTAAAATTGTCTATACTATGTTAAGTGCATCTTTTAAATGCTGCATATAGTGTTGTCAAAATTAGATATAACTCTTGAAGTTGACTTGCTAAAGTGGTAATATACCAAGATAGTTTAAGATTTTGGACTATAACATAAAAGAGCTTATCTAAACATTTATATATATAAAGTCATTTCCTTGACTTTGCTCATAGACTCATGAAATGCAGAGTCTGGTAATCAGTTGGGTTTTTATCTTTTTTATTATGATTTATAATGATAAATCATAATAAATATATTATTAATAGAAGAAAATACACAAAAACTGTGAAGATTCCTATGCCTTCACTAGAAACTTTAGTGAAGGTAAATGCCCATCAGTAAGTGGACACTGAAGCTTAGTGAGTGAGATCATAGACTCTGGGGCCATATTGTCTGAGGCCCAATACTTGTTGTGATACAAATGAGCCATACCATGAATTATACTAATTTGTGCTTACATTAATCACTCACTTCCTGTGTTTTCAATTCCCATATGTGTAAAATGCTCATAATAACACTACCTAACTTCAAGGGAGGTTGTTTAGGGTCAAATAAGCTAAAATAGGTAAAATTATATTATCTAGTCCATAACAAGTTCTGGGTAAGTATTTCCTATCACCATTATTAAGACTCAAGTCTCTTAATTTCTAGTTAAGTGTCTTCAGAGGACAATATATTTAATGTCCCTACTGGGTATATTTAATAACATTTAATGATACAGTATCCAAAAAGTACTATCAAATGAACATAGGAAGGTTTATGATTGAGAGTTCAAGATGCCAAAGCAGAGCTATAGACACCAGACACAGGAATTTACAAGTTGGAATGCACAACTACTTCAGAAATACAGCGACTAAAGTGCAGATGGGTAACTGATTATGTAAAATTTAGTTTAGGGTGGATGATAATCACAAATAAGGGAGAAAAACATACATAGGAAGCATGATGAGCAATAAGAAAATAGTAGGCAGAATATTTAGTGATTGGCTCTATGTTTGAGTAATCAAAGAGAACTAGATTGGTTCTAAAAGAATGGCTCAACCAAGACAATGAATTTAATCTGAAGTGTAAGAGTCAGGATCATGAGTAATTTGGAAAATGCTAATCACTGAAGAAAAATAAGTAAATTAACTATATTTTTTAAAGATTTATTTATTTCTGCATATAGAACTGGGGTATAGGCCAGAGGTGCAGGGGCAGTGAGAGGATTCAACAGAGACAAAGTGGGGAGCAGAACAGACCGACTAATGAAGTACACTGCTGAGGGGAGCAGAAGGTGAATGAGGAGAGGTCTGCCGTGCCATGCAGATCACCTCTGGGGCAGGGATCGGACTCATGCTGAAGTAGCTTTAGCTTTTTAGTGCTGTGCTTTAACCCGTTGCCCCACCAGGGAGGGCACATGAATTCACTACTTTTTATAGGTCTATGATTCCTAAATATATGTGGTATATAAGTTTTTCACCTGATGTATCTAGCAGCATGCTTTTAAAAAGGTTTTTTTAATTTTTACCTACTGTGCTTTAAATAATGTTCTTTTTCTTTAGCTTGGGTGAATTATATCTAATCTCAATTTTAGAAGTCTTCCTTTATAGTTATGAAAGAACTAGACTCACTTAACCAGCTTGACCATGTTAAATGGCAAACTAATGAAGGCTGATAAATTTATAACTTCTGAGCCAATGATATAGATATTTAGTAAATAGACTGCAATTATTTCAAGTAATCACATATTAAAGTTTTACTAATGTGTCTGAATGAAAAGTTTTAAGATGGGTAATTTTCCTTTGTCCAAGAATCACTCAAATCAGCAATCTGAAATAATAAAGATGCTCTTCCTCATTTCAAGTAATACAAGTATGTGGAAGTAGTAGTGACAATTTTAGCATTGCATTTACTCCATGGTGTGTGCAGATAATAAAGAACAAACATTTTGTCAGTTTCACCTTCCTATTTACTTGTATGACCTTAGTGTACTCAAAACTAATTTCCTTAGAACACATCTATTTCAGTGTCTTAATTTATTTCAATTACTTAATAGGAAAACAATACAGGGATTTCTACTAAGGTCAGGAACAAGGCAAGAATGATAATTATTTCCACCTACTATTCAATATTATACTAAGTATACAAATTTAGTATGCCTTAATTTAACATAGACTCTTTGATATCAAGAGAGAGTAAATTACCAAGCATGCCAATAAATTTACTATTTATAATCCATGAAGCTCATGAGGAGACAAAGAAAAGATTTTCAAAATGGTATATACACCAAATTGGAATAAACAAACCTATAGTTCTGAAGTTATTTCTCAATTAATTCTAAATTTTCAACCAATATTTTTAAAATGGTTTAGTTTTATTAAGAACATGCATATGTCTTTATACACACACAAACAGGTTCAACTTAAATTTGATAAATAGCAATCTGCCTCATATCTCCTCATCTCTCTTTTCTTTTAAGGTGTATTTGTGCATACAAGAACTGGGTACAAGTAAGTCAGAGGAGTGGGGGTGGGGTGAGAGGATACACCAGAGACAGAGTGGGGAGCAGAACAGGTGAATCTACCACAATGCACTGCTGAAGGAACAGAGGGCAGGAAAGAAGAGGTCTGCTCACCATGCGTGTCACCTCCCAGGCCAGGGATCAAACTCAGGTAGTAATGATAGAGCTGAGACTTTAACCCCTGAATTACCACCGAGGGCCCTCCTCTGTATTTCAATCAGCTCTGTATGTTTAGGTTTCTCATGTGACCCTTTAACTAGCTAAGACTTCCACGTAATTCTTATCACTTTTATCTTTTTTCTTAAAAGTATAAATTCCATTGCTGCTAATATTTTGGAGATGACAATGGCTAAACAAATATATCATTATTTCTGAAATATTTAAAAATGTTATTATCATTTTCCAAGGAAATATATTTTGGTCCTGATGGGAGTGTTTGAAAGTCATAATAAGAAAGACTGATTCCTTTCCTGCAAAGTTAATGACTTTTCTATACTTACAGGAGTTTTAAACTAACTTGCTTTTTTAATTTTTTTTTCTATTTTTTACAAGGGTTTTTAATTTGCATTCTTGTATGGAGAATATAATTTTCATTTTTGCTTTTGACCAGTGCAGTGATAAATCTTAAGAGATTTATAACTTTGCTTCTTAAGTATCAGAAGTTTAAAAATAAAAACAAGGAAATATCTAAGAGACAGACAACACAGATACCTGATTATGACTTTTTTATGGCAGTGCATGAGAAAGTGATTCTTGTAGAAATGATTTACTGAAAGAATAATCTTAAGAGAAAAACCCAGGAAGGCTCAGGAGAAATCAGAGAAAGAAAAGAGTATGTTTGTAGTAAATGTGATCTGGATGATACAACTAAGCTTTTTATTATAATGGATAATGGGCAAAATGGGAAGTCAGAAAAGGGCAGAATTAGTATTAGGGTCTAGCTCACAATCAATTTTGGATGAAAGAATATGGAGGGCCCACCCTCGTGGCACAACAGGTAAAAGCACAGCACTGTGAAGCTATCTGCAGCCACTGCAGCATGAGTACTATCCCAGGCCAGGGAGGTGACCCACATGGCCCAGCAGACCTCTCCTGACCCACCTGCTGCTCCCCTCAGTAGTGTATTTCAGTACATCTGCCTGTTCTGCTCCCCACTCTGTCTCTGGTGAAGCCTCTCA
>NW_004567132.1:18980763-19030405 GCF_000260355.1 Condylura cristata | reverse complement strand
AAAGAAAGAAAGAAAGAAAGAAAGAAAGAAAGAAAGAAAGAAAGAAAGAAAGAAAGAAAGAAAGAAAGAAAGAAAGAAAGAAAGAAAGAAATGTGAACTGTGAATCTTTTCTTTCTTTTAAAAAATATTCATTTATTTATGCTTACAAGAACTGGGGTACAGGCCAGAGGTGCAGGGGGTGAGAAGATTCACCAGAGACAGAGTGGGGAGCAGAACAGGCAGATGTAGTACTGAAATACACTGCTGAGGGGAGCAGTGAGTGGGTCAGGAGAGGTCTACCATGCCATGTAGTTCACCTCCCTGGCCAGGGATCAAACTTATGCTGCAGTGGCTATAGACAGTTTCATAGTGCTGCATTTTAACATATTACTCTACCCAGGAAAGCTGAATCATGTATTTTTTTCTAAGCCCCCTAGAACTTGATACAGTGCTAACTAGTTCTAATATTGCTTCATTTATTTGATGATTAAAATATTTTATTATTTACAGTGATGCCATTTTCCATGTAAATTAAATTTATATAACATAATTCTAATTGTAAGATTGAAACAATAAAAGACAGGTTAACAATTGGATTAAATAATTATCCATACTGATTTGAGAGGCAGTGGAAAAAATAGGAATGCAATAGCTTCTTAAATGTAAATTTAACAACCTGTTGGCAATAGGTCTAGATATTATTCCATTTGCTATCTTTATCATAGTGCAATGTCTTGTCGAATTACCTTTTATGATGTCACCAAAACTTATTAACAGTCATGGAATTTAGAAATAAGATGTGAAACTAAGTTTCTCTCAACTCATAGCAGCTGGACATCAAGTATTAATTGACCAATATAAATCTCACTGTAAAACAGTTGGAGAGATCATATAATTGATACCCAAATATAATAAAAATACTACTTCAGTATGAAGTTATTTTATGCCAACTAATTTCATCCTATGGACTTAGAGCATTTTAATTGGATTTAACTCTGTCATTGTTTCTGTAGTCTCATTATTTCAAATATTTCTGAAAACTATGGTACATTCTAAGTGAGTATTGGGAGTTCCTCTGAGTTATTTTCATCTGTCAAACACTCAAGTGCATATTCTGTACATTATAATACACTAACAAAAGTAAATAAAAAATAAGAATCGTGCTAGCTCAGAACATAAAATTCAGTGAGATAATTGAGAGATAAGCTTCCTGGAGGAGGTAACATCTTATAACACTTGAATTGATAAATAGCATTCTGGAACATGAAAATTGGATGTAGTTATCTTAGGCAAAGATTTGAATATACAAAAGGATCAGTACACGGAATCCCTACTTTAATTCCTGGGAAATCCTTCAACTGAATTTCATGAAGAATATATTTTATTTATTTTTTTAAAGATTTATTTATGCATACAGAACTGGGGACCAGGCCAAAGGTACAGGGGCTGTGTGAGGATTCACCACAGACAGAGTGGGGAGCAGAACAGGCTGACTGACAAAGTACACTGTTGAGGGGAGCAGCCGGCAGGTCAAGAAAAGTCTGCTGCACCATGTGGGTCACCTCCAGGGCTGGCAGGATCAAACGCATGCTGAAGTTATTTTAGCTTCTTACTTAGTGCTGTGCTTTAACTTACTGCGCCACCAGGAAGGGCCCCAGAATGTATTTTAAATTAGAAGATAAGCTCCATTCTGCCACTTTGGAGCATGATAAAAGTAAACACTTTGCCTATTTTTCCTGGCTGTCTGTTCTTCATTTACAAACTAATGATTATAATTCATATCAATTGATTACTAGGTACCAAGCTCATATTAATGTTCTACAAACATTATCTTACTTATCCTCATGGACAGTTCATGTGGTGAGCACTCACTTCAGCCAACTATATCTTGGAGAGCTTCAGTAACTTGCTAAAGTCACATCTCTTTTTAACTAAACAGAAGTTCAAAAGAGATCTGTTTAGTTTCAATTTCTGTGATTCTAGCTGTGGCATTGTATTAACGATCACTTGGCTATTTTAATTCTCAAGATTAAGTTTAAGGATATGTAAGTCCATGTCTGAAGGCTTGGTAGAGCTCACTAGTAAAATCATCAATATATAAGATTATAGAATAAAATAAAAGAGAAAGGGTCAAGAAAATAATCCTATTTATAATAACATTAAGAAATTTCTTACAAAAGAGGTGAATATTCAATAGAGAAAGGAAAGTCTCTTCAGCAAATGGTGCTGGGAGACCTGGACAGTCAGCTGCAAAAGAATGAAGCTAGCTGGCTATCTTATAGGATACACAAAAACTAACTCAAATGAGATTAAAAATTTGGATGTAATACATAGAAGAAAATAAAGCCAAAATATCCCATTGGTTTTAGGAGTATCTTTTGGGAATTAACTCTAATAGCAAGAAAAATGATACCAAAAGTAAAGAAATGGGACTACATCAAACTAAAAACCTTTCAAACTAAAAACCTTTTGCATCGCAAAAGAAGCTATCAGTAGAATGAAAAGATACACTCATTGAGTAAGAAAATATATTTGCATATAATAGATCTGTTAAAGGGCATTGTCCTTTTGTATTTAATTCACTATCTTTAAATACATCATACAAGTCCACAAAAAGAAAAAAAAAGACAAAATAATCAATATATTGGCAGGAGATATAAATAAACACGTATCCAAAGAAGATTCAGGTGGCCATCAGGCACATGAAAAAAATGTTCATCATAACATATCATCAGAGAAATCCAACTCTGAACAACAAAATACCACCTAGTACCCAAGAGAATTGGTCCATATCAAAAAAGCTAAAAATAAGTAGGGGCAAAGATATGGCGAAAAAGGACCTCTCTTACACTGTTGGTGGTATGGATACTATTCTAGTGCCCAAAAAAACAGTATGGAGGAGTCTCAAAATATTAAAAGTATATCTACTTAGGATTCAGTGATTCCATTCTTAGATATGCATCAAAGAACCCTAGTACAAAGAGGTACATGCACTCCTATGTTGACTGAGGCTCTATGCCAACCGATAGAAACAGCCTACATTCCTGATGAAAGATGAGTTGAGTAAGAAGATGTGTTCTATATTCACAATAGAGTACCACTCAGCTATTAAAAAAAAAGAAATCTTGTTGTTTGTGACAACATGGATAGAACTGGGGGAGATTAGGTGGGATAAGTCAGGGAAAGACCAATACCAGATGATTAGATGATTTCAATCATTTGTGGGATATTAAAAATAAAACATAGTAACTAATATCTAAACAAAGAGAAATCCTAGAAATCTAACTGAATGACAAATGGGGACAGGGACTCAAGGACTATGGTGGAACATTATGGGTACTTTGGTGTTGGGCATGGTGTGGTAACATACATCTGAAGAGAAGAGAGCTTATATCCTTAAGTCTTATACAGTGTTCTAAATAGTGAAAAATAATACAATTAGAAATATTTAAAATAAAAAAGAATCTCAATAATTTTCCATGAACTAGTAGACTCCACTTTTTGAAAGATAAACTATGTACCAAGAGGACAGTACTAAACTCAGAATAAACAGACAATTCAGGGTATTTTTATTTCTGTTTGGTACAATTAAAGTTGTGATGTCTGCTGTATGTGAGGACAATAATAACCTTAAAAGTTTTGTAGTAAACTTTACTGTATCTCTGTTATTTCTTATGAGTTTTGATAATAACTTCTTATAGTTGATAGTTCTGTAAAAAAAATTCTATTATAACCTTATATAAAACAGTTATTTCTAAACAACAATTTTGCTTATTGGTGATTTTTCCTCCTGTTTCCTTAAAGCTCAGAGAAATTAATAATTTTAAAGAATTAGTTTTCTCTGTCTGTGGCCAGGACAATTTTTACTGTTGACTGTACTGAGATATGCATTTCAGAATATAAGGTGATTATGCTGGTATCAGTCTTGTCTTAGTAGTAAAATAAGTTGGCTCTTACTCTTATTTTATCCCCTTCAGCTGAAGCCTGGATCATCCTTAAGGACAGTTTTATGGTCTAATTTTTTTAATAGAGTAAAACCTGACATAAATCAATGGAAAATCGAACAGTAAATCCCAAAACCTTAAATGACTTACTTTCAACCTAACCACACAGTCTTCTTGAAATACTGATGAATGACAAGTAATTACTTACTCAATGGAATGCTCGTCAATCAACTGAACAAACAATTACTAAATCTCATCTCATATTATTTGGCAAAACTCCAAGCAACCCACAGGGGGACAAGTTAAATATTTCAAAGATCACTGGCTCAGGACATCTGAGGTATATTTACTCTAGCTTTGTTCAATGACTTTTTTTTGACTTACATTAGTTACATTGGCAAATTTCCTAAAATATACTGAATCTCCCTAACTGCTACCCCTGTATTTTAGGAAATTTGTTTACTGACAAGTTATTTTTTCTTCCTAAAATGGAAAGAATTTAGACTTGGCTTTCAAATTCTAAGCTTTTCTATGGTCTGAGCCATCTATCTATAAGATTGCCTGCCAATTCTGTTCCTTAGTTATATATACCATATATTTATCACAGAATTATAAAGACATTTTAATTATGAAAAGTGACTATTAGATACTCCAGTTATAAACTAAAATATAGTTACTACTGGAAAAATAGATTAAAACCTACATATCCTACTTTAGCTATACACACAGATCAATATAGATATAGGTAAAAAAAAAAAAAACTATATGCATTTATAAGAATTTGAAAAGATGGGGAAATTTGACACTCCTCATCTGAATCTAAATTAACCACACTTTCTTTGAGAGCAGTTTTACTGTATCAGTCACATGTTTTAAAATTGTGCTCATTGGCCCAAAGATTCCCTCAAGAATTTGGTTTTAAAGAAATAATTAATACTTTGCTGAAACATTTGGATAAATGCATATCAACACCAACTTTTCTCAGGATAATTAAACCTTAGGAAAAAATGATGTTTATTATTAAGGAATTTATTAAATTTACCATTTTATAGCTACATGATTGAATGCTATGCAGTTATTAAGGGAATTTTTAAGTGTGAAAAAGGCTTTAAAATTTATGCATAGTATAATTTCAACTATATCAATATTATCTCAGATAATACAGATAATTTCTGTATTTCCTTCATGCTATTAGTTCTAAAATCTTTTAATATGTTAAGAAAATATCTATTTACCATAATATAAAATTAATATATGGCAGTTAATAATAGCAGACATTTATTGAATACTTCCTATATGCCAGGAACTCTTCCAAGTGTTTTACATTCATTAACTTTTTTAATATGGTTGTTGATAATGTTAAGCATACAAAAGAAACTTTCTTCTTTGTACCTCTCACTGTAAAATTCTCCCAAAATTAATTTTCTAATTATATCTGACCAAATTTCCCCATTAATTTAAAGATACTTAGCTGGAGGAAAATTAAAAAAAGGGAAGAAAAAAAACCTTGAGACTAGCAGGAACATCTGTGGAATCAGCCACCTTCTTGCAATGGCTAGGACACATTCATGAGGTTAACAGTTAAGTATTATATGGAAAGAATCTGGACCTTAAAAAGTAATCCCAGGGCCTACACCTTCTTATGCTTATTTGAAAATGTGGACTAGATCATGAAAATCCTCTAAACAGTAGAAATTATATCAAAATATATTGAGTTGGCAAGTTTATCTTCAAGAAACCCACTTCATGGGAATGGTCAGACTTCAGGAGAAGAACATTTTTGGTCTGTTAAGATACTGGACAAACCATTGAAATACATGGAAGGTCAATGACCCTCATAGTCAGAACATATTGAAAAAATGGGATAGTAATTTCCATGAATTCCTTCTGCATGTTTGGGATAAGGAGAGCTTTCACTTTCTACATAAGAGATAATTTCAAGACACAGGAATTAAATAGTTGTCTCTGTGCATCATAATTCTGATGTAGATGACTGTGACTTAGGGTTGACTAGATTAGTCATATGCCTGACATATCTTAAAGCCAGTAGAAGAAATGAGTTTGCTAATTGCTCAACTCATCATAGTATATTCCTATCTCCCTAGCCCTGACAGTCTGTCTATAAATTACATAAATTGTCTGTTCCCATGCAATAATCTACCTGCTGCCTGACTAGTGATTTGGTCATTAACATACTTTCTCAGAGAATTCTCAGGCAAAGAGAAATATTGAAACCAGATTTTTGTTGAGAATAATAGAGCAATGTGCACACTAAGAGGTGACAACTCACCCTGATTTGCCTCAGTTTCACTTCATTGTAATACTGAAAGTTAAGTATTATGGCAATCCCCTCAACCTCACACAAAGTAGAATAATTGTTCACCCAAATAGTGTCATCTGTGTGACTACCTGAACCCTGGTAGAAAATTTTTATACAGAGTAATTGGTGACAAATATGAGGACTCACTGACCAACTGACGACTGAATTTAAACATCAGAGGTAATTTTATATCAAAGTAGAAATATCTACTCTCACTACAGCAGAGCATTGAGTGGAATAACATTGAGTTCATTTTTGGCTTAAAATAATACAGACACTGAGACCACTCAATCTGCCTATGTCCTACTACTCCCAAACTTCAAGATTTGTGTGGAAACCTTCCTAATATTAGAGTAAGATTCTTCTACAGAAACTAAGTATATATGTCAGGGTAATTGTATAGAAGATATAAGAACTGAGTTTCAGATCCTAATATTCTGATTTCTTAAGGAGATAAAGAAGAGGAAAATCATGTGGAAGTCTTTTTTATTTTTATTTTTTCAAATTTAAGCCTGTTTCTTGGAATCACAGTTTATGCAATTTTTACTCATTCAGCAATACTAATATGGCAAAAGAAAATACAATGACGATCACATTCAACTTTTGTTTCTTTTAAGTTCAGTGAGACTGCTTTTGCCTATTGATTCCTGGATTTATTTAAGCCAATTTCCATGACACTTTTCATTCCAGCTAATTAGTAACCTTTCTGCAGTACTATCCTTTATTGAACACCCTGCCCATCATTCCCAGATGGCTCTTGCTTTACAGTTTTATTACATCTAACAAGAAATCCCAAACCTAAAAGTACTTAACCTCTTTATCTTTTGCCTTCGTTCATGCTGTCATCTCCTCTTATCTCCTTCCTTCAGTACTTCAGTAACATTGATGAAAAATTGTATTAATTTCCTTCTATTTGAAGGATCTCAGCCTCTAGAACATTTCTCTTTATCATTAATGTGTCCAACTCTTCGTTATCTAGAATAAAAAAGAATTCTACCTGATCACGTTACCCTGTTTACCTATGATACTGCTTTCTGTTCATTTCATTACAAAGTGCACTGTTGAAACATTTGGTTATAGAAAAATGCAAAGTCTGAAAAGATGAGATGTATATTCTGGTTATTCTTTCTTTTAAATTAGAATTTTTGTACTTTTAGTTGTGTTAGTAAGTGAGATATAGATTCTTTATATCCAAATAAATCAATGAATGGTTATATTCTCCTTTCTTAGCTAGTAGGAGATATGTCTTTGTGACACATTGTGCAAGGAGGAAGATGAAGGGGAAAAAGCAGTTGCAATAGTAGAAAAGTAGAGCCTTAACTGAAGAAAGTGTTTTAGACAGCATGCCCATTTTTTTTTTGTAAAATATTGCTTATGTTGATTAAAAACAAACACTGTGATATCACATCTTTTATTCAAGAATATTTTCATGGCTTCTCAATCCCTTATATGCTATACACATACCCCCCCCCAAAAAAATTGTAGAATACATTTCGACCACACATTGGATATGCCCAAATGTAGCTCTTTATTCTAGACCATTGTCTAATCCTTTTTTATTGTTTTGCTCCTTTTAAATATTTAGCTCTGTGTGACTTAAGCAGTTAAACATTACTTAGATGTTCAAATGTATCTTAAAGCTGTATAATGTTTTTGCCAAGTTCTTTTACAAAAGCCAGCATTTGTTAAATTCCTGATCTCAGCTAAATTTCTAATGCCAATATGAAATTGAATAAGGCACAATTAATTTTATTTATCTTTTAGATTTTATTTCTTGACTTTTTAAAAAGTAGACAATATGGCATCACTTTAACTCGATAATAGTTTAATGTCAAAGCAAGAGGTGTAATTCTTCCATTCTACAAATGAAAAAAACTTAAATGTGTAGTAGGGAGAAGAAGAGCTGAAAAAAAAAAAAACATGTCATAACATTCTTTCATAATAAAATATCTAATCTGTATTTCATTAGATAAATAATAGTCGAAAATATAATGCTTATAACAAAGGAAACAGCAGGGCCCTCTCTGGTGGCTCAATAGGTTGGAGCACTGCACTGTGAAGCTAAGCCAAGCTAAGCCAAACCATGGCCACTTCAGTGCAAGTTCGATCCCCATCCAGGAGGTGATCCACATGGTGCAGGAGACCTCTTCTGTCTCATCCACTCCTCTCAGCAGTGTACTTTGTTATTCTGTTCCCCACCCTGTTTCTGGTGAATCCTCTCATTCCCCTGCATGTCTGACCTGTATTCCATTTCTGTATGCATAAATAAATAAAATCTTAAAAAAAAAAAAAAGAAACAGCATATAGTAAAGTTTTGGGAGTGATATCTGATATTTTTGTTTTAGCTCTGATTATTTTACTTGAAAATATCCTATGGACCCTCCCTGGTGGCGCAGTGGGTAAAGCACAGCACTAATGAGCTAAAAGCCAACTCAGCATGAGTTCGATCCCCACCCGGGAGGTGATCCACAGGCATGGCAGACCTCTCTTGACCTGCCCGCTGCTTCCCTCAGCAGTGTACTTTGTCGCTCTGCCTGTTCTGCTCCCCACTCTGTCTCTGGTGAATCCTCTCACTGCCCCTGCACCTTTGGCCTGTACCCCAGCTGTATATGCATAAATAAATAAATCTTACAAAAAAAAGAAAAAGAAAGAAAATATCTTTACACAGTTACTATACCAAATATTGCTGCCAGTTCACTTGAGAATACAGGAAGATCTGTTTAACATTAGGGGAGACAAGATCATGTACTTTTTATAATTAGGCATGTACCATGGGGCTTGATTTTTGTCCCAAGGAATAAAGACAGAAGTGGCTTGTTGAACTAAACATTTATGAGTGGTATTCAGTTTTCCATTTTTGCTTCTGTTTCAGATCTTGGCTATCAACATCATGGATAAGATACTATTAGCCTAAGTTTCCAGTTGAGAAAGACATGGAACAGACATTGATACAACTGGAAATATACCATGACTTAGATCTCATTTTAAGCTACTGATGTGTAAGGTTAATTTGTTACTGAACCAAAACCCTATCTATCATCACTGATGCATCACAGGATAATCACTACTGAGCCAGTATAGGATTAAATATCACACAGACCTTTACTGCACAAAAAATCACTCTGAGAACTGTCTATACATTTTGAGAGAGGAAGGAAGTACATTTTTGTTGTGAGAGGAGTAGTTACTTCAAGTTAGGTGAAAGAATGCTATTATTTGCATATTGAATTTTAGACATTTAAATAAAAAATAGAAGTATGTCTATGCATGCTGAATAAACAAAGGTGCAAGTGAGCTAAATAATCTATCCTAAACATTGCATCACTACTTCCCCAACATGCAATATTTTCTGGAAACCTAGAACTACATTTTCCAGGGTTTCCTTTATATTTATGTGTCCAGATGAAAGCTTGAAAATGAACCACATTTTGGTAAAACTTGAAGATTTGATGATGAGCATGTGTGATAACAAATTCTAAGAGGCATTAATCTAATCCCCTGAAACATGTACAGAGTTATAAAAAAAGGTTACCTCAACAAAAATAATTTTAAAATAATAAAATTTAGAGAGAGCAAGAGAAGGGAAAACAATAATTTTCTAGTAACAGAGCAGATACCTAGGAAGCATCAATTTTTCAAAATTGCCAGCTGAGCTTGATGACAGTGGAACTATATGAGACTTACTTATTGAGTTTACTCATTGAGTCTCTACTAATCAACCACTTGTAGCTGTGAGTTTCTCTACATTTATATACCAGCCTTTAAAGTTTTTGAACAAACCTGAAATTTATAATTAATTTATATTAAATTATTTCCTTTTTAAAAAAATATTTATTTATTTATGTATACAGAACTGGAATATAAGCCAGAAGTGTAGGGGTGGTGAGAGAATTCATCAGAGTCAGAGTGGGGAGCAAAACAGGAAGATAGATTGAAATACACTGCTGAAAGGAGCAGCGGGCAAGACAGGAAAGGTCTGCTGTGTCATGTGGATCACCTCCCGGGTGGTGACTAATCTCACACAGAAGTGGCTGTGGCTAGCTTCAACCCTTTACACTGTCAGGGAGGGCCCTGTATTAAATTATATCTACTTGTAATATCTATAATGGTCTTTGTTTTCCTGATTTAATTCTAATTATATATAGGGCAGTGAATTTTATGCCTTTATCTGTCTTTTTAAAATGTTAGGAGCTATTTTCAAAATACAGATAAGTGAAAATGTTCCTAATCCCCTTCATATATATTTAACAAACATTAGCATTCATAATTATATATATATATATAAGTTCTATAAAATCATACTGTATAGAAATAGCTACTTTGAGCAATGTGGGAGATTTTTTTTATCACTCTAGAAATTCCTGTTAAAAAATGTCTTAATATACTGTGTAAAGTTACATAGATTATATATGTAAGTATGTGAAATAGTTTATACAGTATATTACATAGATTATATATGTAAGTATGTGAAATAGTTTTATTTGTATCACATATTACACGCAAATTTGAATTTCAACAACAGAAAGAAATTACTTGAATTCCTAAATTGATTCTAGAGAGGTTAAGTTAATTTGCCAAATCTAGTCGCTTCCCATATGGAATAAGCCTTGATCTAATAAGTTTTAAAAAATCATCGTCCAACTTCCTCATTACTCTGGGGCTTAAAAAGATGGCATCATCAGTGGATAAAATGTGTGCATGTACTCTAAGTTTGTGTGTTAGAAAACAAACAAACAAAAATACCATAATCATTTCTGAATTTAGATAAATAAATAATATTTGGGAACTGAATTCCCAATACCTCAAGTCATCTTTAGAAGAATACTCTTTTTAGTTTTCTGTCACTGCAAAAATAATTTACCAGCAACCTTAGTGACTTAAAAGCGCTCAGATTTATTATCTGAGATTTCTCAAGTAAAAAAGTCCTACAGAGGTCTCTCTGACCTAAAATCATATAGTCAACAATGCTGTTATTTTCCAGAGATGTTTGTGGAGAACCTGTTTCTAGTAAGTGTATTGACAAAATCCAGTTCCTGTGGGTCTGGATTTGAATCTAGACCTGGGTCTGTGTTGTCTTAGTTGACTTTGAGATGAAGGTTGTTCCCTGCTTTTACAGGCAGTCACAAACCTAGGTTTTTAGGCCTTTTTTTTCTATCTTAAAGTTAGCAAAGGCAGAGGGAGTTCTCATTTTTATCTTTCTGATCCACTGTGCTTATTACAGGGTAGGGACTTCCTGTTGTATTTTGTGTTTTATTCTTTTAAGGTCTCATTTAGTTAGATTGGACTCCTTCTGAAAATCTAGGTCAATCTCTAGTTTCTAGGTCCTTACACTTAATCACATCTAGGATGTTCTTTTTGCCATGTGAGGTAAAATATTCTCTTTAGGAATTAGGGATTAAGGAATGAGGATATGCACATCTTTGAAGGGCCAGGCTAATCATGGTACCACTGTAGACTAAACAATCTTAAAAAAAATAAAATCCTGTAGTAGAATGGAAGAAACCTTATGCCACAAGAAGATATATGCTTTTAAAATGAATTTTTCAGTAGAAAAAAATAGTAAAATGTTTCTAAATGTAGCTAATGATAATGATAAAATAAAAATGATAAAGTCTAATTTAGTAACTAAATATAAAACTATATTATGGGAAAAATAAATAAGA
This sequence comes from Condylura cristata, assembly GCF_000260355.1. NCBI lineage: Eukaryota > Metazoa > Chordata > Mammalia > Eulipotyphla > Talpidae > Condylura > Condylura cristata. Next base: position 19,018,499 of record NW_004567132.1, on the reverse strand, counting down.
TAGACAGACATGAAGAATGATCAAAGAATCAAAGCACTTTGTAATATCTGTATTGGCAGAAACAGGTGATCATTTGCAATATTTAAGTATACTTAATTCATTTTTAAATTAAATTTTTATGTTAAATGTTTTGTTTTATTTCTTGTAAGTTTATTAAGTGTACAATTTTCCTTTTAATAACAAGGAAAAATGAGAAAGGAGCACTTTGTCAAGAGTTAAGAGTGGAGAAAGAAAAGTAGAAAAGTAGAAAGCACAAAGTGAGACAAATGATGATGAATATATCTAAGATAATAATGTTGTATTAATGTAGTAAATGTCTGGAAAGCAAAATTATAGGACTGTATGAAAAACATAGTCCAACTATATTTGATTTACAATATATACCTACAATATAAGGAATCAGAAAGTTGCAGAAGTGAAGCTATACCAGTCAAATAGAGACAAAGAAAATTTCTGTCATTACTTAGCACAGTAACAAAAAGGATTTAAAACATAAGTAGAGCTGGAAATGTTCAAAAGATGATAAAATGTTGGACCAAAAAGATAAAAATAATTTCAAACTACTATGTGCCTAATAACAGTTTTAAAATGTGTAACATTAGATTCCATACATCTATGAGGAGAAAGTGAAAAATCCACTGTTCCAGTGGGAGATTAAAACATCAATCTCTTAATAACGGGCAGGGGCAGTACATAAAACTTCAATTAGTAAGGGAGGAAGTTAGCATCAGGGGTTTATCTCTAGTCAGATGAAGAACGCTACTGCATTTTCTGAGCACAAATATATCAAGTTAAATATCAGTATCAAAAAGATGACTACCCATACACTTGGGAAAATGTATCTTTTAAAAATACATCAAATGGAAATGCAATAGAAACATTAATTTTAAAATTTTGGACAAGACTAAACCATTAATAACATCTTTGTGTGTGTGTGTGACATCAAATTTAGATGTCCCTTTTAAGTTTTAAAATTTTATCTTTTTGTACTCATGATGATATCTGTACCTATGAGTTTATACTATTCTGACCCTTTACACAATTCTTCTGGTATCTTATTGTCAGGCCCTGCCCCTCATCGTTAGCTTTTTCGTTTTCTTCTTTTTTCCACCAATATGTGCATAGACCATACTATAGTTTTGTTATGCAGCAGTAAATAATTCACTATTTAGATCATCTTTTGAATATATCTTTTGGTTCATGAAGTACCATTTTAGTGTTTAATTTTTTACTGAACCTAGTAAAACATAACAAAAGTTATTGTGAAATATTTGAGAAATGCAAACTATATAAAGAACAATGTGCTCATGAATGACCTGGAGAAGAAAACAAAAGTATGAGGAACTCGCTAGTCCCAGTGTCTCTTTCCAGTCCCTTCCTCAGGATTTCATGCTTAAATGCATTTTTTGACACTGATACTACTACCATGTATTTCTAAATAACATATGACATTTTAGGATGTTTTAATCTTATATTATTGGTGCCATTGTAGTCTCTGTATAATTTCTTCAACTTTAACTTGTGTCTATTAATATATAAAACTTGGATTGATTGACATTTACTTCTATTCAAATTTCCATTGCTTGAATAAATTATAATTCATTTAACTGTTCTCCTGTGGGTGGGTATTAATTTCAAACACTTCATTTTATTTTATTTCTGGAAATTCTTTTTCAAATCTATCTGTTGCTTTTTTTGGTTGTGTCATCTCTCAGTCATCATCTATATTCCTTAAATGACTGAAATGTCCTTATCCTTTTTTTTTCACTGTGCCCTACTCATGTTTATGTTTCCTATTTTTTAAGCCAGCTCCCTCATAGATCTCAGTTTTACACACACACCCATACCCCACTCCACTGGGAAGTGCCCGCCCAGTGCACTAGAATGGAAGCCTGGAGACTGTTCCTTTAAAATTAAGCTTCCAATGGTTAATGAAAAAAATATTTTTTCTGGCCTTCACTTCAAAGATGTATCCATTAGTCAAAATTGTATGTTTTACACAAGAGCCTCAACTCCAGCTCTCCCATATGGCAATCGGAGACACCTTCCCTGTGGAAAAGATCAACCCCAGCTCTGTGGTCTGCCTGCAGACACAGCTAAGGTCCAGGCACCACCTGAGCTCTCTGTGCTCGCTCCTCACTTCTAGCACATTTCACTTCTCTTTCCTATCACATGTCTATTGAGATATATTTAATATTGTTTTAAAATTTTAGGTGTTCATAACCAAATTTGGAATTACCTTCATCATTGTGTCTAAAAAATTTGAAAAATTTAGTAACTTATTTGTTTCTATCCTGGTGATTTTTCAAACTATAAAAATACAACCAGATTAGAAAATATATGTTTTATCTTTTAGCTATCACAGTATAATTAAGTATAATTTAAAATCTATTTTTCTTGAAAATCAAATGAATATTAGTATTTTACTCCATATTTCACTTACATGCAACTTAGTGAAGAGGAAAGTTCTTTCTTCTATAAAATTTAACAGTAATGTGTGAATATTATAGAAAAGTTAGAATAAATGGAAAAAAAAGAAAAGCTAAAATAATTTTTATGCAAATGTATTAAATTTCTTCCCATTTACTTACATAGGATTTTACTTTAAAACTATTCTGCTAACACATTTTTTTAAATTAAAGTAGCAGTACATTATAATATTATGAAAGCTTCAAGCATACATCATTGAAAATCAGCATGTTTATTTACTATAGTAATTCTTCATCCAAAGTCTAATTCTGTGCTTAAGTGTACAGTTGTCTCCTTTTGACCTGATTTACCCACCTTTCTTACCCCTTCCTTTCTGGTGATCACTAATTGGTCTTATAATCTAAAACTTTTGTTTTTATATAATTCATCGATCTCTTTTGTTATGGCTATGTACCAGATATATTTTTTTCACTCATGTGGAGTAACATGATATTTAAAAAAATATTTATTTATTTATGAATACAAGAACTGGGTTTCAGGCCAGAAGTGAAGGGAAGTAAGAGGACTCTCCAGAGACAGAGTGAGGAGCAGAACAGGTGGATCAACTGAAATACACTGCTGACGGGAGAAGTGGTTGAGACAGGCCTTCTGGGACATGTGGTTCAGCTCCCTGACTGGGGACTCATGCTAGAGTGGCTTCTGATAGCCTCAGTGCTGAGACTTAACCCCTTGTACCACTAGGGAGGCCCCAGTAACTTGACATTTTTAAAGTCAGAAAGTATTTAAGAATTACCTCCCATATCGTTTAACTTCCCATATGTTTAACAACATCTTTGCTAATGGTTGCCTAGGATGCCATCACATAGATTTATGCTAATATTGAAAATAATACTATAAAACCCATTACAAATTGTTTCTCATTTCTCACAGCAACCCTCTCATGAAGATACAATTATTCTCATTTTAAATGCACCAAAACCAAATTTTATAGGATTGAAGGAAATTTCATGAAAAAATAATTTCTACAAATTTCTTGAGTCCTGGAATAAAACTAACTTGCTGGCTCCAAAATCCACATCCCTAACTATTACTCTGTATTAAGAATCCCATCAGAACTCTTGTAACTAATCTTCTATTCTTTAGTACTTAGGTTCTCATCTTGCATTTCATTCTTCTGTTATGTACTCAATATACTTAAGTATAAATCTAAACTGCCTTTGTTAATGTACCTATTATCTCAATATTGGATTAAAATGTTTTAAAATTATTTTAATATGTTTTTGGCACTGTCCATAAGGATTTCACTAAAATATACACACTTGCTTTAGAGACCTCTCTGGTGGTGCAGGGATCAAAGCCTCAGGGCTGTCAAGCTATCACCAGCAATTGTGGCATGAGTTCCTTCCAGCGGGGTAACTTATATGGCGCAGCAGACCTTTCCTGTCTCACCTGCCCATTGCTCCTCTCAGCAGTGTGTTTCAGTGGATCTTCCTGAACTGCTCTCTATTCTGTCTTTGGTGAATCCTCTCATCTCCCCCCCTGTATCGCTGGCCTACACCCCAGTTATCCTATCTATAAATATTTTTTTAAAAAAAATCTTTAAAAATAAAATATACATGCATCTTCAGTAGCTTGAAAAATTTCCTGTTTTCCTATGTTTATGCTAATACTATAATCAACCCATTTGTCTGTCTATGTATTTATCTGTCTGTTTTATCTATGTCAATCACATAATTATAATTATAATCCAGAATTTATAAAATGCATGTTTATTTATAATTATTTATTAGTGTGGTTGCCCATTTCTTCAATTGTTTATTTTCAACTTGTAAACTTCTTTTTATTGATGGGTCAAGTGTACAAAAGGTTTTTTAGAGAAAGAAGGAACACAAATAGTTTACCTTTTGCTTGGCCTGTAAAGTCAAAATCTGTAGTTGTTTGACAATGAAATTTAAAAGAAAAGCTAAAAAGCATTTCCAGTTTCACAATTTTCATAGAAGTACCAGGATGGGACCCAGCTTACCACAAATGCAATTCAGAACACTTTTTAACTATCCTACAACTCCTCTACATTTGGTATTGATTGATATTGATCAGATTTTCAGGAACTGTAAAATTTGTAATTGTGAACAATATAATTTATCCTAACCTCCTGTGAAGCAATCCTGAAAGTTCTAAGATGTAGCTAAAACATAGTGCTTCACATCATATTTGATGTAATGAAATTAATCAGATGTCAACCATGGACTACTATAAGCTTTTAATAATTAAATGCTTCCTTTATCACTAGGGGGAAAAAAGTTGCTCTTTAAATCAAGAGGATAATTATTTTGCCCATCAAGACTTTACTGTGCTTGATTGAGATTTTAGGATGCATATCTATGAATTGACAGTTTGCATTTTCTGTTTTCCCTGAGGTGAAATCTAAGAATTCTTAATTTTTATTATTAATAAGAAAAGAGTCTATTAACTCTAAAAGTGCCCTATTTGCTCTAAGAAATATTGTATCTGAGAAAGTGATACTAAATAATCTCATAAAAAGTGAAAATTCATATTTCAGATAAGTTTTGTATCTCTTTAAGACAGGAAATAAATGAATTCTGCATTATATTTATGTAAAATGATATTTTTGTCTAAACTTTTAAAGAGAGATACACTTTACTTTTCATTAAATTTATGTTAGTATTTCTTAGATATTTAAACTTGAACAGTATGCAAAATAATTAAAAAAAAACTTACTTCATTGAAGAGCACATATTTACAAAAACAAAGGAACCATTCTTTCAAGTAGGTAACAAACTGTCTCATATCAAGTGGCAAGGAGGATTCTTCTCAAATATTCAGACATAGTTTACAGCACATAGATGACTATTAACCCAGCAATAATCAGAGACAATGTTGTGCCTCTCTCTCCAGAGAACCTGTGTCCTCTGTGAAAATTAACTGTAATGAGTCACCTCTGAAAATTGGAAGATTGGTGGTCTTATAATAAATATCAAAAAAGAAGGGTGTAGTTTGAATAGGGGAAAACCAATGAATAATTGGTATCTGTTAAATGATTATGAAGTTGTTATGTGTACTTCTTATGTATAAGTTCATGTAGGTCATACAGAAAATCTTTGAAGTATAATTGCTATCTCTATTTTATCAATGAAGGCAGAAAAAGTGAAATGATTGGGCCATGTTTCCAGTGAAGTGGGTGAAACCTAATCATACAACCATTATAAATTCCATCTAATTCCCAGAAAGAGTTAAGTGAACTAGGTGGCATAGAGGAACCATAGCATAAATTATGGAACTTTAGCAGAAAAAACCATATTACTTCTCATTTCATTTTTTTTTTGCATTTGCCAAATGTCAGTTATTAAATTTTCTCTCTATGCTGTCTAATGTTTATCCTCTTAAGTTTCCCTATTAGCTATAATTCTATAAGAATTATTACTACAATTAATGTCTTCATGCTTTAATAAAAGTAAGATGTATGTATACTGGCAAACTAGAAATGAGAAAGTAATTAGTGTGAAAGAGCCTTTATAAAAATAATTCCAACTGGGTTATAAGCATTAAAGAAAATAAGACCTTTCTGTTTCTATCTTTACATATAATAACTAAGTGGAATCCAAACTACTTTTCCTAATATTATTTTTTAAAAAGCATATAAATATATCACCTTGTTGACTAAATGGAAGGTAAATTTTAAGATAGTTATGGAGAAATACTCTATGAAAGAAGAATAAGAGCAAGGGGAAGGGATATATTATTTTGAGTAATATGATAAACACATACTACACAACATTAAAATAATAGTGATATCTAGGTATCTCTGTAACTGAGCTATCAGTTCTCTTTTTTGAATTATTTTATTTTATATTTTGTTATATATATGCACACACATATATAAATCAAAAGTATACATACACACACACATATATACACACACACACTTTACATCATTTTTCATTTTGTACATTTTTCATCTCATCTGTCATCCCCATGGACTTCCCACCAACAATTCACGCATGTGCCATCACTATAATCCCATGTACTCTTCCTGCCCTGGTTTCAACCTGTTCCCCTCTCCTACCCTGTAGAATGTCTCTGTCTTACAGTTATTCATTTATTTTTGTTTTTACTTTATTGTATTTTTTTTTCTGATCTCTTACATTCTTGCTATGAGGGAAAGCATCCAGTATTTTTCTTTTTCTTTTTCTTTTTTTTTCTGGCTGATAACACTAAACATGATCCCACCCAGTTCCATCCATACCCTACTCACGAATTGGAAGAATTAACATCATTAAAATGGCCATCCTACCAAAACAATTTACAGATTTAACGCTATTCCAATAAAAATATCAATGACATTCTTCAAAGAAATAGAAAAAATACTAATGAGATTCATATGGAACCACAAAAACCCTGAATAGCTAAACCTCTCCTGACTAAACAAAAGAGAATGGAAGTATCACACTCCCAGATTTCAAACTGTACTGCAAAGCCATAACAATGTTTTCTTTTAACAGACAACTAATGTTTTTTTAACATCTCCTTTAGTTATGTAGGAAAAACATTTTATATCAATATGATAATACATGTGTGTATATACATTTATATCTATACATATTCTGTAAATTATAGGGTGTGTGTTTGTGGTTATAAGCAAATCACATTGCCACTTGGAAACCATCTAGTTAAATAAAAAAGTCAACTTTAAATGAGTGGGAACTTCTTGCTCATTCTTATAAATATAATCAGTCCATCTATTTGTTTGACTATTTGTGATTAAGCTCTTACTATGTGACAGGCTTATTAAATTACAAATGCAATACTTTATTGAGAGAAGTTTGAAATCTTTGTTTTTTTAGAGACAAATTCTTATTTTTAAAGAAGGAAAGAAAAGGACAAATTATAAAAGTAGAGTGGTATGCATAATTTTTGGTGACATTATGATAGGGTGGGCCTTTTGTGTTCTATTTTGAACAACAGATATAAATGACAAGAGAGTTCTGTATTACCTTTCCTACTAAAATATTAGGGGAATTTTCTCTCAAATTTCATAACAACTTATCTAACAACTGAGCTCAAATTTTGTGTTAGAGTAGTTCACTTCTAACTACTAAATAGACAACATCTAAGAAGCAGCTGTAGAATGTATTAATGTGCAAACTGATCAGGCTATAAGTTTTAGCTTTGCTTTGAAGAAAGAAATACCTCCAAATGACAATATGGATTGTCTTCATCAATTCAAAATTCTGTTAGTGAGGCTCTCTGGACTCCTGGGCATACCAAGAGAGAACTCTCCATCAAGACAAAGGGGAGAGTGAGGCAGAACATGACTGGGAAGTTGAAAATCTTTGGAGTGTAAGACTATAGCAGATACTCAGTGTTCACAGTGACGCTTGTGGCCCCTAGTGGGTGCATATCACCACAAAGTCACATTCAGAGCTTCTCACAGGGTTTACTCAGAGAATTTCCCCTGACTACTTCAAAATCTCTTAGCAGAGCCTGAAATGTCAGATACAAGATCTCCTTAATGAAAAATCAAACAGATTTTTATGCCCCTTGAAAAAGTGGTTTCCACATTTTTCACAGATCAGATACATTTAAAAGGTATTTATTCAGCATCCAAGATAGGACACTCACGGTGATGAACTCCTCCTCTCCATGAACAGACCCTGTGAACCTCTGGCTCTATGTTAATAGGCCAGGGAATCAGTCCACAGCCATGCAGTGGGGGACAATCATGTGAGCCACATGGAAGATTTTTTAAAAATCTTTAAAAATTAAAAAAAAAAAATTGAATGTTCAAGCCCTCCCTGGTGGTGCAGCGGAGTAAAGCACAACACTAAAAAGCTAAAGCCACTTCAGCATGAGTTCAATCCCAGCCCCAGAGGTGACTACATGGAGTGGCAGACCTCTCCTAACCAACCCACTGCTCCCCTCAGCAGTGTACTTCGTCAGTCTGCTCCCCACTTTGTCTTTGGTGAATCCTCTCACTGTTCCTGCACCTCTGGCCTGTACCCCAGTTCTGTATGCATAAATAAATCTTTAAAAAAAATGAATGTTCAAAATATACTATACTTACCCAAGTAAATGTAAAATATTGTATTCTATCATGTAAACAATAGAGATTATTAAGAAAGTTTACTTTTTTATATTAATTTTTTGAGTACATTTTCACTTAGAGCATATCCCAATTCAGTCTGACCATATATTTGAGCAGTAAGCACCATATGTGTCTAGGGCTGCAGTACTTACTAACACAAATCTAGGTTCTAGTCTCAATAAAATGTGTTATGAATATGTGCAAAGTTTGGGGTAAAATTTCAAGTGGGCCTTGGGGGCTTTAAGATACCTGTTTAGATTGTTCAGTGATCTTTTTTAAAAGAAATTTAGTATTTTATTTCTTGTCTCTTTTTTTTTTTCTATCTTATGAGAGGGCCCTTTTAAAATATATTTTTCTCTGGAATGGAAGCAATATCTTTAAGGATCCATAGAGAAAAATTCTTATGAAATATAGAATACCATTTTTCTCATGTAAAAGCTAAAGGCAGACATTGTCAGGCACCCTACATAAGAATGCTTGCTAGCTTTACTCCTACCTTTCATTTTTCACTGAATTATGAATATAAAATTCTTGATTGGGGTTACCAACAGCTTGTGAATTGCTATACAGTCTACCCAAACAGTTTCCTGAACCATTGATTGCAGGTGCTTTTGATTCACTGGTTTTTAATTCCAAATTAATCTTTCTCTCATTTTCTGTCATGTCTCTGTGTTTCTATGTCGGCCTGATTCCTGTTATAACGGGTATATCCAGCTGAGATTTCACTTCATTTCCATTATTCAAATACAACAGTATTATCATTTACAAAGTAAATTGAGTGATGTGGGACATGGGAATGCTTGGGTAGTGCCAGCTAATTGTACATCTAGTTCTTAGAGAAAAGAAAAAAAATGGTGAAGTATGGAGAGGTTAAATTTCTTGCACTCTTAACATGTCAGTTTAAATAAAAGCCCCCACTCAGCTTAATTTTCACACTACTACTCATATTTATCTCCCTATTCATTTTTAACTATCATTTCAAGGTATGCCAAGTAATTATCATTTTGCAAGACATCCAAGCCATTCTCAGAATCCATTTGTCAGGATGAAATCAATAGCAACCTAAGGAATAGCAAATTACATGTGATCATGCAGTACACATTAGAGAAGAAGGTGAGCATTGTCAAAAATGTGGGGGCCTCTCTGGTGGCACAGTGGGTTAAAACACAGCACTAAGAAGTTAAAGTCACTTGAGCATGAGTTTGATCCCCACCCTGGAGGTGACCACATGGCGTGGCAGACCTCTCCTGACCCACCTGCTGCTCCCCTCAGCAGTGTATTTCGTCACTCGGCCTGCTCTGCTCCCCACTCTGTCTCTGGTGGATCCTCTCACCGCACCTGCACCTCTGGCCTAAACTCCAGTTCTGTATGCATAAATAAATAAATCTTAAAAAAAAAAAAAAGTGGTAGTATGCAAGAGATGGAGCCCTAAAACTGGAGGGCCAAACATGTCAGTTGTTTTGTAAAAATGACTAATAAAAATCACTTCTGTTGAATGAAAAGGACCCAGATTATATGTTAGAGGGAAATCTTCCATTTCAAAAAGAATTGCAAGTTTTGTTCCATTATTAGTAATAAATTTAACCAATTTCACAGCAATAAAAGCAGCATGAAATAAGCTCTATTTAAACACATATTTAGAAGTTGACAGTGTTTCACAAAATAATAAAGGTCCAAGAATCTATTCTGGCCAGCAGTAGATTAGTCTTTCTATTTTACTGACATATTGTCACAATATGTACTTATCATCCCAATTCATATCAATGATTATTAAAACAATTTAGATATTTTTTAGTTAAGTCTAGGGATGATTATTAAAACAATTTAGATATTTTTTAGTTAAGTCTAGGGAGCATTTTAATTGACGCTATCATGCTTGCACATAACATTTCTTCCAAGTAACATTTGCAAATATAACAACAAAATTACATGACCACAGCAACTTTATGGTAGGTGGGAAAGTTTGATACCAGGGGAGAACATCTTGTGTGAATGAGAATCCAAATCCAAATTAAGAGTTTTGATAGCAGGACAGAAAGGCGATGGCAAAATGGACATGACAGAGCTTTCTAATCACATGAAAACCAACTCCTCAGAGCCCACAGAGAAACACTGTGCCATTAATTTTGCTCTGCTCTCTTGCACACTAACAGTTCCTGTCCTAATTAAATGTGCTCCTAGAACATATGTTTTATTGTCTGAGCTATGCCATTAGGTTTGATATACTTGTGACTCTTCTCATTTGGGGTTGTTGGAAAATCCCTCTTGGGTGCTTTTATCTGTACCAGAGTCTTCCCTAAGCAGAGGATACTTGTGTGTCATATTATATTGACAATAAATAAACAGTTCTTATATATAAGAATCAACAGTGTTGAAACCACTCCTTGGAACTTTTTTATGCTTATAGATTTAATACAAAATAAATATAAGTCTATTTTTTATTTTTGCAGGTTTTTTTTTTGTTCTTTGGGAAAGTTACAGATTTTGTAAAATTGAAAATTTTATTATTATGAAATGAGATATTGTCAATTGAATGACTATTGATTTATTTCTCAAATTTGAACTGGCTCATCAGATAACTTGGTTCTCTTAATTCCTTTCTCTGTATTGTAAAAAGTAATTGCTGAAGTAATTTTTGATAAGAAAATTTGAGAATGAGGAAAAGAGGAAATGTTTGTTGAATAAGTTATTTAACTGTGTAATGGAAACTCTGTAAGCTTGATTTACCTGCTTGGAGATTTTTATTGCTTTCAGTGTTCTAAACTAGAAAATGTACATTAATGTTCAATAACAAAATATCAGTGAAATACATATTTTCTGGCATCTCTGGGTTCTATCTAATAGTTTCTGTCTTTTAAAGGAACAAACGAGATGGGACAATAATGTAAAAGGAAGGTTTTAATCATAGTTACCTCTAACCTGAAACGTCAGATGCTTCCTTCCATACCTTGCTAATTTTCAAAGATATTCACTTGAAATAGTGCTCTCCATTTCATGGGTTTCCTTAAATCAATGTTTCAGTATAAAATGATTTTCTAGTCCTGAAGGTTAAAATAGGATGAACCTAAACTCTGTGTTTTCTTCCCCATATAACAAAAAGTAAGCGTTATAATTGATCTTAAAACAAGTTATAAGCTTGAGATGAAATGAAAAATTTTGGAAATATGGCCCTCCCTGGTGGCACAATGGGTTAAAGTGGAGCACTGTGAGGCTTTCCACAGCCACTGCAGTGTGAGTTTGTTTCCCAGCCAGGGAGGTGGGGCCAGCCACATGGCACAGCAGACCTCTCCTTTCTCATCACTGCTTCCTCAGCAGTGTATTTCACTCAGTTTGCCTGTTCTGCTCCCCACTCTGCCCCTGGTGAGTCCTCCCATGACTCTGGCCTGTACCCCTGTTCCTTTATGCATAAATAAATAAATCTTAAAAAAAAAAAAAAGAGAGAACAATGTTGATAATGCAACGTACTAAAAAAGAGAAAAGTTTTTGTAAATATCTTCATTAATATTAGTCATGAAACCCTTCACTATTGTAATCCTGTTCTTAGTTTAGATTCTTAATTGCTGTGCGACAATATGAAGAATAGGATTGTATATCTGTGGAGACAAAAGTGTTCAGCACCGTGACTGTTGTCATCATAAAATAGTATTATTTTTGTTTCCAGTTAACACAGTTTTCTTGTCATGCATGTGTAAGTGTACTAAAATGCTGCCCAGACCCCCAGTCAAGGAAGGACCTCTAACCCAATTGTTGGTAGAGTAGTTAGCGGGTGGTATTCAGGTGGAGACCACCATAAGAATTGCCGTAATTACAGAAAGTCACTCTTTCCAGAACACAGTGCTTTCCAGGAAGATCCTCATTAATTAACTGAATGATGTAGGGTTATAAAGGCCTGGTCATCTTGGCTTGCTATGGGACACTCTGAAGTTGCATCCTTGCTCTAAGGTTTCCTGCTAGGTTGGTTGACTCTAAAAGCTGAACTTTCATTATAGCTCAAATTCTTTCTCTGCTTCATTTACCTTCCTTCCCTAGGTGTTTTCTCCAAGCACATTTCCTAATACTATTTTAAATATTAAACTCTGTCATTGAATCTGAATCAGAAGAACCTATCATGGGCCTGAAAGTTAGGTGGAATGTCCTCAGGTTATTTAGTTGTGATTTTCAGAATACACACACAGGATCCTCTCTAGCAGGAGATGTTTATCCTTAAATCTCCCTTTCAACTCTACCCCATGCCTCTAAGCGTGCAGTTGGCACTAAAAATCTTCTAGTGGTTTTGTTCCTTTATTTTCTCTATAGGCTCTTAGTTTGCAGATTTTGAACAATGAACTGATTGGCCCTTTCCTAAATCCAGTCTCTTTTTATATCTTAGAGAAATTCTGAAAAGCTTCTGTCTTGTGGATGATACAATTGTCCTTGATTCTCTCAATTTCATTGTTTTCTTTCTGTGCCTTTGTATGGCATTGACTATTTTCACTGATGATTTAGAGGGATGAGAAAATCTGTAAACATGAGTTCAGATCATTGCTGAAGCAGCTATCTCAGATACATTTTTTTTCTGTTTTTATTGAGATAGCATTGCTTTGCAGCATTGTGTATGATTGAGAGGTGCAGGATCATACCCTTCAAGTGTCTGTTATCAGACCACAGCCACTACCATGGTACTGAATGGCCACACAGTCCATTGTTCCCACTTTTTACTTTGCTCTCACCCTTCTCCCTTCCGCTCTAGTAGTGTCAGTTTTGCAGTGTGATTTCTTAGGTTTGTTATTAGACTGGCTTTAGGGTGTCCATTGTTTTGTTTCTCTGTATCCCACAGTAAACTGATACCGTCCATTATTTGTCTTTCTCCTTCTAGTTTATTTAGCTTAACATAATCCCATTCTGTCCGTGTTGCAAGTGGCAAGTTTATCTTTTTTCTTATATTATAACTGAGTAATAATGTATTGTGTATATCTACCAAACATTTCACATGTCATTTCAATTGTTTATAATATTTTTTGGTTTTTGGAGATAAATTCACAAAGATATCACTGAAGCCGATGTCATGAAATATTTTCTTATGTTTTCTTCTATGTACTTTATGGTTTCAGGTCTTATTTCCAAGTATTTTATCTATTTTGTATTATTTTCTGTGTATGGTATGAAATATGATCTTCTTAATTCTTTTGCATATGGCTGTCCAATTTTCTCTGCACTGTATATTGAAGATACTTTCCATTCTCCAGTGTATACTCTCAGCTCCTTTGTCATAGATTAAATGCCCTGACATATTCTTAGAATGATAGTTAATATCTCTTTTATCATTAGAGAAAAAAAAGTAAAATAGAACACTGAAATTAAAACAAAAATGAACAAATGCCACTTTTTTCCTACATGTACAAATTAATTTGAAGGTCAAAGTAAGATATAATTATTATCTTAAAATACCTTGATTGTGAAATTTAGCATCACACTATTAAAATATCTTGATTAGATCTGTGCAATCTATAGCTTCAAGTAAGAGGGAAAACTGCCAAAATTCTTAAAATTGATGTTGCTTTCTTCATTTGTTCAACTGTAATTAAGAGCATGGGTTTAAAAGTCATCCATCCTTGATTTTTTTAAACAAAGGTATTCATTTATGCATACAAGAACTGGTGTTACAGTCCATAGGTGTATGGAGTGAGAGGATTCACCAGAGTCAGAGTTGGGGAGCAGAATAGGCATCTGTACTGAAATACACTGATGGAGGGGAGCAGCGGTGGGTCAGGAGAGGTCTGCTCCGCCATGAGGGTCACCTCCCTGGCCTGGAATGGAACTCATGTTGCAGTGACTACTAATAGCTCAGAGTGCTGTGCTTTAACCTGTTGCACCACCAGGGAGGGCCCTCCATCCTGGATTTTAATCCTGGATTTTCATATCCTTGCCTTATTATTGCTGTTAGTGCTAATTTTTGTTGGTGTGTAGGAACATGATGAAAATGTCATTACATGACATGACATAGTTTACTGATCTGAAAATTAGATTCATACTATGGCTTTGTTACAAGAGGATTGGGACCTTGGGGATGAAGGAATTTTAACTATCTGTCCGTTTGCTCATCTTTAAATACAAAGCAAGTAAAAAAGTGGTATATTACAGTTTCACATATTGTATTTTATGAGATTTAGACTAGAAGCTATATTAAAGTGGTTTTTAAAGTATTTTAGTGCTTTTAACATCTAAAGTAACATCATTATTCTCTTTTTCAGTGTATCTTTTCAATCTGTATTTTTAAATATGTTTTCATTTGGTGTAATGAGCTGTTTTGTTATTATACTAAAACTAGTTTACTTGACTATGTATTTAGTGACAGATATCTAGAAACATAACTAACCTGTAAATTTAAAAAAAGAGCAATAATTAATTCATGTGAGACATCAAATTTAAAATTGATATCACTTTATATATGTATCAGTGGAGGTATCATGTTTTTTTTTTTTATTTAATTAATGAAGCTTTGAGGGAAAGAGTGAGTATATGTGCTTGTGTGTAGAGATGGTAACAAGCAGAAAAGTGGAGAATGACTCATTAGGTTTTCGATCTAGTCTAGTCCTTGAACTAAACATCCCAGGAAACCATGGAAACAAGAACAAGAACTCAGTCACAGACTACAACAGAGAGGATTTTCAGCTAGCTAAAAAATCTCAAGAATTGTGGTGAACAAAATGTAAAACAATTTTATGTGGTAAATTTCTTTGTACATTTTCATCAGTCTTACTTCAAAGTTAGTAGATTATAGAAAAAGACTTCCAGATACCCTTTCTGGAACTATCAGACCTATGGTTAAATTATAGTCTTCACTCTTCAGTGTGATCTATACTTGTTATTTGTTCTATGTCTGTAATTTAGTTTGTTTGGAACTGCAGATTTTTTTAGTCTATTTTAGCACTGACTAGCTAAGATTTAAATGTAAATTCTGGACGTGAATGTTATATGTAAAGAACAGAATTATGATTAAGATAAGAGGATTTGGAGTTGAAATCCTGGTCAGGAATCTTCTCCCATTACTTACTAGCAATACAATTTCTCTGGGTTTTCATTTTCTCAAATGGTGATTAGTGATAATATTATTAGGGCTGTTGTACTATAATACAAACCATAAGGTGTTATATAACATTTTATAACAATAATATCAACAATAGTGGACACTAACAGATGTGTAAATTTGACAGCCCCCTTCAAAAGTACAATTTTATTTACTTATTAATTTTACAATTTTAACTATTCTTTTAGTCCACTGTTTTATATATATATATATATTTCTAGAGTTCTCATTTGTGTGGTTGCTTGCAAAGGAATAACTTTAACATGTATATTTATAAATACTTCTAAGATAATGCTGCAAAGCATCAAAGAATATCATTTGTAGATGACCCATAATCAGTTGTTCATTGAGAATTTTTTAGAATCTATAACTTTATCTTTCATGGCTGATTTGTGAGATGATTGTAGGATGAAATGATGTGAAGTTAGAATATGTTATTGTAATAAGGAAATATAGCATTTTCTAGGTCAATTCCCACATAAAATAGTTAGAAATATGTATGTATACGTGTGTGTGTATGTGTATGTCTAAGTAATACATTGTAGAAGTTATATAATTCCAGAGGACCAAAATAACTGTGTAAAGAATCTGTTCTCACTAGAGCAGAGAACTTTTCATTGATGATTTTAGTTGATTTTTACCTTCTAACACACATATTATTTATTTTATAACTGAACATAGATATGGTAAATAAAAATGTTAATTTTATCAATTTAATTCACTTTTGGATTTAGTAATTGCATGATTAAAAAGTTATTATGAGTTTTCTTATAAAAAAACATTAGGGCTCTGTTACACTAAATTTTCAGTTTTTTTTTTTGATTTAGAAATGATGTATTCAAGGGGCAATATTTAACAATGTAAAAATTAAATATTTCAGAAGAAAATAACATTTGGAAGTGAAAGGGTGAAAGGAAGTAATTGCTATATTTGTGAGTTGTAAGAAATATATTTAGTCAGGAAAACTGAAACAATGAGTCAGATTTTTTTATTTCTATTCACAAGGGACTATGTTGATGGTGCATGGGTGTATTGGTGGTGGAAATTCTATAGGGACTACACCTGAGAAAAGAAAGCAAACTTTAAAAAAAAATAGATTAAAAAGTTTGGATGTCTATTTAGAGAACAAAATTCATAAATAATAAAACTATATTTAATGTATTTTAACAAAGCCAGCCCCTGAGCATTGAACTTACTGTAATTATCAGAAAGCCAATGAAGTATTTTTATAATGGGAAAAATGTGTATAAGATATTAGAGAGAGAGAAAGTCATCAGTCTTGAAACACTCACCTCAAAAAGGGCAGTGCACTCTTGTCAAATGCCCCCCTTCCTAGGATAACTTCTGCATGTCTTTATCAGAAACAAAGCATGACACTATAAAATATTAATCTCATAAAAAATTTTTGACCAGTTTTAATATACTAACACCTTATTTTAAAGCAAAATGGATTTTTTAAATTTCTATTATCCCTTGATTCTAGAAATTTATGGATTTTTACCAAAAAGATTATATAAAGATCTTCAGCATATGTATACATAATGATATATGTGAAGGATATGTAGATATGTATATGTTTAATGTTTATATATAATGGATTTTTCAGCACTTGTTAATCTTTGTCGTTTGCACCAGAACAGGCTATATGAACATAAATTTTGGATTTGGCAGATTCACTTTTTACTACTTCTTATTGTTTCAGATAATAAGTAGTTTATTATCCTCATATATGTTCATGGAAGACAAAACAAAACAAAGTATTACCATGGGCTTTTATCCCAACTGACTGTGGTAACCCATGCCTTAAGAGTCGAGGTGACATTTAATGACATCTTGGTAATATAATGAGGAGGTAATTATCATTATGTCTTTTTTTTTTTCAGGGTCCTCAAAGGACCAGATTGCATGCACATCCATGCAGAGAAATAGTTCTTATCGCCCAACATCTAAATATAAATTAGCATGTTTCTATGGTAGACTGAAGTCTATGTCACTAGAAACAAAAAGTCCTTAGGCCATTAGCCTACTAGATGATGGCACTGAATAGCATTTCCCCCAATAATTTCTTAGATAAAATGAATTCACCTTGATATAGACCTGACCCTTAAAGTAACATATTTCAGTTTTCTTCTTTTTTTTTTTAAAGATATATTTATTTGTGCATACAGAACTGGGGTACAGGCCAGAGGCTTAGGGGCGGTGAGAGGCTTCACCAGAGACAGAGTGGAGAACAGAACAGGCAGATGGACTAAGAACACTGCTGAGGGGAGCAGCGGGCGGGTCAGGAGAGGTCTGCACGCCATGTGGTCACCTCTGGTGCAGGCGGGAATCGAACTCATGTGGAAGTGCTTTAGATTCTCAGTGCAGTGCTTTAACCCGCTGCGCCACCAGGGAGGGCCATATTTCAGTTTTCTTAATTTGATTGGACAAATGTTTGTCATGTATTTTCTTGGCAAGTATAATAAGCCATGAGCTGTGAATATTGCTAGCAGATTTAGGCGTACAGCAATATCATTAATTTTTTTTTTCCAGGAGAAAAAGGAAGAGAGAAAATAGGGTAAACTGAGAAAAATGTGAAGAAATGCATTTGCTGTGTGATGTCACCCTAAGTGTCATCAATATTTATCTCAGTTACTGCTGAGCTGGCCTGTCACTGTCTTAGATATTTGCAAAGCTGCCAATTCTAGCTTAACTCCACTCCTGAACAAATAAAACCCAAAGAAGATATAATTTATATTCAGAATGCTTATTCTGGGCATTTGCTATGTGCAGTAGCTTGAAGTCGATTCCCTGTGAAGCTGCTCTATTTGCTCGAGGCATATAATTGTCAAGCAGCAGTGGTTTAATGTCTGTACTCAGCTGCATTTAACCAGACTCTTCCTCTTAACTCTGCTTCCCTTCCACTTCCTTTGCTTTTCTTCCATGTCCCTGCCACATCTGCTTTTCTTAAAAGTCTCCTCATTAGTCCTTCAGGAATGTTTCTTCCTAAATCCTAAATATTTAACAGTGAGTTATATTCATGCAAATTTAATTGATAAATGGGAAGAGACTTTTAGTTCCATCTTTGAAAACTTTATTCTAAATCCCTCCCACCCCCGGTTAATTCATCATTGACATTTTTTCCATAGTGAACAGCCTATATTAGGCAGATCTTTAACAAAATAAACTAATAGGAAAATTTCTTTTGGGTCTTTCTTACCTTACCAGATAGCATACAATATATGATGAGCAACAGTTGAGGTTGGTTAAGATCCCAAACTCAGATATTTATGTTACTGAACGAAATAAAAGTTCACCCTATCAGTGTAGTTCTTTGTATTTAACATACTGGTGTTGAGAGAGTTGGGAATTCAAAAAGAACTGATAATCCATTCCCCTTCCTGCTTTGACATTAATAAGGGAAGTATCTTTTTTAGTTTAACTTCTCTGCATTTCAATTTCAATGTTGGTAAAATGGGATTAATACTTGCCCTATAGATTGTTGAGATGATTAAATTCCTGTGAAATATTTAGTTGCAATTTATATATGTATTATGATTAAAAAATATACATTTTGTAAAGGTGCCTGGTACCCAAAATAATTACTGTTAAATTTACACTTGGAATACCTTAAGCATACTCCACATTTAATAAATAATGATCAGAAATGAAACAAAACTCTCAGTCACAGTCCTAAATAATACAAATAATGACATAGATGATTAATATTTTTAACAGACTTGAAGAAGGATATTGACCTCTTGAAAACCTGAATAGTTGAACAGTATCCACTTGTTTATAAAGTTGAATTTATACCAGATGAATAATAAATTCAATTACACCTGTTTTTGTAAATTCAATAAGTTTTTCCTTCTGATTCATTTTTCCTGGTAATAAATCTATAACAAAGCATTGATACACATTAGAAACAGTATGAAAAATAGCTCATGTTCTTGGCCCTAAGTTACATTTTTAACTTTGCTGTTCTTTTCTAGTAGTCTTTGGCAATAAACATGAATTTATTGTAATATGTGACAAACTGAAAGGTGCATTGACCAATATTTTTAGGAATAGGGCATAGAATATAAGTGTTTTGAAAAGAAAAAAAAAAGTTTATTTATTTTTCTCTGTCTCTCTCTAGCTCTCTCTACCTCACTCTAGCTCTCTCTCTCTCTCTCTCTCTCTCTCTCTCTCTCTCTCTCACACACACACACACACACACACACACACACACACACCAGAAAATTAAGAAGCATAAATCCCCTTTCTTAAAAATCCAATTATTTTCTCTGCTCCAAAGTTTTGCCTTTTATGGTAGAATGTCAGATTATAGAAAATGAAACAGATAAATATGGGGAAGTCAAAGAGTGTTTTGGGAAATTTAATTGTGAACAAAACATGTTTCTGAAATGTAGGGTGAAGAGGACTATTGGATGATTCCAGAACAAGCCCATATTGAAAACTTCAGGATCAAATCATCTCAGCTTTCTTTCTTACTCTTTTTTATTCTCACTTGTTAAAGACAAGTATCATAATTAAACTAGAAAATATCATGTATTTTCTCACATATATATATGACTAAAATTTGCATGCGAGAATAAAAGGATCATAGTATAGAGAATTGGGTATCTGTCTTTTCTGAAGGGCAAGTGATTCTAAGATTCAAAAAACTCACAGAATTATTGTAAAACAAGATATAACCTAATAAATAAAAACCTCCAAAATGTGATATTAGAATATTTTTGGAGAAAGACTGTAATTGACTGATGTCTCTGCCACTACAGATTACTGCAATTGTAATTATTAGTAGTTGCTAACAAACTTGTGGGAATTTCATGGGAAAACCATACATTCTACAAAAATGAAGGATGCTCTAATGAATATATAAAAAATTAAATTCAAAAATTAAAAAAATAAATTAAAAAGAAGTTAAGGGGGACAACTTCTTTCCTTTATCCCAAAAGAAAAACTACTGTGCTGCTGTGTCTTGTGTTATAGTAGACAATGACTGTTCCAAGGATGGCCTTAGAGATAATGGAGGTCACAGCATGCAGGCAGTTGCTTCCTTGACACATAAGAGCTTCCACAGTGCTACAAACCATGTTTATATAGAAGCTCCCTGGCATTTTTGGTAACTATCATATGCTCTTCACACTCCTTTAAGCCTTCCCTGTACTTGATGTCACATTTGACAAAACTTGAGTCTAAACACAAGAAATATTTCAGCAATGCATTGAGGTATTATCAGTGAACTTGTAATTCAAGTTAGGCCATGCTAGGTTTTGGGACAAATAACTTTTATCTAACACTAACAATTAGAGAAAACTGACCCTCCCTGGTGGCGCAGCGGGTTAAAGCACAGCGCTGAGAAGCTAAAGCCACTTCCGCATGAGTTCGATTCCCGCCTGCCCTGGAGGTGACCACATGGCGTGGCAGACCTCTCCTGACCTGTCCGCTGCTCCCCTCAGCAGTATACTTCGTAGATCTGCCTGTTCTGCCCCCCACTCTGTCTCTGGTGAAGCCTCTCACCGCCCCTGAGCCTCTGGCCTGTACCCCAGTTCTGTATGAACAAATAAATAAATCTTAAAAAAAAAAAAATAGAGAAAACCAGTTTAAAACAAGAAGAAAATTTATTGTAAGTAGCAATAGTGGACTTGCGTCAATTTACTCAGTGAGCCCCAAATGATTGGTTTCTTTTTCCTCATAGAAGTTGTCCCACCATTTAAAGCACCCACCTCTACATTACAAGCATTTGTTTGTGCAGACCCTGCGGAAGTGTCCTTTCCTCACCCTTCTTCCTTAGAATATTTGGTAACAGCACTCAGCCAAAGTCTGGTTTACTTATTATATGAGACCACTGGAGAATCAAGAGCTAAGTCAATCCTATGGACTGTGAAAGGGAATGAACTACTCTTTTTTTCACTACTTGCTTTATTCCATAGATTAAATCATTGCAACAGGTCATTCCTGTAGATGGCTAAAAACATGACTGGGGAATCAGAAACCCAAGAAAACAAGGTGACTCAAGGATAGAAATATGTTTTCTTTATTGGAAACCCCTGTTTGCATAGACAAAGTAGAAAATGAAGCATGACATGAATAAAAATATTTAAAAACCTTTCATTTCAAATTTTTTCTTTGTCATTATAATGCACAATGCAATCTTTATTTTGCCTATGAAAGTACACAGTCAAAATGGTATTACAGATGAGACTTCTTGAAGTAATTAGGCCATTGAGACTTCCTTATTGTGTCAATGTAACTGTCACAAATACAGAGGCTCAACTGCATCCTTGGAAAGAGATTCAACCTTAAATTTGAAGGCATATTTCTTAACATAGGCTTATATCTCAGAGAATTTCATATTTTGTGTTATTTCACAGTAGTCTTATACCTATACATCCAGATAATTTGTCAGATGACAAAAGCATCAACCCTTAACAATTGCATAAATATCACATTTATTATATATATATGACTTTTCAGGTATTTTTACCCTAAAATAACTAATTTTTAATAGCCTAGCTTTTTGTATCTCAAGTAAAATATTTGTATCTCATAGTTTTTAAGCTGTAGGAATATGGGGGTTGGGTCTGCCCTGTGATTCTGGTCAGGGCATCTCCTGAGTTTGTAGTGAATGCTCCGCCAGGGTTACTATTGTATTTAAGACCTTAGTATGCTGGAGGATTGGCTCCTCAATCAGTCACTGGTTTTTGCAAAAGACTTCCATTCTTGCTACATGGGTCTTTCTGTACTGCTGTCTGTAACATTACTTCTCCCAGAGAAAGTAATGAGAGAAAAAGAGCCAAAGAAAAGGAGGAACTAACAAGATGGAAACAAACTACTGACATTTATAACCTAATCTCATGGCAACGTACCTTATTATTTGTAATATCCCTTTGGTCACGTTAACCATTTCTGGTATATTGTGGGTAGGGAATACATAACCAATGACTATTGAAAGGTGAGGATCATTTAGGTTATCTTGGAGGTTGGCTACAATATTATTAGTTTGTTGAATCATGCGATACATGAAATAGATTTAAATGACTGTTTTTTTTATTAGTTTGCTCATTGAATATTTGCTGAGTGTATACCATGAGCCATCAGGAATTTACAAGACAGTCATATAATAGAACAATTTAAAAGGAAATAAGAAAAAATAGAGCTGAGTTGGGTTCAGGATTCTTTGCTAGGGCTTAGGTCAAAGCGAAGACAAATGTCATGTTAAGTGGCATCTCAAGTGAGGAACAAAGTCAAATAAAAATCTCAGGATTGGAAGGAATCACTACATATTCTGTAATTTTTTTTTTCAATTTTATTAGGGTAAAAAAATTAAGTATGGGAAGTGGAAAAAGCACATAAAGGAACTGCAAAAACCTTCAGAAAACCAGTAGCAGAATCAAAAATAATTCCAGTATCTCTCATTTACCTTTGGTTTTGCATGGTATAATTCTTAGATGCTCTCAGAGAAATAGAAAAAAAATGGTGGGTAAATATTTTTGAACTGAAATGAATCAGTTTTTTTCTTGGAAAAATCCAGTGATGCAAATGCTTTACAAGGACTGAACATCTATCTAATTTCACTTTTATCATTCTGATAACCTTCATTGACTTCTTACATGTTTAGGTGTTATTACTAAACCAACCCTCAGGGGAGTCCATTAACAGCTGCAAACCTTTCTAGGAATGACCTACAAGACCCCTACGCCATTTCACATTTCTCTCTACATCCCACATTTTACTTGTAGGATGAGAGAAATCCATATAAAGTGAGTTTATAGAATTGATTTCCCATGAAGGGAATCTATCTTTCTTACTTAAATAGCCTCTCTTGTAATGGAATCACCTTATTTACTTTTGGGATCCTGGTTGTAGAACCTTCTCCTTTCATTGAACAGAGAGGGATATACCACTTTTGAGGCAGGAAGAAGATCAAATAAATGATACAGAAACCAAGAACAATAATCTGCTTATCTCTATCTTCCAAACCTTTTCTCTGCTTTCGTTATATACTCAATAGTCCAAATATGTAATTCCTGTATTTATTCCCTCATTAACTTGTCATTGTTAATGACGCTGAGATATTACCTTTTCTTTCCATTTTTTTAGTTTCCCTCCAAGAATATTACTTATTATATTCCTTTATTAGTTTATATCACTTTGAAATAAACAGCAATCAAAGCAAGATAGCTTGAAACATAAAAGCATAATGTTTTCAATATTGTGCACAATAATTTTTCAAGGCATATAAGTTGGGAATAATGATCTCTTAAATATTTTAGTATAGAGATTTAAAATGTCCATTTGTATATATCCTTTTTAAAATCTTTCTGACACACGTACAGATACGCACACAGAGAAAATATGTAAGAATGTATAAAGGCAACAAATATCATTAAAGTTCAAAGAAAGAATATCTAGGAAATTACCTGATATAAGGTAAACTCATTAGTCCAGATTAATTTTGGCTTGCTTCTACTGCCTTGATGTACTTAGGGATAATTATAACATTAATGATAAAGGATATTTGACTTTAGTGTGACTATTAAGATGGAAAAGAGTAGAAGACTGATAGCGAAGTCCAGTCTATCAAATATATTCCAGTTTTCATGTGTTCTTATGGCAGAGGAGAGAAAGCTGGCCTTGGTGGGCACACATTCACATGCTTCCCTGTTGCTGATGGAAGTCTTTCTAGAATATACATTTGTCCTCATCAAATGTCATGAAAAAAAAAACACAGTGAAGAATCTTTAAATATGATCTTAAAATCAAGTATGACTACATCCAATATAGGTTTCTTTTGTGAGGGCAAAAACATACAGCCATACAACAC
This sequence comes from Condylura cristata, assembly GCF_000260355.1. Lineage (NCBI taxonomy): Eukaryota > Metazoa > Chordata > Mammalia > Eulipotyphla > Talpidae > Condylura > Condylura cristata. Next base: position 18,994,085 of record NW_004567132.1, on the reverse strand, counting down.
ATTAAGTCAGAGCTCCAGCTGATTTTGTGCACATGTGACTAAAATTTTTAGAATAAAATCCTATTAAAATCTATCCATGATGACACTGAAAATCATTTTGGAATATTTCCAATCAGAGTCCCATTTCAGTTAAGATAGTAATTTGTTTCTATGGATTTAGAAGAACTCTGATGAAGAAAACAAGAAACAGTTGGTCTACTCTAGCTACTTACTCAAATTATGGCCTGTTCAGCCAGCCCAGAAAGCTAGAAAACCTACATATTTCTATTTGCTGCTTCCTGTTTCCCCATAAGAACATACACAAGACATGCCAAATAATAGGAATCTTTTTGAAAAGTCAGCACAATGATATTACTGACCTGAAGAAGATGGATATCATGAACCTCATCACAGCAAAATGCAATAGAGTCAGCAGAATATTTACTGCCATGTTTCATTGTCTGGGAAACATGCAACATAAATCTGTGCCGATGGCTAGAGGAGTACGAAACTGGGTGAAAGTATTAGCATTCCCTTCAGGGAACTGGAAACACAAGAGTGACTCTACTGTTGCCATTGTAATAGAGATTGACAAGGAGCTATAGATGTAGCATAGATTATCTGGTGAGTCTGGGACTTGGACAGAAAAAAGAAGATATTCCTTTGTTCAAGCATCAACATTGGCTCACTGATACCACTTTTAGTTTTAATGGTCTGAACTAGTGCTATTCTATGCCAGATTTTGTGACCAGTGCTGTCATAAAGTAAGGGTATTTGAAGCATCAATAGTCCTATATCTTTAATGTCATAACAGAGTCATGTCATTCTGATTCTACCTTGATATTGTCCTAAATATGTTTAATGTGTTTCCTATGTTCTTGTTGGTCTGTACATACAGAATACTCCCATACTCTATCACTTTGTTCCATCCTATAATTTTGTCTGATTCTTTGGTCCCCTTAGATTTTCATCCAGGTTGCTCCAAATAGGACTCTGCTTTGATTTCTTTTTCCTGTTTTGCCTATGGTTAAAACTCTGTTCCTGAGCTCTAAATGCTGTAATGTCATTTTCGTTGATGTCACATATCCCCATCCCTAAGACTATGTAACGATTTTACCTACCAAAAACTAGTTCTTGTTCTGGCCTCTAATGCCCCCTTTATTAATTAATCAGAATGGCAAAAGTTTAGAATAGAATAATAGCCAGTGATGGAAACTTTTTCTCGTCTCACCAGTTTGTAGATCTTACTTATCTCCACTGTTTGACTGCTTGCAAATCCTCCTAAAAAGAGGTCTAAAATGGGCCCTCCCTGGTGGCGCAGCAGGTTAAAGCACAGCACTGAGAAGCTAAAGCCACTTCTGGATGAGTTCGATTCCCGCCTGCCCTGGAGGTGACCACATGGCGTGGCAGACCTCTCCTGACCTGCCCGCTGCTCCCCTCAGCAGTGTACTTTGTTGATCTGTCTGTTCTGCTCCCTACTCTGTCTCTGGTAAAGCCCCTGAGCCTCTGGCCTGTACCCCAGTTCTGTATGTACAAATAAATAAATCTTAAAAAAAAAAAAGAGGTCTAAAATGAAAAAAATACTCTTTCTCATCCAAATTTCAGTCCTCATTTTTTTTCATTTATCTCTCAATTGAATATGATATTTAAGGTAAAGATAAATGGATTCATGAACCTATTCCATTATGAATACTTTCCATACCTGTGTTTCTTAATACCACTATTCTTTGCAAAAATGCAGTCTCATACAAAATGCAGAGAAATTAATAGACACAGGAGAAATACTGGGCATTGCCATTTAGGTTTGTACATGGTTCAGCTGGACTGCCTGCTCTTTTAATTTACTGGAGGCTCTAAGTCTGAAAAAATATTATTTAATTAAATGAAGTTCAATAGAAAACTTAATTTACTTTAGTTTGAGACTATGAGAAGTACGCCAAAACAGCAAAGAACAGGCTGAATTATGAAATACGTTTCTACCTCCATGTTCCCCTTCCTCCCTCCTTCCTCCTGCTCCTCTTTCTTTTCCTCCACTTCTTCCTCTTTCCCCTTTTCTTTTACCTTCTCCTCTCTCCACATATGATTGAGGTAGTATATAAACTTATTTTCTTATGTTGTTTATGTCCTCAACTGACCCATATGCTCCCACAACTGATTCCCAATGTACAGATTAATTTGGATATTCAGTAACAGAAAACGAAGCATTTTCACATATTTGATATGATTCCAAGTGGTTTTATTTGTGATCCTCTATATATTTAGCTATGTCACTCATTTTTATTATAGGTTCTCATCATTTATTGCCCCTCAGACTGGACACACAAAAGTTGGCATGTTCTAAGACATAAAAGCCTTGAGGAAATCTGAGGGACTACTGAATCACTTCTAGTGATAAAATCACTAGAAAATATGTTTTCAACATTTATTATTCTCACTCATTACAGAGTACTGGATTTTATGAGTTTTGTTTTTCCTTGATCTTATTGTACTTTATTACTTATGAGCTATTTTTTACTTGGATGATTTGCTATAATTTATTCAGCTAAGTCAGTGAACAGTCTCCTGTGGGAAAAAGTTCATTTAGGGAGGTGAAATGGCAGAAATTTAGAATAGAATAATAACATCAAATTGCCCAATATCAGACTTTCTGAGCTACAAATATGCAAATTGTAAGAGTGGTGAGTGCATGTCAAAAAAATGTACTTTTAAATCTATGACTTTGCTCTCTTTCTCTTTCAACTATCTAGTAAATTCTGTATCATGGATGCTCCCTGTGAAATTAGATACTTAAACAGGAAACTAATAACACAAGTATATAATTAGAACTCATTACACTGATTTTTTACAATGAAAATATTTTGAAGGTACTTGACATTGCAACAAGATTCATGACTTGATTTATGTATAGTTGCTATGTAAAGAGTTCACATTGAACTCAGTCATTTGTTCAGAGAATGTTTATGCATATGTCTTTTATGAAGCAGTACTTGAAAATCTCTACCTGTAATATAAAACTTGTTAAAACAAGCACGGATATTGCTTATTAAGTAATATATGCAATTTACCTAAGTATGCAAAATGTAAAATTTTGGAATCTATACCTTCAAAAACAAAAGTAGTAGTGACAGCAAAATTAAGCAATAATCTTCAGTTGACTGTATTATTTGAAAGTATAAATTTAAAGCATATTTATGCTAAGTTCTCAAATATGAGGGTGCCCCATTATAGTGGAGCTCTCCAGAGGGTGGTCTAGATCATTGATACTTCTCATCTTTCTGCAAAACACCATAATTAAACATCATTTCACTTATAGCAAGTTGTAGAAATGTAGTGAGCTAATGGGAAATGGACAAATGTCAACCTTCAAATTAAAGGAAAAATATATAGAGCCATTATTAACCCCTAGTTGTATTACGATATTTCTGCAATTTTCTGAGTGAATTTTGTAATAGAAACTCCTATCATCTTGTGAGCTACTGTAATTCTATTTTTTTCTTTTAAGGCATAGCAATCTTCTTTATTTCTAAATAATTTTTATCCACTTTGTAAATTCAAACTTTGACAATTTTTCCAAAGTAATCAGTTTGGTTTTAAAACTGTAGATATGTGTTTTCTTAAATGAGAATCATCAATTTAAGTACACATTTTCTTAACACTTTGCCTTTGCCTTAAGTTGAGAAGATATAAAACCATTTATCCTCTGTCTGGGAGAGATAATTTATTTTGCTATGTTCTTATCTAAGTGCAGTTTAGTTTCATTTAAGATGTTTATGTTGATATTAGCATGAGGAGCTGGAATAAAATAATTGCATATAGTTTTTTTTTTTAATTTAGATATTTATTCTCAGGTAAAAAAAAAAATTAGAGTGATACAATATAGATGTCAGAAATGTTAAGTGAAATGTGTTCCTATTTTTTCATTTCACATTATTTTCCCCCCATTTCTGAAAAATTTAATCTTTCGCCCAGACATGAAGATTTGACACTAAAATTCTGTCTCTTGTCTTGTTATCTCTCTTGTCGCTATCTTTCAAACAGAACACCCCCACACACATTCAACCCCCACACAGACACATACATATCTTGTGTTTCTTTTTTGAAATTTGCTTCAAAATCATCTTGAACACTTGCTGTTCTGCACTGAAGAGTTGTAGACTGCTGTTAGAATGCCAAATTAAATTATATGTTCTCAGATTGTCAGAGAACAAGAAGTGCTAATAGAAAAAAGTTTTTACCATTGATACAAATACCTGGCATCAGTGCAATGAATGCGATGCTTTGCTCCATCAGTGATGCCAAAGATATTTTTTGAATGTGCATACTTTGTTTTCCCACCAAGATAAATATTGTCCTTTATACAAAGTATGTATTTTGTACATACAGACTTTCTGGCACGGTCATAGCATTTCTCAGTGGACTTGAATCTAAGAAAATGAGCATACAAAAGAAAAATGCTTCAATCTAGTTTTAAAAGTGAAGCCCCAGAAGTATGTAATTACCTTATTGACTTAGAAAATTAGTGAGGTGTTTGAAAACTGTATGCACTCAAGTTCCAAATCCTTTAAAATAACCCATTTTCATATTCTCTTTTATGTTACTGAACTAATACTGGAGAAGAGCTCTCCTTTAAGTAGTTTTGACAACTTTCTTTCCAAAATGTATTCTTCACTCTTTATGAAGCATATTTTCTGAAATTCTCAACACCACCATTCACTGCAATTTCTGTTTGCCTACTAGGCTATTATATATCTCCTGTTATACTACACTCCACAAGATAATTTCTTCAATCCCCTACAAAGTTCATTTTAGAGACTTGTACAATCATGTGGGTGATACATTTGATATTATTTGGACTTCTATATGCAACTCCTCATACCTGCACACTCAGCCCAGTCCTCTTGCAAGTACCCAGGGTCAAAGGAATATCACCAGAAGTGATGTGGAACTGATCTGTTTAAAGCCATATTCAACCTTCTAGTACTTTTCTTCCATTTTGGTAGTTACTTTAGAGGCCAGTATAGAGTTAGAAAGATCTTGGTTCAGTGAGTCACCATTTGGAAGCTGTTGGAGCTTCCATAGCAAAATTACCGTAGTATAAAGTAGGAATTCTTTGTTAAGGCTTTGAGGTTTGAGAATTTATGCTTAAATGTACTAACCCTATGGATGTGAGTCCTGTTCTTCAGACACAATATCTTCAAGACCAACTACTATAGGTGAGGCTTATATGTTACTTTCAGATGTGAGGAAAGAACAGAAAAGAGGCATAGACCAAAGGACTATATTATCAGAGCAGTCATGTTTAAAATTCTGGGGATGTAATTCAAACTTCATGTGAAAATTAAGCTACAAAAACAGACTTACATAAGTATCCACCTCTTTTTTAAGTGTCTCGTAAACAACCCCTTAGTTTATTTTTAAGAAATGAATTCCAGCAGACAAGGACTGTCTTTTATTGTTCTATCTGCAGTATCTGCCTCAGTACTTGGAGTCAAGTAGGTAAAGTGAATGTAAGTTGATGAATGAATGGTTATGAGCAAAGAACCTGGAAAAATGGTTGGGTGTTTTTTGCTGTTAAATTAAAATCTTTTAAAAATGAATTTAATGTTCAAAATTCAACAGAGTAGAGAACATTAAAATAACAGTGTTTGTCAAGCTCTGTGCTAAATGTGCTTTGCCTAGAATCTGTACAACTTGTCAGGAAATCTTATTTTATGTGTGTTGTCCTAGCTTTATTATTATTAATAGTTTCCTGTATAAAATGACTTCATTAAAGCACAAACTTATATGGCTCAGTTAGCCTTATGGAGTTTTCCCATTTGTTCACCAAAGAATATCTATCCCATTGTTTTTCTCACTTGAGAGTTGAAAACAATGAGGTCTAAAAATCTGAGTAAAGTTGTCCTGGCTCTCATGTGATTAATGAATGACAGGTTAGATAGTATGGCTCTACAAGACACATTCTCAACCACTGAGCCTTACAGCCTTCCACTTTCCAGGAACATGTCTACTGCATTCAGGGATGAACATTGATTGATTCAGTTTTACTAGATTCCAAAATTATACTTTATCAAAAGCTGAAGAGTCTCAGAAATAAATGTGTGCACTGATGCATCAGCATACTGAATGCTCTATCCATCACTGAAAGATTTTGATAGTTAATAATGAGCAAGCAGGATTGAAAGAAACTATGTATACCTGCCAACAGATAAACCACAGTAAATAATAAAAGCTTAGTCAGTCACATAGAAGCTGCTAATGTCACTAACGACTGTATAATTTTCCTTCATGAGGATAGTAGATGCTCATTGCTATTTGAAGTTATAGTTTTTTTTCTAGATATTAAATTGACATTAGTCTTTCAGTGTTCCTAAACCATGCTATAATTTAATTATGCTTGGAGGTAAGACTACTATTTTATCTTTAAAAGGATATGTTATAAGTTTTGTTTTTGTTTGTTTTTGTTTTTGTTTTTTTTACCTAACTGAGGTGACATGAGTTCTTGTAAATCTAAACACTTTCTATCAGTGACAGAATTTGATTAAAATTCTGTCCTTATATAAATGAATGAAATCAGTATTTTGATGGAGAGGAATATTTTCTTGGTAAAAAGTTTATTTTTGTTATTGATTTCTCAATTCAGTGAACATGGACAGTAGTAGTGTAGTTGTGAAATCAACACTAGAATATGACACTATCAAATTCCTTATGTAGAATGTGAAAATTCTGACCTACCCCGCAATGCTTGAGTTTTATACCTAGAGTAAAAGTTTTATAGTTTTGCAGTTACAACTCTTCAAATAGCACCATGACAGTTTGAAACAATGACATGTTAGGCAAACTGTCATGAGAATTTGTAACTGAGTATTAAGTATAGTTTAAAATTCATATTCAATTCTTATGAAGAAAAATGGGTGAAGAAATTATTAAAACATATGATACAATATTTTAAAAGATTTTCCAAGTTTTGTAATAAAAAGGGCATTTCTTTGTTCAAGGTTGATTCACTTTAAATTTTTTTTCCAATTATTTTATCTTAGTTTTGATTCCCTAAAAGTATATGGATATAAAATCTATGTCTAGGGTACTCCCTAGACATAAGTATAAAGTAGTGGGATAAAGCAGTGGGTTAAAACACAGCACTATGAAGCTACCACAGCCACTTTAGCATGAGTTCAATCCCTGGCCAGGGAGCTGACCCACATGGTGTGGCAGAACTCTCCTGACCCACCTTCTGCTCCCCTCAGCAGTGTATTGCAGTACATCTGCCTGTTCTATTCCTCACTCTGGCTCGGATGAATCCTCTCACCCCGGGGACATCTGGCCTATCCCCCAGTTCTGTATGCATGAATAAGTAAATCTTTAAAAAACAACTATGTTTATATAAAGACTTACTCATATGTTTTCATAACAGCATTATTCATAGAAATATATAATGAACTGATGCATGGATGAATTAAACAAGCTACTCACTTTTTAACAGGAATGGATTATGAATATTTGCTACAACATAGAGGGACCATAAAATAATACACTTTGTGGAAGAAAAACATAAATGATAGACTATATAGTATTGATTACATTTATATATCTCTAGAAAAGGCAAATCTGTAGATAAAGTGGTTGCTTCTGTGTGTGTGTGTTATTATGTGTGTGTTATTAACTATGTATGTGAGAAAAGGATCTTATTGAGGTGATAAAATATGCTAAAAGTCAGTTATAGTGGTGGTTACATATTTTTATATTTACTAACACATCATTGAGTTTAACACTTTTTACTTGAAATAAGTAAATTACGTGATATATAAAATTACTTTTGTTTAAAAAAAAAGAAAGGGAGACTTAATATATGGAACTGCAGAAAGACTCTCCATATATATTTTGGATAAAATGAAAAAGAAGGAATGCCATCACTATATCAAAAATGGAGTATTTAATATTGTTATTAAGTCATTAAATTCTTCTGAAATGCCAAAAATGTTAGTATGTTATGCTCTATCACATATATATGAAAGGAATTAAAACATAGCTGACTGTTCTCCTCATGCGTAAAATGTGAATTATAGTAACTCTTAATTTAAAATGTTAATTTATTAAGACTAACCTTTTATGATTATCCCTTCCTGAATTGTAATATTTACATAAATGTAATTGTATATTCCATAAATGTTTAGCTTCTTTTACATTTCTCTGCTTGGACTATTTTGATTTGAAATTGGAGTTGATTCTTACATTACTGTTATTAGAGATATTAGAGGATCATGTTAGCATTCCATAATGACCATGTTACATTACAATAAAAGAAATTAAATGCTATCTTCCAATCTAAATTATGTTTTTTGCTGACTCTCACTGTGTTATACATAGGATCTGTGCCTTTTTTTTTTTCCTGGGTACTTTAGTAGGATTATCATGGTAATCTCAGAGTCCTCAGGTGCATACCCACTTTGTCCCATTAAGTAGACTTCATTCCTATATGAATTCTTTTTTAAATCATCAGTGATTCCTGAGACTTGAACTTAAAAATCAATAATATATTTTGTGGAAAAACTATGGCAGATTTATTCATTGCCAACATCAATTTTCATTTTAATTCACTGCCAGGGTCATTTTCATTGTCATGATAGTTTCTTTTGCTGGGTAGAAACTTTTTAGTTTGACATAATCCCCCTGAATCATTTTTGCTTTTGTTTTCTTTCTGTTAGAGTTGAGTTCCCATTGATACCTAGAAAGCTAATATCATGAAGTGTTTGCCTATGTTCTGTTCTAGATATTTTATAGCTTCAGATCTACATACAAGTCTTTAATCCATTTTGAATTAATTTTTGTATATTGACTAAGATCATGGCTTATTGTTATTCTTTTGCATGTGGTTCTCTGGGTTTCCAGCAACATTCATTGAACATACTTTCTTTTCTCCACTGTATGCCATAGGCCCTGCTGTTTTTGACTATCTTTCCACATAAATGTTTCTTTAGACCAATGAAAAAGAACAACAATTCCAGAAATATAACCTTAGATATTCAAATGGAATTGTCTCAAAAGCAGTTCGATGTATGAGTCTGAAATGTCATGGATAGTTAAGGATAAACATCCATCAGATTATCCTCCCTCTTCAGTACTTTGTGGCTGAAATCTAGAATTTCTTTAATTAACTTATGAGTGAGCTTTCTGCAATTTGTGATCTGTTGTTTAGTGCCTCTACTATTTTTTTTAATAGGGAAGCCTTTCCTTTGGAGTGAATTTTCCCTCACTCAGTTTTCTTAACTGCCTATTCTATTGTAATACATATATAATGCCTTCTGGAATTACTGTGAGAGTACCAATTAAAAACACCATATAATTTTATATTTTACTACAAATCTGTTTCTAAGAGGATATCAGTATAGAGTTCAAAGATTAACCCCCTTTTCAAATGCTAACTATGTTCATATGCCTGGTAAACAAATATGTACTTATTCTTCCCAATGGACTGTGATTTTTTAACACTATTGGGAATTTTCCTGGAGAGGCATTGAGTTGTCTAAATCATTCATGACAAGAGAAAGAGAGAGAAAATTTAGATTCGATTTGTCAATTTAAATCTTCAATTGTCTGCATTCCTTTATCTGTGGTATCTCTCCAAGCCTAATGTTTCTTTTATTTCCTGTGGTAACCCAATTTTTTTTAGTGATCTCTGTTTTCTACAAGTATCATTACTTTTCTCATTAGCAGAAACTTACAGTAGAGGCTTCTACCTTTGGTTTTCACCCTGCTGTCTCTTGACCTCAAATTTAAAGTATAATGATTCAGTGTTTTTTCTGTGTGAATGATTATACCTGGTTAATATTTGGAGTTAATGTCAAAATTAAAATTTGTTCAGTACAAGGATCTCCCTGGTGGCACAGTGGTTTTTATAAAGCACAGCACTAAGATGCAAAAGCCACTTTAGCATGAGTTCAATCCCCACCCCAGAGGTGATCCTCAGGGCGTGTCAGACCTCTCCTGACCTACCCGCTGCTCCCCTCAGCAGTGTACTTCATCAGTCTACCTGTTCTGCTCCCTACTCTGTCTCTGATGAATCCCCTCACTGCCCCTTCACCTCTGGCTTGTACCCCAGTTCTGTATGCATAAATAATCTTAAAAAAATATTTGTTCAGTACAAATGGAATTATATTTATCCTTAGATCTGTTATCCAAGATATTGGCAAGTTTTTACGATAAAGGACAAATTAGTAAAATAATTAAACAAGAATAGGTCAGTACCATTAAAAATGCCCAACATTTTTTAGCCTTTTCCTAATTATTCAAATGTTTTTTCCCAATATTTTATATATATTTATATCAATGCAAACATGATCAGTCATTGCTTTTGAATATTACATCTCAAGTATTTTTTTTAATTTCTAAATTTTATTTTATTTTTCTTATGCATACAAGAGCTAGAGTGTAGGCTAGAAGTGTTGGGCGGGTGAGAGGATTCACCAGAGATAGAGTGGGGAGCAGAACAGGCAGCTTGACTGAAATATACTGTTGAGGGGAGCAGGGTATTGCCTGCAGTCGTGGGCAAGACAGGAGAATGAAAGGAGAGGTTTGCTATGTAGCTCCCTGGCTAGAATCAAACAGTGGTTGCTAATAGCTTCATAGTGCTGAGACGTAACCCCTTGTGCCACCCACGGAGACCCCCCTCTAGAGTTTTTAAGAAACTCTGCCTTTTATTTTTCATGACATTTATTTGTGGAGAAGTCAGGCTGTGTGTTGTGCAGAATGCCCACATTCTGAATTTGTTTGATGGCTTGCTTTTAGTGAGGTATAACTTGATATTCTATCCCTGCTACTCTTTATTAGCTAGAGTTAGACCTAAAGGTGTGATTCAACTCAGCAACAATACTTTTCAAGCAATAACACAGCATGAGTGTACCTCCTAATACATTATAAATGAAAAGTTGCAATATTAGTGATTGGGAATTAAGAATAAACAGCATGAATTTTGTTTTAGGAAAGCATGTCAAGGTATTTAGAGTGTCACCTGATGAAACACTTAATGGTATAAAATAAATTCTTAACCCAAGTTAGCATAAATTCTTGAAAAAGTGATGGTTACTCCCTCTTCACAGTCAACATTATTAATGCAAATGTGTCAGAAGAGTGGAATGAGGCTGACAAGGAGGTTAATGTGTAAATGATGCTGAAATGATGGGAAATTCATTGCTTGTTAATAAAAGTACCAAGAGGACAACAGAGGATGAGAAATAGTCAATGAACAGATTAGGAAAAGAGTAATTTGTGGAAAAGGACAATTCAGCTATTCATGAAGCCATTTATGTTACTTATAAAATGACAGTGTTATGGTTTCTAGGACATTATGTATCTGTAAACTTGTATCTAATAAATGAGTGAATAATATATTATTTTTAAATTAGGTTGAAGTGGATATTAAATTTAAATGTGTTTAGATATATTTAAACACTTTGAATATTTGTTTGAGGTGTATAGCTTTAAGTTAATGATAATATTTGTTTGAGATGTATAGCTAAGTTAATGATAATGGTAAAGATAAGTTAATGTATAGCTTTAAGTTAATGAATATTTGTTTGAGATGTATAGTTTTAAGTTAATGATAATCATAATAATCAATCCAAACTAATATTTCTCCAGTTTCTTGATCTAAGGTGACATATCTACATGTTGTTCTGATAATGCTCCCTATTACTTAATATTCTATATAAATTATTTCTGTCACAAAAAAAAAAGATTATGGACATTAGTATAATGCCCAAGTTATACATTTATACATAATATGGTAAGACATTATAAATTGCATTGGTGTCTCCAGGGATCCCTCCAATTGCATCCCATTGTCTTCCACCTGACATTGGTGACCCTGTGCATATGTGTGTGTGTGTCTTTGGCATATTATTGATATGCTTATTATGCATATAAATGGAGTATAATACATGCACTATATTCTGCAATGTTTTTGACATAATGACATATTTGTGGGATTCATTCATTTTGACAAGCTTAAACCTAATTCATTCATTTTATTTGCTGGGTAGTAGCCAATCATGTAAACATAACTATTCTCCTAGAGAGGGGGAATAATTGGCATATAAGGTTCCTCTATGGGAAATAATATTATTATTATGAACATTCATGTATATTTTTTATGCAAAAGTTTCTCACAATTCTAAAAGAAAGGTGCTTATATATTCACTAGAAAATTCCATATTTTCCTTACAATAATCTTAATCTAAATTACCAAAAGAATGTACAAAATACCATTACTTCATCTATTCACAATCATGTTACAGTGTTAAACTTTTATATTATTATTACCTAATCTGTGTGAAATAGTATCTCATTATTATTTTAATGTTAATTTTGTTACAAGTTCAATCTGATAATTTTTTCATTGACTTTTTCAATGAATTGCCTCTGTACATATTTTGTTCAAATTTATATTTACTTGCATTTATTTTACTGATTTTTAAGTAATCTCAGCATCTTCTAGAAACTAAACTTTTTTGGGTAATAAATCATAAAGACTGCATTGCCTAGCCAATGAGTTGTATTTTTATTTTTTGGCAAAATAAGTTGTATCACAGCAGTGTATAACTTAAACATAATCAAATATATCAATCACCTATTTGTGATTTGTATTTTTTACATTTTGTTTAAGTGATGTTTCCTTACAAGACATCTGAAAAAGTACATTTGTTTTATAGTGTGTATACTATACTTATTGCAATCATTTTAACATTTCAATTTTTACATCAAGATCTTTAAATTATAACTATATATTTATATGATAGAAGGCACATAGCCACTTTTCTTTTTACTAGGGGGGTAGTCTACATTGGCCAAGTGATTCTCCATGGCATACATTAAGTTCCCAAGCATATATATTGCTCTTATTTTCTGAATTCTCAGTCTTCTTTCACTAATTTTCTATTCCAGTATCCATGCCACACATGTGGTTGCCATACATAACCGTCATGAAGTTTCATAGGGAAAGGTCTCACAAGTTGTTTTTCTTCATATTTAACTTTATTCATTGTAACAGTTTTTTTCCACATGATTTTTAAAATCTTTGTTCTAAGTCTAGAATCAAGAATTCTTGAAGATTTTCTTTTTCTTTAAGTGAGAAAGTAATCTTTCTTTTTAATATGGAAGTTTTGTCATGTCTGAAATTTCAAATTTATTGTTATAGTTTAGTTCACAGTATTCCCCAATTTGCTTTTAAGTGTTATTATGTCTGCAGTTTTGTCACTTTTTACTCTACATTTTCTTTCTCCTTTTTGGAGCATGAATACAGAATGAGAAGACTTAATAAAAGTTTAATATTTTTGAAAAAACATTGATTC